>NC_057728.1:20049070-20088339 GCF_004010195.1 Chiloscyllium plagiosum
TCGGTCGCCCGAGATAGAAATGGAAAGGTCTAGGAAGGGGAGGGAGGAATCTGAGACGGTCCAGGTAAGTTTGAGATCGGGGTGGAAGGTGTTAGTAAAGTGGATGAACTGTTCAACCTCCTCGTGGGGGCACGAGGCAGCGCCGATACAGTCATCGAAGTAGCAGAGGAAAAGGTGGGGGTTGGTGCCAGTGTAGCTGCGGAAGATGGACTGTTCCACATATCCTACGAAGATAGCTTGCCTCTCTTAAAGACATAGTATCATCACAACAAAACAGGAGGAGCTAGGCATTAAATTGAAAAGAAAACCTCAAGGGTTATAATCTCTCGATTTTCATGGGGTACATAAAATTAGATGAATATGTGGCTCAAAGAGCTGGATTTGGGTAGTGGGCCACTGGCACCTGTAGGTTTGTCTACACATTTTCGTTTTAAATTGATGCTATCCTCAACTTCTCTGGTTAATCATGGTTAGTTTATCCTCTTACCAGAATCCTTCTTCCTCACTGAGATATATTGTTGCTGTAAGAAAATGAACTATTTTATAAAATGTCTGCCATTGTTCCTCAATTGTTTTGTCACTAAACTCCTTTCCCTGCCCACTTCAGCCAGCCATGCCCTCATTAATAAATGAATATGAGGCTTCCTCTTAAAAATCAAAATGGCAGATTGTTTCTTTCCACTGGACCAGGCATGAGAATAATAACTGTGATGCTGAACTGCCTTTGCTCAGGGCATGTTTATGGGAACTATATTGGAACAGTTGATGATTAATGGTTAAATAAATGGTACACAGCCAGTAATATAAAGGAAAGCTGTAAGAATTTCTTTTGATATATAAATGGGAAAAGAGAGACAAAAGTGGACATTTGGCCATTGGAAAACGCTGCCAAAGTGATACGAGTGCCAAGGAAATGGCTGAAGAACTGAATAATTACTTTGTGTCAATGGAAGACACAAGTGGTATCCCAGAAGTTCAAGAGAGTGAGAGGTCAGAGCTGAGTATGGTAGCCATCACCAAGGAGAAGGTGCAAGAAAAATTAAATGGCTTGAAGGTGGATAAATCAGCTGAAGAGATAGTGGAGGTGTTAGTGGTGATTTTTCAGGAATCTCTAGAATCAGGGAGGGTCCCAGAGGACTGGAAAATTGTTAACGTGACACCCCTGTTTAAAAAAGGAGAAAGGCAAAAGACAGAAAATGACAGACCAATTAGCCTAACCTTGGTCATGGGTAAGAGCTGAGAATCCTATGTGAAGGATGAGATTTCTAATAATTTGGAATTGTATGGTAAAATAGGGCAAAGTCAGCATAGTTTCATCAAAGAGAGGTCATGTCTGATAAATCTGCTAGAATTCTTTGAGGAAGTAATGAGCAGCTCAGATCGAGGAGAGGCAATGGATGTTATCAACTTGGACATCAAGAAGGCCTTTGACAAGATGCCACACAGGAGGCTACTGAGTAACTTAAGGACCCATGGCGTCAGAGGCAAGGTGCTAGCATGGATCGAAGATTGGCTGACTGGCAGAAAGCAGAGGGTGGGAATAAAGGGTCCTTCTCAAGATGGCAGCCGGTGACAAATGGTGTTTTGCAAGGCTCAGATTTGAGACCACAGCTTTTCACTTTATACATGAATGATCTAAATGAAGGAATTGAGGGCACTCTGACTAAGTTTGCAGATGATACAAAGATAGGTAGCATAGAGGAGGCAGGGAAGCTACAGAATGATTTGGACAGGTTCAGAGAGTGGGCAAAGAAGTGGCAGATGGAGTACAACATGGGAAAGTGTGAGATCATGCACTTCGATAGGAAGAGCAAGGGCATGGACTATTTTATAAATGGGGAAAGTATTCAGAAGTCTGAAGTGCAAAGAGACTTGGGAGTTCTAGTCCAGGATTCTCTTAAGGTCAACTTGCAAGTTGCGTCTGTTGATAGGAAGGTCAATGCAATGATGGCATTTATTTTAAGAGGATTTGAATATAAAAGCAGGGATGCACTTCCGAGGCTCTATAAGGCTCTGGTCAGCCCACATTTGGAGTACTGTGTACAGTTTTAAGCCCCATATCTCAGGAAGGATGTACTGGTCTTGCAGCATGTTCAGAGGAGAGTCACAAGAATGGTCCAAGGAATGAAAAGCTTAACATCTGAGGAACATTTGAGAACTCTGGGTTTATACTCAATGGAGTTTAGAAGAATGCGGTGGGGGAGTGGGAGGAGGTGTTATCATTGAAACATACAGAATACTAAATGGCCTGGACAGAGTAGATTTTGGGAAGATGTTTCCATTGGTAGGAGAGACCCGAGTGCACAGCCTTAGAGTATAGGGAAGACCTTTTAAAACGAAGGTAAGGAGAAATTTCTTCAGCCAGAGAGTGGTGAATCTATGGAATTCATTGCCACAGAAGACTGTGGAGGCCAGGTCATTGAGTATATTTAAGACTGAAATAAATAGGTTCTTAAGTATCAGGGGAATCAAAAAGTTATGGGAGAAAGCGGGAGAATGAGGTTGAGAAACATATCAGCCATGATTGAATGGCGGAGCAGACTCGATGGGCTGAATGGCCTAATTTCTGCTCCTATGTCTTATGATCTTATTTCTTTGTAATTGCCCTTGTTAAGCTGAGTATGGTTGTTTCTGACCTAAGCTCCTCCCACTCAAACTGAATGTTAAATTCTACCAAATTATGGTCACTACTGAGGGAATCTTTTACTCTGACATCATTTATTAAACCTGCCTCATTTTTTTTATTTCAAAAATATACTTTATTCATAAAATATTTTGATGATGTGTACAATTGGTCATGCTATACATCCTTAAACATTCCATTTCTTGGTATACAGAGACGGAGTAATCATTCATATATACAGGTCTGTATGATTACATATTTAGCTGAGGTGTCAGCAGAGCCCAAATGACTGCATGGGCCCCCTGTTCTTCTTCAGCAGGCAGATGTTACATGGTGGTCTTTCCCCACCGTGTCTTGGTGGCAGCTGCCCCAACCTTCAGCCTGTCCCTCAATACATAGTCCTGGACCTTGGAATGTGTCAGTCTGCAACACTCAGTCGGAGTCAACTACTTCAGCTGGAAGATCAACAGGTCCCCTCCACAGCCGGTTCAAGGGCAGCATGCGGTGTGGCTGAGAGTCCAGGCGTGCATAAAGGATCTCACAGGCAGAGCCCTTCTCACCACCAGGAAAGTTCTGGCAATGAGGCATTCTGCCAAATGGCTTTGACAGTCTGCTCAGGGAACCGCTCAGTAGGATCCACCCTCTCCTTTTCCCAAAGGGTCTCTAGGACACTACATGCTGACCACTTCCTGATGGACTTGTGGTCAAAGGTGTTTTTCTTCATAAACCTGCCTCATTAGGTGTCACCAGATCCAAAATAGCTTAATACCTGGATAGATGCACAACATATTGTTTGAGAATCTTGAGAATCTCTACTCTTACACTTCACTGTAATGATACTTTGATATTGTTTTTATAAACTAAAAGGAAAAAGTCTAATACTTAAGCAACTATTGTTAAGAGAGAGGAGAAACACTAGAGACCTAAACACAAATTGAAGATCTTACTTTTATCTTAAAGACTACAAATATTCATGAGTCCTAATCACCAATCAGTTTCTTTCACTGCAGTCATGCCATGCTGTAATCTGTTGTGTCATTCTGACGCTGGTCTCACCGCAGGTCAGCCTCTCGATCTATGCCCTTTATTCTCTCCCATCCACCTTTCACAATAGAGAGTTTGCTTCTTGCAGTAAAAACACTAGTGGCAATACCCCTGTCTCCCTTGCACAAAATTTCCAATTTGAACCAAATTTCCAACAGCTTGGTCCGTATACTCACTTGGTCTGGATCTCACTGTTGTAATTTGTTATGGACCAGACCAGAACCTCAAAACATTTCAAGAAGTTAGGGTCTGCGCTAACTTCTCTTGTTGTTTTAAGTAGGTGAATAGTGGATATTCCAGGATTGATACAGCTGGCCCAACCACTTGGTTTTAAACAAAATAGAATTTATTTATACACAAACAAAAGAGAACAGAATATAGAATAACATAACTTATCTGAAAACCAAATTGACTCTATTGCAACTTAATAATGCTTTTCCAAATACTAGGAACATCCCCATAAAACACCCCTTGGTAAAAAGGTAAATTCAAACACAGGTTCTTACAGGAGAGATGCGAGAGAAAGAGAGGGGATCAGCCTGGAACTGCTTCTTTGGGTCCCCAGCAGTTTGTCTGGTTCCCAGCTAAAATTTGACTAGCAGCTGCAAACAAAGCATTTGCTAAAACCAAACCAAACCCTGAATTGGGAGAACTGGCCACTCCTCTTTCATTGTACAAGTGTTTTAAAAAGACACTTCAAAGCTTTCTCAAGGAGATATTTCCAGACATATCGGAACCTCTGCCTTTATGAACCCTTTTGAAACAAAAAAACAAGAATAACCTTGTTAAAGGAGCAGCATCATCACAAATCTCACTAACTATCCTTCTTACTAACATGTTAGTATTGAATGAACAGAAGATTTGCTGATTGGCTTCAACCTTGTACAATTAACACACATGTTTTGAGGGAAGCAAATACGTGAGATACCTAAATTCACAGACAACACCAAGCTTGTTAGGAAAGTGTATTATGAATTCATAAAGAAGTTGTAGACAAATATAGATAAGTGACTGAGTTGGCAAAAATCTAGCATATGAAGTATAGTGTAATGTGAAGAAATGTGAAGCTTGTTCAGCTTAGGAGGAAGAGTAGCAGGCAGAAAATTACTCAAATAGAGAATAACTGCAAGGTCCAAAATGATTTAAGGGTTCTGGTGAAGTGTTAAAAAGCAAGAAAACAAAAGAACCCTCACACTTGAATGCTGAAATTCAGTAATAGTTGAAAGAACTTACAACTACAGAATCTCCACCAATCACCATTATTAAGGATTGTGAATGCCAATGACAATGCCACCAGAAACCCAACTACAACAAGTGCTGTCTGCTTTTCATAAACAGTTCAACAACTGATCTATATAACATTCTTTACCTTTTTTGGACTTCCTTTTATTTCTAATTTCTGTGTGTTGCATTATTATTTCTCATGAAAAGTTAATAAGATCACTGTTTGTTAATTCAAGAAAGTCTGGCTAAATTAGGTCCTTTTTAAAGTACAAGTTTGTCTGGATATCCGCAAGGAAAGGGATTCCTTTTTAAACTAACCTTGTTGCAACCAACGAGGGTCCAGAACTAGAGGGCATAGGTTTAGGGTGAGGGGAAAGATATAATAGAGACCTAAGGGGCAACTTTTTCACGCAGAGGGTGGTACATGTATGGAATGAGCTGGCAGAGGATGTGGTGGAGGCTGGTACAATTGCCACATTTAAGAGAGACATTTGGATGGGTATATGAATAGGAAGGGTTTGGAAGGATATGGGCCGGGTCCTGTCAGGTGGGACTAGATAGGGTTGGGATATCTGGTAGGCATGGACAAGTTGGACTGAAGGGTCTGTTTCCAGGCTGGACATCTCTATGACTCTATAAGACCAGTTCATCCCTGCTCACCTAGAGACTTGACTATTTTGTCTAGAACCATAAAAATTAGGGAACCTTGCCTGAGGCATTGACACTGCAGCCCTTTTGAATTTAGGAACTTCTTTCCACTTTCAACCAAAATGTGGGATCTGAGCTATTATTCTATCCAAAGAAATCATTTACTATACAAGAACTGTGATAATTGTGTCAACAGTGACATATTTTACCACCTTTTGTCTTCATGGTTGTATATTTAAATCCAGTCAGAATCTGGAAAAAAGTTTAAAATGCAACTACAGTTCACATGTCCATATTGTGCTTACATCAATTGTTGTAAGTATTGTTAGTTACAGTTTTAAGAAAGATGCAATTCAATCTTAAATAATGTTGTGATTGGTTCAGTTGCTGTATCAGTGACTGTTTATTTTTAAACTTGAACAGTACAACATTAATCCAGGAATTTCAAGGAATTATTTATGGAGATAAAAAGGATTTCTGTTCTGACAGGTCAGGGAAGTTACTTGAAACCTCTGAAAATCAGTTTTGATTTTTAAGGAAGACTGCCCCGTAATTAGGTCCTCATGCTGGTAAGAAAATTAATGAAAATAAACAAGTTTTATTCAATAAATTTATATAAAAGTTTAAGTTTAAACTAACTGCATCAAACTTTGGTTTGAAGATTCCATGGAGGAGTAGGATATAACAAATAACTAGAAGTAACTTCGGGCAAGCTTTGTTGTTTGTTTTCCTGGGCACCTAGATGTAAAGTCAAGGACTGATCTCCACAAACATATACAATATTAACATTAATTGATATGAAAGTGATTAAAGATACAAGAACCAAATTAAGTTGTGGTAATGTCAGAAAATACCCAAAGAATCTCAAACAAACAATCAGTAAAATTAAGGATTGTGCAACAGTTTAATAACGATAATGTGATTTCGGCAGTGGAAACTAATTATATTTTACAGAAAATGTACATATACTTGTTTTTGGAAAAATTTTTTCTCTCACTACCAATAAATTTCTTTATTTAATAAAATCAATTCTGATTTGGGTAACAATCATAAAATAGATTACAAAATAAGTCACCTATTTTCTGATTTGTAAAGCCAGAAGAGAGAATTAACAGCTTCTAAAGGATTGGTATCAACAACTCAAGCCTTTTTTTTTGCTTGTAATACATGCAGGTTTGTTTCACAATGAATGGATAACATACTAGACCATCAACCATGTAGGTGTCAGCTCCCAACCTTTTACATTAATTTTTTTCCTCTCTATTTTGGATGGCATTATTTGTTCAGCAATATAACTTCATATTTATATGACCTGCAGTGTTATATGGTTGGTTTATCTGTTAACTAACCTCGTGGTCCAATCTAAACAAGCCTTCCCCCTCTATTCTAAAATTGAAATGTTCTTTTAAAAAAATGCCTCTCTCATTACCGGAATGTTAAACAAACTATTTGAGAATGGAGAATTTGTCACCTGGCAGACTGTAGGTTAGACAGCTTGAAATAGACTTTTTAAAATGGCAGTAATATATTAACAAAATAACAGTAAACTGTCTGTAGGTATATCAACTGGATGGAATAAAATGAAAGCGGCATATATTTTTAATAAATGCGGAAGAGGATTCAGTGTCTAGATCAGTTAAAAACAAAATACTGTGGATGCTAGAAATGTGAAACAAAAATGAAAACTGCTGGAGAGACTGCATATTTGAAAGTGTCTGTGGAGAAAGAAACAGAATGCCTGCTTCAAATCTGATGTGAATTTTCTTCCAAAAAGAGTGCCTGTTCTGAAGAAGTCATATTCAATTTGAAATGTTCACTCTGTCCACAGATACTATCAGAACTGCTGCATTTCTTCTACATTTTCATTTTTTGTTTCCTTAGGGACTGTCATCTGTTAA
Organism: Chiloscyllium plagiosum; assembly: GCF_004010195.1. NCBI lineage: Eukaryota > Metazoa > Chordata > Chondrichthyes > Orectolobiformes > Hemiscylliidae > Chiloscyllium > Chiloscyllium plagiosum. The sequence goes on from NC_057728.1 coordinate 20,056,508, forward strand.
CTTGTGCAATTTCTATTTCTGGCACAGATCTCTTTCTTAAATGTTTTCTATTATATACACATGGTTCTGGTTGTTTGCCTCAACATTGAAGTGTTCTGATGCCTTTACAATAGTACTTGTACTCGATTTTTTCTTTTGGATGACTTATTTATGTTCTGGAATAACAGAAACAAGTGTGGGCCATTTAGCTCCTTCAGCCTGCTCAGTCATTCAATTAAACCATAGCTAAACATAGAAACATAGAAAATAGGAGCAGGAGTAGGCTATTCAGTCCTCAGTTTTTACCTCTATTCAGTCCTTCAAGCCTGCTCTGTCATTCATTATGATCACGGTTGCTTATCCAACTCAATAGCCTCTTCCTCTTTTTTTCCCCTCCATATCCTTTGACCATTTTTAGCTCCAAGTGTTATATCCAACTCTTCCTTCAAATCGTCTAATGTTTTGGCCTCAACTACTTTCTGTGGTAGTGAATACCAAGGCTCGCTCAATCTCTGGCTGAAGAAATTTAGCCTCATTTCAGTCCTAAATTGTTTACTCCATATCCTTTGATTGTGCCCCTGATTCTGGACTCCCCCACCATTGGGAACATCGTTCTCACATCTACCCATCTAGTCCTGTTTTAATTTTATATATTTCTATGAGATACCCCATCATTCTTCCAAACTCCAGCAAATGCAATCCTAACCAATTCAACCACTCCTCATATATCAGTCCTGCCATCCCAGGTAAACCTTCACTGCGCTCCCTTTATAGCAGACCACCTTCCTCAGATACAGGAGACCAAACCTTCACACAATATTCCATCTGTGGTCTCACCAAGCCTCTGCATACTTGCAGCAAGACTTCCCTGCTCCTGAACTTGAAATCAGCCCACGATGGAATCCAATATTCCATTTGCTTTCTTTACCGCTTGCTGCACCTGCATGCTTACCTTCTTGGTGTACATTCCCCTCTCGATTTATTGCCAAATAATAATCTGCCTTCCTGTTTTTGCTACCAAAGTGGATAACCTCTCATATTTACATTATACTGTATCTGCTATGCATTTCCCCACACATTCGGCTTGTTCAATTCACAAAGCAACTCTACATCCTCCTTACAGCTCATTCAAACACGTGGCTTTGTGTTATCGCCAAATTTCGAGATATTACTTTGAGTTCCCTCACCCAAATCGTTAATATATATTGTGTACAGCTGGGATCATAGTCACCTGCCATTCAAGCAAAGACACATTTGTTCTTACTCTGTTTCCTGTCTGCCAGAGTTTTTGATTCATCTCAATACACTACCCCCAATTCCATGTTCTTTAGCTTAACACACTTATCTTATATAGGACTTTGTTGACAGTCTTCTGAAAGTCCAAACAAACCATTTCCATTGGCTTCCCTTCATCAACTCCAGTTACCTCCTTGAAGAATTCCAATAGATTTGGCAAGCGTTATTTCCCTTTTGTAAATCTACATTGACTCTGTCCTGTCCTGCCACTGTTTTTTGAAATGGTTAACTATTAATTCTTTAATGTATTTATAGCACTTCCCCACTACAGACATCAGGATGACTGGTCTACAAATCCTGGTTTTCTCTCTACTTCCCTTCTTAAATAAAGGGGTTACATTAGTTACCCTCCAACCTGTAGGAACTGTTCCAGATTCTACAGAATCTTAGAAGATGACCATCAATGCATCCACTATTTCTAGGGCTACTTCCTTGGGTATTCTGTAATGTAGGTTATCCAGGCCTTGGGATTTATTGGCCTTCAATCCCATCAAAATCCCCAAAACCATTTCCTTACTAATATGGATTTCCCTCAGTACTTCTGTCTAAATAAACTCTATGTTCTCCAACATTTCTGGTATGTTATTTATGTCCTCCATAGTGAACACAGAACCAAAGTATGTATTTTATGCATTCATATTTGATTGTTATAATTTTTATCTACACTTCCTTGCCTTAGTGCTTTACCCAACAAAATATTCCAAATCATAAAAATCCCAATTGTCTCAGCATTTAGAACGTGAATGGAAAGAGATTTCAGGTTATCTACAACTCACCGTATGAAAAAAAACACAAGCACTTCTTTACCTTGCTGCTGAATGTTCTGACAGACTATAGATCCACATAACACAAACCCAGATCCTTCGCATTACAACAATGAAGAAATTGTTGACCGATTATGGTGATCAATAATGATAAATTAACCTGTTAATCATACAGAAAAAAAGGCAAAAAAACCTGAGCAAAAGCTTTGTACTCCAAAGATCAAAATCACTTGTTTCCTACAGTGCTAACAAGCAACAATATTTTCAGTGCAGCTTTTCCGAATGTGGAGGTGCTAGTGTCGACTGGGTTGGACAAGGTCAAATATCGCATGATAACAGGTTATGAGGATACCCAGGTCTTGGTGTACATTCACCTCTCAATTTTTTGCTAAATAATAATCTGCCTCCTGTTTTTGGATAACCTCTGATATCTACATTATACTTGAAAACACTAGCTTTCGGAGCATTGCTCCATCATCAGGTGTAGTGAAAGAGGAGACATTAGACGCAGAATTTATAAGTAAAAGATCAAAGGGTCATAAAACTGATGCGAATGCATTGAGCAAACCTAAAATGGCTAACTTCCTCCTGTTAAATCTTTTATCAGTTAGAAAGAAGATGCAGGTTTTGAATGATTAAAATGCAAATCCCAGAATTTCTTTCAAGTCACTGCCCTGAGAGAACTGAAGGTTTTATCAGTGCATACGAAGGTGACATCTCAGGTCAGACAATGCATTTTAGATGTGAGGCCTTGTTTAGAAACTGTCTGAGTTTCAACCTGGAGTCAGATTGGTTTTATTTCCAAAGCAGAAATTTATAAAATGCCACACTGACTGACTGTGTCTATGAATTGTGTGCTTTTTGAACAAGTTAGAAAGTATCTGCCAACACAAATCTGAAAATGCAAATTCACCCCATAGATGTATGCATGTGCATGTATGTGTGAGGGAGTGAGAGAGAGACAGTGAATGTGTGTGTCTGTGCACTTGACAGAATGCGTGCGAGTGTGAGGGAATATATGTGTGTGACAGTGTGCGTGCACAAATATGTGTGAGAGAAAGTGCGTCAGAGAAGGTATGCGTGAGTGTGAGGGAGTAAGTGTGTGGCAGAGTGTGTGAGTGAGTATAATATTTAAATATGAGAATGCACAAAGAAGTATAATTAACTAATATAAACCATTTTTTGATCAGATTCAATTTTAATCGGAATTTTGTTTACATTATATGTACCAATGACAGAAATGGAATTGAATTAACCCACCATTTCAACACCCTTTATCTGTTAGAAACCATCTCCACCTATTGTGCAGGGGAGCTGAACAAATCTATTGTTGGAAACATTCATCATTAGACAGCAAATATAGGAGTGCCCATTCTATCACAACAATGATGTAGATGATAAGCCCGTGAATTTCAATAAGCAGAGTAGCCAAAGTCGTGGAAAGATTTGAAAGCAGTCCTAGAGAAAACTACAGGACATGAGAAGACATGTGGCTGACAACAGCTGAGACTTTGGGATTTCTCTTTTACAGGACATGAGAAGACAAGAATCATGCAAGTACAAGTGTGCATGGCCCAAAGCACATAAGTAAAGCCTTTGATAATTTTCAAAAGTGAAATAATGCCCAAAATCAAGTACCCTTTAAAATTATTTTGTTGATGTCCATGAGAATCGTTCAATAGATGAAAATGAAGTAAAGCTGTGGATCAATAACATTTTAGAATAAATATCTGGTAGCCAAAACAAAGAATGCAGACTTAATGTGGTTATGCTTATATCTTATATAACCAATAAAGATTAAGAGATGCATGCATAGAGACAATCACCCGATTTGCAGCTATAACAAATCTAATGTGCATCATTCCAACTTTTGGATGTGTGACTCATGTTGAATTGATAGCTGATGAAAAAAGAAATTCACACAAAATGTGGAATATTCTTGCTGCCCTACTCAATGTTTTATGTGGATGTATCATTAAATCTTGTGGTACTATTAATGCACATATGTCATCAGCTTGTTCAAAAAATGTGAAAAATCAATTTCAATGGATGGTAGAAAAATGATTTGTTGTGGAAAGATGATTCTGAAACCAAAAAAAATGTCAAATCTGATCCAGAATGGTATCCTGACAATGATGCCATTACCAAAGAAATACAATGAATTTTTTTTATTCGCTTGTCAGAATTTGGTTTCACTGCTGGGCATGCATTTAATGTCATGCCTAGTTGCCCTTGAACCATTGTAGCTTACATGCAGTAGGTACATTGCAATTCTATAAAGAAGGGATTTCAAGAACTTTAGCCCAGCGACACTGAGGAATGGTGATATAGTTCCAAATCAGGATGGTAAGTGGCTTGGAGAGAAACTTGCAGGTAATGTCCCATGTATTGCATAGGTTTGAAAGGTGCTGCCTAAAGATCATTGGTGAATTTCTGCAGTGTATCTTGTAGATGATATGCAGTGCTGCTACTAAGCAGCAATGCTAAAGAATGGATGTTTATGGATGTGATACCAATCAAGCAAGCTTTGTCCTGATTAGTGTCAAGCTTTGAGTGTTTCTGGAGCTGCATTCATCCAGGCAAGGAGAGAGTCTCCTATCACAATCCTGACTTGGTGGACAGGTTTTTGGTCTTCAGGTGATGACTTATTCATTGCAGTATTTCTCACCTCGGACCTACTCTTGTAGCCATTATATGTTTATGGCTAGTCCAGTTCAGTTTCTGATCAATAGTAACCTTCAGGATGTTGTCGGTGGAGAGTTTCAATGATGGTAACACCACTGAATGTCAAGGGGCAATGGTTAGATTATCTCTTATTGGAGATGGCCATTGCCCGGCAGGGGTAGCATGAATCTTACTTGCCACTTTTTAACCCAAGCTTGGATATTGTCCAGGTTTTGCTGCATTTGGACATGGACTGCTTCAGTTCAAACGCTGCAAGGTCTGGTCAGCTTAATTAACTCTTTGCACGAGATAAGGGATGACAATGGAATTGATAGCAATTAGAAGTGTTTTGGTTGTAGTTAAAAAGTGTGATTTAGAATGAATTTGTTGAATAAAATTAATAATAACATATTAATAATAATAATCAATGTCGTTTTAGCTCTCAATTCAAAATTGTAGCCAGTGAATTAGGTCTATCCAGATTAATACAAGCTAACCCAAAGAGCAAACATAGAGATTGAATACAGAGCTTTAATGGAGCAAAATCATAAATTGCTGGAAAAATTCACCAACTCCAGCAGGATCTATGGAGAGAAAACAGAGTTAAGATTTTGGGACCAGTGACCCTTCATCAGAACTGATGAGAAATAGGAAAAGGCTGGTATATATGCTAGAGGAAAGGTGGAGAAGGGGTAAAGAGTAAATGATGGATGGAGATAGAGCTCAGATAGAGACAAAAACAGTTAGGCAGTCAAAGGAATGGGTAAAGCTCAGCCTCGGAGGATGGGAACTATTAGTGGCTGACAATGTATTATTTGTGATAGCAGCCCATGTGACGATAAGGCCTAATGTACGGGAGTTGAGGTAAGGAGTTGGGAGAAGGTGCTCAGGCCCAAAAAATTATTGAACTCTATTTTGAGTCCAGAAGGTCGCAGGGTATCGAAGCAGAAATTGAGGAAAGTTTCTGATTTTCTGAATCTAGTTACTTGGTTTTTGTTGCGCTTCAATGGAGATTTGTTTTTTAATCTTGCATGTATTAATTGGTCAAGCATGCTACCACAAACAACCCATTGTCAGTTACTAATGGTTCCCATTAACAACTGGTCATACTCCCAAGTTGATCTTTAATCGATTCCTTTGTCTGCCCAAATGTTTTTGTCTGTATTTGAGCTCCATTTCCAGCTATCATTCATTCCTACTCAATTCACAAACCCCTGCATCCACCACCCCAAATCTTAAGCATAAACACCAACTTTTTCCTAGCTACAATTAGTTCTGAAGAACGATCACTGGACCCAAAATGTTAACTCTGCTTTCTTTCCACAGATACAACCAGACCTGCTGATTTTTTCCAGCAATTTCTGATTGTGTTTCATTTCCAACATCTGCATTTCCTTGTTATTTTGTTGAGCTTTAATGAAGATTTATTATTTAATCGTACAGATATTAAGTGACCATACATGCAAATTGAATCAAATGAAATTGCTTCACTTGTGTGATGACATTCATATGAATTAAACATTTGATATATTTACCATCCAAAAAGAATAGACTGTAGCAATACTTTATAGAATAACATTAATATGTATATGGCAATTATAACACTAGTTATACTTAACATTCAACGATAACAAGAAAATTTGGAACATTCCTCTTCAAGGTGTTGTCTATGCAACTTCATTATTTACTGGCTAACTTAGCCAGACCTTGTGACTATGACATATGGATATATTCTCTAATCCACCCTTTCCTCCTGAAAATAGGGTTGGGGAAGATTGTCCATAGACATCGATGTATTGCTTATTAGCACTTCTCAAAAATTTTGTCACTCTGTGCAGGGCTAACAGAGTCGGCCCCAAGGCAAGATGGATTCCTTCTCAGTACAACACCATTTTGTATTGTCACGTTATATGAACGTAATATTTTGCTCACCTTGGATGCATCCATGGAAGTCTATGGATGATTTTACAGATGTAAGATCCTCATTTATTTTCTGGCCAACATTTAGTAGCAGCAATTCTGCATCTGTGTATACGTTATATTCATCTTTCAATTTATGTAACTGGTCTATGATCAAAAGATAACTTAGTGAGATCACAGATGAGTAATGTGGTTCTCATTGGTCTAGCACACAAAACCTCAGTAGGTTGAAGTACATCCTGGCTGAACGAAAGACCTTCAAAAGCAGATTATGAATGTTGTTTGCTTTTACAATTCTCTTGATGAATGTATGAAACATCTTGGTGCATAACTTGGAAAAGTGCTTTGCACCAGGCAACATTGAAGTTAATTCCTCTACTGCTGGTAACATTAGGAGGACGCTTTTAAGGCTTTGCTGGCCTCCTTAGATCTAAATATAGTCAAGTTGAACCATGCTTCTTCATTATGACAGAAATGGAACTGAACCATTCCTTGTAATATTACACTTGTCAAATACTTTCTCGATTTTCTATTCCACCCAGCTCCATTCACAACTTTTTGCAAAAGTGCATACTGGATTATTAGAGGGGATCAATTGACAGCATTTCAATTCTTTGTGATATTGAACCATGTTCCTCTGGAAATTCCCAACCATATCCCTAGGCACAGCTTTTAAACATTCTGTACCAGACAAATGGTTGTGCACCTGTTTTGACTGTTGTGGTATTCTACCTGGGTCAAGTCATGGATGACCACGTTAAATCTGTTGTACACCAAAAATGTTACTATGGCTGAACTTGATTTACCCCAACATAGAACATCTGAGTTGACTATGTTAATTCCTTGTACTTGCATTGCAGGACAGAAAACCCATGTACTTTATTGGCAAACCATTGTATGCCACTAGCTTCAGGCTAATGTGCTAGACCATGGACTTCTATACTTTGCAATATATGCCTTTGAGAACTCAGAAAAGATGGGGTGTCAGCACTTTCTCTTGTGTCAATCTTCACTTAAATCAATGCTGTACAGCTTTAATGTTGGAGTGTTGCTTCCATTTTGTAAATGGAACGGACCTATTCCACCAAAGTGATCAGGTGAAATAGCTGTTCATGTGTAGGGTCTTCAACCATCCATTTTAGTCAGGCATTCTCCTATTTTGTGGATACATTTATGTTTTCAGAGATCCATGAAGCCCCTTCCTTCCCTTCACTGGTTTTTGGGTGCTGCCCATTTTGGCTTCTCCCAGCATTCCTGCTGTTGACATTGTTTCTGTCATATGCAGGACATTCATGCAGTTTGTGGAAGAGTTGGCTGATAGTACACACCTTAATTTGCTTGGATATTGTACTAATCGACATTGTGAAACCTAAGGCTTGCAAACATGGTCTCCCATCCACAACGGCCACATTATCGGTTTCCATTCTGTGTCATGCTCTCAATTCTCATTGGCTTTTTGAGGGTGGTCGTTTTGGAATATTTCAATAGATGTGGAAGTGATGTCCAATGCCATAAGTTGTTCCGAGAGTTCAGTGCTTGATTTTGAGCATCAGTTAACAAAGTTTCAGGTAATCTGTTCTAATATTTGAGTTTAATTTGAAGTTGATTTGCCTAGTCTTGACAGATCATTCTGGTCAGCTTCACATAAAATATAAGCATTGATTCTGTGCAGATTTTGTTTCCTACATGAATCTCATTTTAGCCTGATTCTCTACATTTACAAACACATGGTCTACAAAATGCTATTCAAATCTTCTGCTAAATAGGTTGAATTCATCTCAGACAGTTGATTGCAGTCCATTTTTGAAAACCTAACTTCAACTGCATTTATTCTATTCCTTTCCAACACTGCAATGTGAAGCCTGGTATAAAAAGTTTAAAAAAAGCAATGAGCTGCAGACCTGAACAGGAGCCATAACCTGAGCTGTGTTTCTCCAGGATCTGCTTTGAGCTTAAAAGCACGAAGTGCTCCAGCATCCAGGTCAGATAATAGCATACAACTGCAGTAACAGCAGGAAAGTATTCACAAAAAAATTCTGCTCACATGTAATAATCAGTGGTTCACAACAACTGAATTAGTTGAGATTGTATGGCAGAGGAAGAGATTCAAGTTAGCAAAATGTATTTACTTTATATTTCATATACTAAAAAATACATTATCACAACAACAACAGTGTACACCAACAGTTCACATTTATTGTTGGCATGTAAGTTGACACCATTTTTAGAAGGATTATTTGAGGTTTAAAAGGTTTATTTGTACACTGTGATCTATGGTAAACAAATTAAAAGCACAAAACAGTACAAGGCACAAATCTGTTGACCTATGATAAAATTAAAATAATTTTTTTTCCAAAAAGTCCTTTAAACTATTTACCAAAACTCCAAAGAAATACATTTATCTCATTGGTTTAACTGAAGAATTCCTGAAGAATGATGAGTGTGACCCAAATGACACACAAATACGAGCAAAACGTTAATGTTCACTGATTTATTACAAACGTTATATAGCATAACAAACTGGTACAAAATCAATTGCTTAAATGGCCACAGGACTAACTTCAACTTTTTAATCTCAATGAGCTATTAAAGCAATAGCATTTTGCTTAAAATGATTCCCCATTTCAGATAATCATTAGCACTGCTCTCTGCAAAACTTCAATGTGGAACAAGCAATATAACACTGTTCAAAATATTACTGTCATCAACACCTATTGTATAATGGCAGCAATGTATACTTCTGCATTCCTTAATGTTATTGCTCCAGTCAATTCTCAACTGTAGTTAACATTTGTCTATAATCATTCTCTCTGTCTCGTAGCTACTTAGATAACCTTTGCAAATAACCTTCAACATCAGTGTGCAGCATATCCATTTTTACTATGCATTTATCGAGTTCAGAAAGGTTGGTTGCATCACATATCCCACTCTGTCCACTTTGGCAAAAAGGTTTTCGCTGTCACCTCCAACGATGTTAGGAAGCAGTTCTGATTATATTCTCTTTGGCTTCTCCTATACAGCTTCTAATGGCCAGATTAAGAGTAGTACTGGCAGTGAGAAAAATTCTCTGCTCAGTCATTCAGCTAGATGATTGAGTTCTTGAAAAAGCATTAATCTTAGAGTTAAGTAAAAGCCATTTTTGTTTGAAAATATGTATCTATTGGGATTGAGTGGGCACACTGAATGAGCAGTTTGTTTTTGTAAGTAATAGACACGGATAAGAAGCACAATAACTGACGAACAATACCCTTGAATAGGGAGTTTGTGAATATGTAGGGGATCCTAACAGAAATTCCTGGACAACCATAGAGAATTCTGAGCTCTCTGTAAAATTAGTCTGGAGGCAATTATAGTGAGTAGAATTGTGAATAAGAAAATCTAAAGTATTACTAATTTTAATATGTTTTATGTATGACATAATTTTGATATTGTACTTGTATTTCTGGTTGCAGTAACCTTGGATTAATCTCAGTACACTTAGCCTGAGACAATATCCTTCATCTTCATCATCAATTTAACAACCAATGTGCATAAGGTACACACCACAATTAACCATAAAGCGGAATACATTAACTGTTAATCTGTTGTATATAATAGGCTTAGTCTTTGCCACTAAATGCTGTGGTGAGAAGGAAACCATCAAATCAGAATTTTCTTCAATTCCAATCATGTGATTAAACCACAAATGCCTACTAATAATGCATGAAGCTTCCAAAAATAATTGAATCATTTAATCCACACTCCAACTGTCCTACGACAATAACACAGAATGACATATATTTTGAACAGCATATGTTGAGTATTCAGATAGCAATGCTAAATGATAAAAACTCTGATAGTGTAACTTTTAATTCCACTGAAAAATTAGATTTCAGTTTCCCAGTATCAAACTTTAATCTCTCTCATACATTGGGTAAAGGGGAAAAATGGATTGCTCTCTGCAGAGATTCGCTTTTTGAATTAAAAAAACAGTTTTAGCCGATTAGTCTTAGTTCTTGAAAGCAAACTGCAAGTGTGAAATGTTCAAAAGGCCATCAGTTTAACATTTTGATGCATAATGATGGACATCCCCTAACTCAGGCAGGTGTATCTGTATCTGTGGAGAAAGTGAGGACTGCAGATGCTGGAGATCAGACTCAAGAGAGCGTGGTGCTAGACAAGCACATAAGATCAAGCAGCATCCGAGGAGCAGGAGAATCGATGTTTCGGGCTTATGCCCGAAACATTGATTCTCCTGCTCCTCAGATGCTGCCTGACCTTCTGTGCTTTTCCAGCACCCACTCTCGTATCTGTATCTTTGGCAATACACTTTGCTTAGGAAACACAGTATGAGGAATCTTCCGGATGTACTTTAGGAGATTTTTGTAGAAACAGAACAGTTGCACTGGGAATCTGTTTTCTTTATCCAAGCTGGCACGAACTGAAAAGTCTAAATAATCGGCAAAACAAGAAATGCAACTTGATGGTCATTAACTCAATTAGAGCATCTGCAGTAAACAAGCTGAGATCAAGAATGTTAAAAAAAAAGTTCCACTATCCTTTTAGTGACCTCTTTTAAAAAGTGCAATCTAGGTATGCACAGCCATTTAAACTCAAGATCACATTGTGTGCCTGGCGTAACATGTAGCTGAGACCAGGTAATGTTGACAGATTTCCTTCCCCCAAGTTCTTTAGTGAACTAAACTGCAGCCATGGTTGCGAATGACAGTTTTGTTAAACAGATACAGTCATCCACCTACCATTTCTTCTTCTGTTTACTAATGCAAACACAGTGGATTAGTGCACAATGAATTCAGCACCATTGATTTCTGAACATGCCTAATAAAAGTTTCTGAGATAGGGTTCCAGCAGCGCACTGATCAATTTTAATTTTCTTTGCCATGTGCAACACCTTTTATTAAAGGAGCCGTGCCATTTAGTGAAACGTGAGTCCTGTCCAGCTGATGCCTGAATATGAATTGTCCTCCCAAACAACGTAATGCATATGTGCCTGTCTGTGAACATCTGAATTGTTTAGTTCTTTCATAACCTTAGGAACAATCATCTTCATCTCTTTGCATAGCATAATGCCATGGGCAGCGATCTCAGAAACATAGAGAATAGGAGCAGTCATAGACCATTTGGCTTGTTTAGCCTGTTCCACCATTCAGTGGCTGATTATCCTACTCAATACCCTATTCCTGCTTGCCCCCCATAGCTATTGATCCCATTTGCCCCCCAAAATTATATCTTCTTGAAAACATTCAGAGTTTTGACCTCAACTACTTTCTGTGGCAGAAAATTCAACAGATTTACCACTCTTTGCATGAAGCAATTTCTTCTCTTCTCAATCCTATATAACTTAACCCACCTCCTTAGCTTATAGCTCCTAGTTCTGCACTTCCCAGTCATCAGGAACATTCTTCAACCTGTCTAGTCCTGTTCGACTCTTATAAATGTCTATGAGGTGCCCCCTCAATCTTCTAAACTTAAGTAAATCAACTAATGGAACAGAGAAACCTAAAGAAAACACAAAAATGAATGATGATCCAATAAAACTTGTAAACAGAAAAAAAAGCTGAAAGAGGTACATGAAAATGTATTACAAGAGCCAGTGCCTCAGAAAATTTAGAAAATTTCACATGGGACCTTATTCCCTCTAATTATGCATTTAAATAATGTTGTGCATGCCAATAATGTGACTTCATTATTTGCCTCAGATTTCCTGTTGGAGAATTGGATCCAAGAGGTCAGGCATGCAATTTCTGACAGAGGCATGCTGCCTTGTAAAAATCAAGACTTATATATCAGATTCATAATAGTGTTCAGCATTTACAGATCTTTAAAAATTGTAAAATGAATGCCTTTACTCACCATCCAGCATGGGATGTTTTTCATTCAATATCAATCATGATAAAGTTTTTGTTTTGACATGACAAGCAACTTCACAAAACTGCAAACATTTAAAATAATGTTACAAGTTTTTTTAAAGAAAATTTGTAATTAAAATCACTTGTGACTTGGCATTTTAAAAGACAAACATTCACTGTATTATATTTTGATGAATTTCTGTATTCAGCGTTAATACTGCATATTAATTAGAACATGGAACATTATAGTACAATGCAGGCCCTTCAGCCCTTGATGTTGCGCCGATCTGATTCTAGGATATAAAACACAAGTTCCTTAGATCTTGGATAACATGGAAGAAAATCCTGATTAAAAACTCCAACAGGGAATATCTTTACCACATGTTAAATATTTTTATATTTCTTACCACACATACAATGGACCAAATACATCCTCTGAAATATCAATGTTCCTTGCCCACAATATTACATGATACCAAAGGTACATTCTGTGTTCCCAAACCCAGGCTATTTTTGTGCTATAAGTTCTCTGTTTAAGAGAAGTTTACAGTCGTTTTAAAGTATTGTGGTTTAAAGAAATATTAAACTACATTACCTTAGATGAAAGCTGAAGTAATCTAATCAATTAGATGTTTTACTTTAGTGCAAGTGTTACCTTTGCAGAATATCTTTATGAACTTAAATTATTGGTTGTACTTTAAAACACAAAGAACCTGGTATGAACTGCTCAAACCTCTGGAAGGGTCTATTGTTACCACAATGATCATTCACTTCAGAACTAATTCTAAAAGATTTCTTTGAAAATATAATAGTGGTTCATAAAAGAGCTTGGAGGACTGTCATTTTAACTCCTAATGAAAATAAGATCACTGAACTAAACATATGATTTGATGTAAATTTAAACTGAATCTATGTAAAGCTAATATTGCAAATAGAAAGATTGCAATAATACAATGGAGTACTCTTCTGATTTGAAGTCATGCCATATTTCTGTGCGGAACAAAGTTTTATTTACATTGAGATTGTTGCAAATGATTTAAATACAGGAAAATGTATTCCTCAGAATATTCAATGACCATGAATGGACTGCTTTTGCATACATCTTATTCAATGATGCTCTATAATAGCTTTCCCCCCTCCTCACTATCAAAGGCTGCAAGCATAAGCAAGTTTTGCTGGAAAAGCTCAGCAGGTCTGGCAGTATCTGTGAAGAGAAATCAGAGTTAATGTTTCGGGTCTGGCGACCCTTCCTCAGACCTCAGTTTTGAGGAAGGGTCATCAGATCCAAATGTTAACTTGATTTCCCTTCACAGATGCTGCCAGACCTGCTGAGTTTTTTCCAGCAGTGGCAGTTCTTTCAGCTTTTGCAAAGCACTGATTTACCTGCATGTTACTCAATCTAGTCTACTGTATTCACTGCTTACATTTCGTCCCCTCTACACTGGGAGAAGAAACACAGACCACTTTGCAGAACCTCAATGGTCTATCCATAGAAATGACTGTAAGCTTCCAGTTGCCTGCCACTTCAATACACCACCATGTTCCCATGCACACATTTCTGTCTCAAGCCAGCTGCTATATTCCAGCAAAACCCAATGTGAGCTAGATGAACAACAACATATGCTTAACCTAGGTACCTTCAGGAGTAAACATTGAATTTAACAATTTCAGAGCATGAACACCCTCCTCCATGTTCATTATCCACCCCCACACCCAAAGGTCCTGTTCTGGATGGCTTGCACGCAGTACAACCAACCCATTTTCAACTATTCACACTTCTTGTTCACACCCTCTTAGCATTTATCTCCCACCTGACTCATCCTTTGTTTGCCTCCTTTTTCCGTCTTGCTCTTTCTTGGCACCATCCCCATGGATTCTGTTCTTATAGGAGTGGTGGGGGGAGGGGGGGGAGGGGGGGGAATATCAAAAACTACTTCCATAAGCTTTGGGGCAATCTCTCTCTATGTCTGCATGCTGTAGAATCACTCAACTGAACAGTAAGTGCGAAATGACTACAGACTACAGCTACGCAAAAGATATGGGAAATAAAAGGGCACTCAAAGTTCACCATCAAAAGGCACAAAAGAATGAAAAAAAATGGATCTTCTTTCCACCATAAGCATTGTGAGTGCACCTACACCAAATGGTATACAGTGGTTCAAGAAGGCAGCTCACCACTACCTCCCAAGGGCATTAGGGACTGGGCCAGCATTTATAGACAGTCAGTGATGCCCAATTTAATGACTAAATGGAAGCAAAGAAATAGAGCACGGTTGCTACCAATACAGGACCCCACTGGCAAGATTCTACCCAGACAGTATGAGAGATTCATGAATGCCAGGAGAGAAACCTTATCAAAGGTGGATGAGCTGCACAAGATGGAAAACAGATCACAATTGTCTGTACATGTCCAAGGATTATAGGATCTCATGCACAATGAATCTTTCTTGCGGGATACAAACAGACCCACTAGACGATTTCTGGTATCCAGATGTGTTAAACGTATTAGACAATTTCTGATCACCAGATATAACAGACTCACTAAATGCAATGGTCAAATAAGTTTATGTTGACATCATGGAAAAAAGAATCTACAACACCAGTTCTTTCAGATTCTGCACTATGCCTGAAGCATGGTCTACTTCAACCCTCTCATATTCAGCTTAAGGGTCTAATTCCAGAAAGTGTATGAAAGTGGATAACAGCTGCTCTTCAGTTAATTGATTGATTTATTGTCCTGTCTACAAATTTTAGTTTATAAGCAGGACAAGCAGATCATAGTAAGCAAGGATGTACAGATCAGACCAACTTAGATAGAGGCATGCAGGTTAAATTGCACAGGGGGTGCACATGGTGAGATCAGCATTAACAAGATCATTATTATTTGAGGCTAGAGAGTCCATTCATCAGTCTAATAATGGCCAGGAAGAAGTTGTTCCTGCTGCTGCATGTGTTCAGGCTTCTGTACCTTCTACCTGACAGAAGAGGTTGTAAGAGATCATTACTGGGCTGCGATGGGTCTTTGATGATGTTGGCAGCCTTTCCATGGCAGTGGACTGTGTAAATGGAGTCCAGAGATGGAGCGTTGGCTTCTATGATGGTCCGGGCTGTGCACTTTATCTTCTGTAGTTTCTTATGGTCCTGGGCAGAGAAGTTGCCATACCAGTCCATTAAGCACCCGGACAGTAAGCTCTCAATGGTGCATCTGTAGATTTCATGAGCTGCCTGAGTAAGAAGAGGGGTTGTTGTGCCGCCTTGACCATCACATCTATGTGCAAGTCCAGGATAGGTTGTTGGCTATTGTCACTCCAAGGAACTTGATGATCTCCACCCTCAAACTCAATTCCATTGATGTAGATGGCAATGTGTTCTCCTCCTCTGTTTCTGGTCAATGATCAGTTTTTTTCGTTTTGCCAACGTTGAGGGAGATTGTTCTCACTGTAGTATGTCACCAAGCTCTCAATCTCCCTTCTGTATTTTGACTCTTCACTGTTAGATATCCATCCGACCATGGTGATGTCATCAGCGAACTTATAGATGGCATTCGTTTGTAATTTGACAACACTGTCGTGGATGTACAGGGAGTACAGTAGGGGGCTAAGGACGCATCATTGGAGGGCTCCAGTGTTATTGTGGAGGAGGTGCAGTTACCTATATTCACTGATTGCGGTCTGCAGGTCAGGAAGCTGAGGATCCAGTTGCAGAGGGCGGAGTCAAGACCGAGGTCACAGAATTTTGAGATCAATCTGGAGGGGATAATGGTGTTGAGGGTGGAGCTGTAGTCAATGAACAGGAGTCTGACATAGGTGTCCTTGCTGTCCAGATGTTCCAGGGATGAGTGCAGGGCTCGGGATATGGCATCTGCTGTGGAGCTGTTACATCAATAGGCAAATTGTAGGGGATCAAGGAAGGCTGGGAAACTGGAGTTGATGTTGGCTATTACCAGCCTCTCAAAGCAATTCATGATCATTGAGCTCAGAGTCACTAGTAGTCATCAAGGCACATCGCATGTGCTTTCATTATAAAGGGAAAGAAATTACTAATTCTGATCAGCATGAATCATTTTTGGATACAGACACCTGTGTGGGAGGTTTGCTTTGTTTGATAATCACAGTGGACCTCAGTTTGACTCAGTGTGCCATGAGTCAACTTCCTTTGGAGAAACTTTATCCCTAGACCAGAGAAAGATGGTGCAAACCTTTCAGTTCTCTCAGTGAAGCAGCTTCAAATAATGGAAAAAGGCGACAGCAAGAATGAAGGTGACATGCAGCAAACAAAAGTCTCTGCTATTGCTTTAGAGAAGAATCACCCCTTCACTGAGGATAACAAGGAGATGAATTTGACTGCTTATTCCATTGAAACAACCAATAAGATGCAACAGAAGTAAGTGAAACAGCAACTGTACTTAAGATATAGAAATTCCTTCCTGAAACGAAAAGTGGAGCTCCACAAGAGAAAGAGATCAAAATCCCAAAGTCTCAGCTGTTGTCAGCCACACCTCAATACGCATTAGACATGGATGCAGCCTTGGAAAAGTCAAAGGAAACATAACTGAAGGTAAAAGGGTTAATCAGTATTCCAGACTTAGTGTAAGGAACAGGCATTAATTGTAGATGCCCTAATATTCGAAAGTCATAACAGCTGAAGAGAAGCTTATAGTATTTTACTCAAAAACAAACAGCAGGGAAGATTCAAAATTTTCTAAAGGTACCAAGGAGGCTGGCCACAGTATTTGAGAAGTGTCAGATTGTGAAATTAGAAGAAAATCTCAAATCAAGCATAAAAAGGAGGCTTTAAGTCTTCAACAGATTTTTGAGCATTGAGGCTTCAGTCACGGTGGCTAGTACCTCACCTCTACCAGCAGAAATGAACCATCTGTGAGATAAGATTACAGTTATATCAAAGATCATCAAGGTGTTAGAGAAAAATGTCAAGTCCTGGAAACTGCTAATGACATGGTAACTTGACAACTGCAATAAGATATGGAAATAATGTCCAGAGAAAAGGAGACATTTGATTTCAAATTGAATTGAGGTAAAATTCACCACAGATTATTATATTACACAAATATCAGCTGAATTCTGCAAGTGAATCTCTGCAGCAAAATCATGAAAGCAATCGAGGTTTCTTCCTGTAAATAGCTGAGACTGCAAAAGTTAAGCTTAAAGTCAAGCATAAAATGGAACTTTAACATACTAAAATTAACAAGTTATAGCAGTCTAATTATCTAACAGACTGCTAAACTAGAAGGACAGTAATTAATACTCACACAGCATTATCAAGCCTCAGAAGCTGAAAAGGAGAAGATTCTTATGGAAATCAATGGCTACAGAAACTATTTGATATGGAGCAAAAGAAAATAACGACCTCCAAGTCTCACACTCCAACATCAGTGAACAACTGGTAAAAGATGAAATAAACAAAAAGGTAACAGAATATTATCGAACAAGCAACAGCTTCAAGGATGCAAAGAATTGTTATTGGTTTTGCTGAAATATTCAGAGCACAAGCATCACTGAATTATTAGTGAGGAAAATATTGTGCAACAACCACAAGTGATGATTTTACTTCTGACCAACAAAACGTTTGAGAGAGAGACAGACAGACAGAGAGAGAGAGAAAACACAGATGTTTGTTAAAACTTTGCAGATGACTATTCTTGAAAAGCAGACTACATTGCTGAAAGGTTATGATGTTTTGAAATAGTAATCAGAAGTATATATAAAGGAAAATGTAGTGTCTTCAGCATCTAGGTAGTTCAAATTTTCAGATGAGATTTAGATAAGAATAAGGGATAAGCCATTCAGGACTGAGATGAGGAAGAATTTTTTTCACTCAGTTGTGAACTTGTGGAATTTGCTCTCACAGAAAGCAGTTGAAGCCAGTTCATTAGATATATTAAAGAGGGAACTGGACATGGCCCTTGCAGCTAAAGGGATCAAGAGGTATGGAGAGAAAGGAGGAGTGGGATATTGACATTGCATGATCAGCCATGATTATATTAAATGGTGGTGCAGGCTCAAAGGTCTACTCCTATACCTATTTTCTATGGTTCTATGTCACTCTGCACTCACGTCACTGACTGTTTGTGGAATGGGACATAAAGATTCTCACACTCATGTCATTGCATCATGATTTCACAAGGCACAACTTATTATTCATGTCTGCGTAGCTACCATCTTAGCAATCTCTCATTGTAATCAATCATTGCAATCTTTCAACAATGAGTATACATAACAAGAGTACTGCTAAGCAAAAGCGCTGTAGTATCACATTAGATGTAAAATTAGAAGTGACAAAGCATAGTAGGAAAGGAAAACATGCAGTCGATACGGGTGCTTCCTCCAATATTTGTGTATACGATTGTAAAGAATGCTGAAGAAATAGAATATAAAGCTAAGCATGTTTTAAAGCACTCAGAGGTTAAAGTGAAAAGGAAAAGATGCATTATCATGTGTGGCAATGCTTTGGCTTTAAGAGTTTATTTTGTCCTATTTCTCAAATTACTACACAGGTAGTGATCTCAGAATTGCTACCAGTGCCACGTGCTGGCCAGAGTAGAAATGAAAGAATAGGCAGGATGAACATGTGGCTTGAGGGATGGTGTAGGAAGGAGGGGTTCAGATTTGTGTGACATTGGGACCGGTTCTGGGGAAGGTGGGTCTATTACAAATTAGTAAAAGGTGGGGGTGAGTTGCATTGCTGGTCAGGGATGATATCACGGCTGTGCTAAACGAGGTGACTATGGAGGGCTTGAGCAGTGAGGCATTGTGGGTGGAGCTGAGAACTAAGAGGGTGCAATTACATTGGTGGGGCTGTATTACAGGCCTTCCAACAGTGAGCATGAGATAGAAGAACAAATAGGTAAACAGATTATGGAAAGATGTAGAGACAACAGGGTGGTGGTGATGGGAGATTTTAATTTTCACAACATTGACTGGGATACACTGAGTGTCAGAAGTCTGGATGGGGCAGAATTTGTAAGGAGCGTCCAGGAAAGTTTTCTACAGGTGTATGTCAATAGTCCGACAAGGGAAGGGGCCATATTGGACCTGGTGTTGGGTAATAAGCCAGGCCAGGTGGTAGAAGTTGCATTAGGGGATTTCTTTGGAAATAGTGACCACAATTCTGTAAGTTTTAGAATACTCATAGACAAAGATGAGAGTGGTCCTAAGGAATGAGTATTAAACTGGGCCAAGACCAATTATATTAAAATTAGGCAGGAGCTGGGAAATGTGAATTGGACACAGCTATTTGAAGGAAAGTCCACATTTGATATGTGGAGGCTTTCAAAGATAGGTTGAAGATAGTGCAGGATAGGCATATCCCTTTGAAAACAAGGGATAAAAAAGGCAAGATTTGTGAACTGTGGGTGACAGGAGAAATCATGCAACTAGCCAAGAGGAAAAGGAAAGCATACATAAGTGCCATGCAGCTAAGAACAGAATGGGCATTGGAGGAATATTAGGAGAATAGAACCAATCTTAAACGAGGAATTAAGGCGGCTAAAAGGAGTCATGAAATATCTTTAGTGAGCAGAATTAAGGAGCATCCAAGGCCTTTTATTCTTAAATAAGAAGCAAGAGAGTAACTACAGAAAGGATTGGTCCACTAAAGGATAAGGAAGAAAGGTTGTGTGTCGAACCTGAGAAAATGTATGAGATTCTCAATGATTACTTTGCATCAATGTTCACTGAGGAACGGGAGGTGATGAATGCTGAGATTAGAGATAGAAGTTTGTTTACTCTGGATCACATTGACATGAGGAGGGAAGATGTGTTGGGTAGACTAAAAGATATTAAGGTGGACAAATCCCCAGGACCGGATGGGATCTATTCCAGGTTGCTGAGGGACCCAAGAGAGGAAATACCTGGGGTCCCAGCAGATATCTTTGTAGCATCATTAAATACAGGTGAGGTGCCGGAGGACTGGAAAGTTGCTCATGTCCCCCTGCAGAAGGATAGTAGGGATATTCCAGGTAACTACAGACCAGTGAACCTGACGTCAATGGTGGGAAAGGTGTTGGAGAAGATACTGAGGGATAAAATCTATTTATATTTGGAAAAGAATGGGCTTATCAGTGATAGGCAACATGGTTTTGTGAGGGGTAGATCGTGTCTTACCAACTTAATAGAATTCTTTGAGGAAGTAATCAAGTTGATAGATGAAGGAAGGGCTGTAAACGTCATATACATGGACTTTAGTAAGACGTTTGAGAAGGTTCCCCATGGTAAACTAATGGAGAAAGTGAGGTCACATGGTGTGCAGGGTGGATAAAGAACTGGTTGAGCAACAGGAGACAGAGAGTAGTAATTGAAGTGAATTTCTCTAAATGGAGACAGGTGACCAGTGGTGTTCCACAGGGATCAGTGCTGGGCTGCTCTTGTTTGTAATATACATAAATGATCTGGAAGAGGGCATTGTTGGTCTGATCAGTAAGTTTGCAGATGACATGGAGATTGGTGGAGTAGCAGAAAGCACAGGGGACTGTCAAAGAATAGAGGAGAATGTAGGTAGACTGCAGAGTTGGGCGGAGAAGTGGCAGATGGAGTTCAATCCAGGCAAATGTGAGGTGATGCATTTTGGGAAGTCTAATTCTAGAGCGAACTATACCTTAAATGGAAAGTTGGTAAGCAGAGAGATCTGGGAGTTCAGGTCCATTGTACCCTGAAAGTAGCTGCATAGATGGATAGAGTGGTCAAGAAGGCATAATATATGCTTGCCTTCATCGGACAGGGTATTGAGTATAAGAACTGGCAGGTCATGTTAAAATTGTACAAGACTTTGGTTCGGCTTCTTTTAGAATACTATGTACAGTTCTGGTCGCCACTTTACCAAAAGGTTGTGGACACTTTGGAGAGGGTGCAGAGAATGTTTATGAGGATGTTGCCTGGTATGGAAGTTGAGTAGGTTAGGATTGTTTTCATTAGGAAAAAGAAGACTGAGGGGGGATCTGATTGTGGTCTACAAAATCATGAAGTGTATAGATAGGATAGATAGAGTTAAGCTTTTAGCCAGGGTGAGGGATTCAATAATGAGAGGTGATGAGTTCAAGGTGAAAGGTGAAAAGTTTAAAGGGGATATGCATGGCAAGTACTTTACACAGAGGGTGGTAGGTGCCTGGAACACATTGCCAGCAGAGGTAGTAGATTCATTTAAGGTTAGTCTGGACAGATTCATGAATAGGCTGGGGGTGGTGGTGGGGGGGCAGCAGGATACAGATGCTTAGGAATTGGGCGATAGGTTTAGACAGTAGATTTGGATTGGCTCAGGCTTAGAGGGATGAAGGGCCTGTTCCTTGGCTGTAAATTTTCTTTGTTCTTTGTAAATGAGAGGTTTTAAGAAGATATGCCAAACTAGCTAATGAAGACCCAAAAAGTAACAGCATGGGGCTTGGGTTTTCTTTTAAAGTTGGAACAATTGAAGCATCCTGGATGGGTGTGACCAGCTCTCACGGACCTGCACTTCTAGTTTTTAGTGTTTTTTAGCTTTAGGCAGTTGCTGTTAGAATCTCAACAGGGCAGAAGTAGAAGCTATCTTTTCCCTCTCTTGGTTATAGCTAGAAGCTGGGGTTTCTCTCTGCTGCTGGGTTACTGTGAGACAAATCTATGTTCTGAATTTGCCTTTTTGCCAAGGAGTGAGTTTATGGGATTTTACTATATTAGAACAGTTAATCAGTAATAATTATTGTGTCTATTATTCAGTTAAGTTTTCCAATAGAATTAAAGTTATTCTAAAGTGCTTCTTTCTTTTGTATTTTAACTATAGTTTGACCAATAGAATTGCATGTGGAACAGAGCTCATTCCATTTGTCTTTAAAATAAGAAAAATTAAGGATCTAGGCTACCATAACAATTGGGGGAAAAAGGAACAATTGCTGGCATTATGGATTGAGGATATGCACAATAAGACACTCTGATTAACTCAACTATCATTCAGAAGGCTGTATGGGAAACTGAGAAAGGATGTGGAGAGTAAGAAGCAACAAAGGAGAACCCATTCAAGACTGCCCACGAAAGGTTTTTACAGGAGCTGGAGGACAGTGATGTCAGCAATGTGAAGATTGCAATTAATGATTCTGCAACTGTATCTCCATCCTCCACCTAATCCTGGCCCAACACCTCAAAAATTATAGGCCAAAATAATTTTTCTCCCCCTAAAACTGGTTTTATGTTTGAATAATCTCTTTAAAATGTCACTGTAGAACAAGGAAAACATTTTACATGAGGTATTTGTACATTGTGTTGTACAGCTTTGTAGTATTTTGTTTTTTTAGGTATTTCCCTGAGTTACAATACCCATTTCTCCCTTATTCCATTTTTTTAATGGCAGGAATTGTTTCAATATCAGTCAAATAGGTGACATTTAATGGTTTTACAATCCCTACCCCCACCCCATATTTAATTTAATCTTAGGGGGAAACATTTCTCAATAATATCACTTGCTTCACATTCAGGTTCTCAACATAGACTGAAAACCCAGTTGTTGAGGTTCATCCCTTTGAAGGGAGGATCACAGATTTCATCTCTCCCACCCATCCGCAAAGACAGCTAAGAACATGGTTAGAGATTAAAATCTTAGCCGAAAGAGACTTTGATGGGGTGAACTGGGAGTAAAAGTTTTAATATTAATGGTTATATGTTAATGATTAAAATGAATGCAGTGAAAGAACTTGAGGATATAGGGGGAAAAAGTGTTAACTGTACAGTTATTTTACTGTACTGTACAGAGCTACTAGAACTCTGGTGTTCCAGATCCTTATCCCCAAAATCCTTTTTACCCCTTTGACTTTTAACTAAACTCCACATTCCTGGTTATGGGCTCATCAACCAAGACAAATAAGATCTGGATCCCTCAATTTATACACTAAAATGAGGTATTTACTCAGCTCTCCTGTTTCAAAGAAAACAATCCTTATATACACACTAAAAATCATGTGTGCCGTGATGTTAGAACAAGATTGAATCAGGACCTTTATGCACTGTATTCTACATAATGAAACTTGTAAAAGTTTACTCACAATGTACACCTGAGTATAATATGACAGAGGTGAGATTACAGTGACAACCCTTGACATCAATGTTACATTTGACCAATTGTGGCAAGAAGAAGACCAAGCAAAATTAGAATCAATGGGTTACGGGGGCACACTCTCCACTGGTCTCTGCTACTGAGCATTTGTGGTGGAGGGAATGGATTTGTGGATGTGGTGCCAGTCAAGCAGGTTGTTTTGTCATGAATGGGGGACTGAACTTGCCACATAAACAAGGTGACTATTAGAGCAGGTCAGAAGCTGGGCATACTACAGTGAGTAACTCACCTCCCAATTCCCCAAAGCCTGTCCACCTTCGACAAAGCACAAGAAAGTGTGCGCTGAGATACTCCCTAATTGCCTTGATGGATGCAGCCCCAGCAACACTCAAATGACTAACCAACCCACTTTACTGGCACCACATCCACAAATCCATTCCCTCCACCACAAACACTCAGTAGCAGCAGTGTGAACCACCTACAAAATGCACTGCAGAAACTCAATGATCCTCAGACAGCACCTTCTAAACTCAAGACCATTCCGTCTAGAAGGATAAGGGCAGCAGATACATGGTAACATCACCAGAAGCAAGTTTCTCTTGAAGACACTCACCACTCTGACTTGGAAATATATCTCTATTCCTTCACTGTTGCTGGGTCAAAATCCTGGAAATCGTCCCCCTAATGCATTGTGGGTCAACCCACAGCAGGTAGACTGCGGCGTTCAAGAAGGTAGCTCACCACTTCTCAACGGCAACTACGGATGGGCAATACATTCTGGCCAACCAGTGCTGCCCACATTCCATGAATGAATTGAAAAACCCACCATGTTAGCTAAATCTGTAATTACATCACTCAACAATCCTGTGCAGAAACTTGCTTATTGTTGTGACTGCAAACAAGCTAAATAAATTCAAACAAAAAAATGCTGAAAAATCCAGGTCAGAAGAGAAACACAGTTAACGTCTCAGGTCCAAGATGATCTTTCAGCATTCCATCACCTGCAATACTTTTCTTTTTAAAATTATGTAAAACTATTTTCAATGATGCTTAATGCATGGGACAATTATCAAGCAGTAAATTCATGAAGAATTTGAATAAAGATTACAAAGCGTTTGAGTTGTACACTCAATTGATGTCACTAACATAAATCATAACGTAATTCATTTTTGCTTAATAATTCCTGGTGATGCAAATCTATCCTGAAAAAATTAAACTGGTATCAAATAATCATTAGGGTGAGGGATTTCATGTATTGGCTAAATACAGTTCTGCAGTTTCTGCTCACTGAGAGTTTCTTTGCACTGTGACTTCAGGATGAGATAGACAGATTTTTAATTAGCAATGGGTTGAAGGAAAGTGGTGTTGAGGCAGAGATCAGATTGTATCAAATGGAGCACCAGACTTGAGGGGCTGAATTCCTTACTCCAGTTCCTAGTTCTTATGGTCTTATGCCAGAAATTTATTGGAATGAGCAGGAAAAATACAGTTATTTTTATTTTACAATTTCAATAATTTATCAAATTAAGTTGGTAGTTACAAAAAAGTGTCTAAAGTACTAAGAATGATGATTTGACCTATTGTACCAAATAGAATTATAGATGTTCACAGCATGGAAGGAGGTCATTTAGCCTAACATGTTTTTGCAGACAACAGGCAACCATCCAGCTTAATCCCATGTTACAGCTTTTCGTCCTTCAACAGTACTTAAACTACAACTATAGGCAGTCCTTGAGTTGCGAACAGATTCTGTTCTTGAGCTTGTTTGCAAGTCTATTTGCTGGAACACAATGCAGGACAATATAAAATAGCTATTTGTAACTAGTAGAAATGTTTGTTCGTAAGATGTTTAGAAATGGGGGATCCCCTATACCATTTAAATGTTATCAGGGTTTCTGCTACTGCCACCCTTTCAAGTAATTTGTTCCAGACCCCATTCATAGAAACTCCTTCTAAACCTCACCTCCAATACAAATATCTATGCTCCTGGTATGGATTTCTCAACCAAGCAGAATAAGACCTTTCTATTTACTCTAACTGGATCTTTCATAAATGTATTGACTTAAATTAGGTCTCCATTTAACTTCGGAACAAAGATAAACAATTGTTCTTCACAACTAAAAGTCTCCAGTCAGGTAACATCCTTATAAACTCTTCTGAACCTCTCTAGTGGAGTGAGATATTTCCCATAGTGCAAGGATCTGAATCAAATGCACCTCTAAGGATCTGATCAGACCACATTTGAAATATTGTGAGCAGTTTTGGACTCTCTAACTAAGAAAGCATGTACTGGCCTTGGAGGAGTCCAGAGGAGCTTCATAAAAATGATCCTGGGAATGAAGAGTTTGTCATAATAGGAATGGTTGAGGACTTTGGGTCTGTACTCAATGGAGTTTAGAAGGATTAGGGTGGGGGAGACCTCATTGAAACTTAGACTACTGAGAGGCCTGGATAGAGTAGCCATGAAGAAAATATTTCCATGATTAAGAGTGTCTAGGACCAAGGGAATGGCCTCAGAGTGAAGTGACAACACTTTAGAATTGAGATGACGAGGAATTTCCTTGTCCACAGGGTGGTGAATTTGTAGAATTCATTATCATAAAAGGCTGTGGAAGCCAAGTCATTGAGTGTCTATCAGACAAAGATAAATGGATAGGTTCTTAATCTTAAAGGTTACAGGGAGAAGCCATGATAATGGGATTGGGAAACATATCAGCCTTGATCAAATGGCAAAACAGATTTGATGGGCTGAATGGCCTATGTCTTATTGTCTTTATGAAGATCTATTTAATTAATCTGAAATCTCTTGTATTTCCCATAGTTTTGCAAGTCTTTCTGTTTACTTGTATGTATCAAATTCCTTTCAGATTTATCAACATCAACCCATCCAATCATAGAAAGATTCTCCTTTTTGACTCCATAAAGATTGTTCGTAATTTTGATGATTTTTAAAATCTCCACTTAATTGTCTCTATGCTAAGGAGAACAATCCAGCTTATCTGGTTCTCCACATATGGAAATCCTTCTTTCCAAAGAAGATCCTGTACATCCATTCAAGACCATAACATCCTAAATAAATGTGCTGCCCAGAATTAGACACCATCCTCTGTGTGAAGAATTGAAACAAAGATTTGGCATAACATATGAATAGTGATTGATGCAAAACTGATTACATTATATAGATATGAAATTACTATTGTCATGATCCTTGGTCCCACTTCAGTGTGAGCATTTTCCCCACTGTATATGTTCTATCTCTATCCAATTTGCCATGCCAACTATTAAATGTTGTTCAAGACTGTGGTCACTACATCAACTACCCTTTCTACCATAAGTCAAAATATTTTTTGTTTTTCCCGAATTTATATCTCTAATATCTAAATAAAGTTTGAGACAAAATTTTGAAAGTTTGTTTTACAATATACTCAAGATAATTTTCAAATCTTTTAATACCCATGTTAACATTTTATTACAAGGTCAGGTCTCAAAAGCGTGGCCTATGACTGATTTATTTTAAACTTACAATAGTTAGAACACCGTTCTAATCATATGTCTGCATTCTGAAATTGTGCTATGCTAACTTGTTTAGCAATCTATTCATTAAGAACTAGAAAATTAAATGTTTCAGTGCTAAAGAAAAAGAGAGTCAAAACTGGCCTTATTCAAAGTAATACCATGGAAGAGTAGCAAATAAACTGCTGATGCATTGTAGGAGACATGGTTGTGCAGGAACAGGGTATGGAAGATTGAAGTCTAAAATGGATAAATTACATTGTATGTCTAATGCCTTAATCTTCTTTCCTATAATCCTCCGTGTTCTTTGCATCAAGATTCCCTAAATTTCACTTAATGCAGCAATACCACCAGACGTTTGAGAGGTCCTTTCCCAGCAACTTAATTCCTACAGTCTCCCTTTCAATTATATTTAAGCCTTTCCACCCATCACCCTCACACACAATTGCTCACAAAACATGGGATTATTTTATACTTAAGTTAGAAAAATAAAACAACTGATGATCAAACTTGAGAAATCTTAGTTATAAAGTATCAGGTACATTTTGGGCCATGTTGTTTCTAAATATTTAGCAGTAGGCACATACCTATCTATTATTTGCACAAGTACAGAGGCAGAAATACATCAGGTATTTTTGGTAGATGTATCTTAAAATAATGTTGGTTCAGCATAAGACCAGTGTAAATGTCACTTGTCCCATGGTACATTGAGACTTTTTAAGCAAACTTAAAATCTCATTTAAATAGTAGTTTCATATTCTTTGAATAATGTAATTAGTTTCACATTAATCACTATTTTTACGTATTATCCCCAAATCTTTGTGTTACAGTGTTTCACTTCGGTGATTGTGTCTAATTCTGGGCACCATAAGAATGTATTTTATATACAGATTTTAAAGGTGTTGAATTACATTTCATAGTTAACAAAAGGAAGATGAATATCAAGGACATGGTGTACAGGCAAAATATTAATCCAGAGTCATAGTAACCAGAATAATAAAGTGATCTATTTTAAATAATAACATTCTACATCTATGATACTGTGTTTTTGAAAGTTAAAAGCTGTTCTTTATAATGCTTTAAACTTGTATTTTATACTTTATCCCCTATGTTAGGAGTGTCTTGGTTTCCCACCTTCCATATATCAGTCTTGAAGTAAGCAGGTCACTGTGCTGCAAGCTCTAAACCAGTTATACTGTAATCATCAACTGGAAAGTCAGACAGCAACATGGTAAAACTTTATCTTTGTAGAGTACGTTGATTGATTGGAGTTGACTGGATGGCCAGTGTTAAACAAATTGCAATAGTATGGGGTTTGAACCCTGTTGTACTTGGGTGGGATGGGGAACTACCTTCTTGTCCTACCTGTTGGGGAGGTTGTAGTGTTGTGGCTCAGATTTACCTTCTGGTGAAAAAAACAGATGAAGAAAAACCCTAGGGCAGTAAAAAGCAATCATTGTTCAATACACTGAGCTTAAAATCTGCAGTGACCACTTCCTAGCATTAGTGTCTAAATGCAGCCACTGGGATGATTGTAGCTAATACGTTGGACTTTCAAAGGATAGTAGGTGTTTGTCTTATCTTGGCTGGCTCCAAAGCTACCAACTGTTGGTTTCACTTGGCTGATTAACCACCATTGATCCACGTGTTCTTTGAAAGGATGTGATCTCAATGTTTAATGAATTCCGCACACATTACAGGCCCTTCCTAAGCTGAAGCCTTTGATTAGGCCAACAGAGGCATTTACAGGGCCATGCAAAATTCCCAAGATATAATTGCAACCTCGTGTTTCTAGATTCCAGTCTATTATGGTCCTTTCATCATATTCTTTCCAAAATAGCATAGGAAGTCATATTTCAACATGTTGCTTTAACAAAATGAGTTCTCATGAATGTGAAGGATTTAAAGTATTGAGAGACAGAACTCTTCCTATTTAAGTAAGGTAGTGTCAGCTTCAAGTGCTCATAGATTAAATCTAATGAAATAGAAATAAATGCAATTTAATGTTAGAACTTTACTACAGAAATAAATACAGTACAATTTCCTGTAATCTGCCCAACTTCTGCACAGCATACATTAATGCAATAATATAGCTTTACTTGCTCCTTCCCAACATGACTGTCCTGTGGCTTATCTAACTGAAATTCAAAGACCTCTAATTAAGGACAGTTTTTAGTACATGTCCCTGAGCAAGGGACTGATAGCGCTCAAACACATTTCATATTATACATTTAACACCAGCAAACTGGGAAATGTTCACCCTGTCGTTTGGGAGTCAGTTTAGCTCAATTGATTGTATGGCTAATTTGCAAAGCAGAGTGATGCCAAAAGCATGGCTTAAATTCCCATATTGGCTGAGGTTACTATGAAGGATTCTCATTCTCAATTTCTCCCCTTGCCTGAGGTGTGGCAACCCTCAGGTTCAACAATAACCAGTTGTCTCTCTATAATGACCCATTGCAGAGCCATGAATTGATTATAGATTATCAAGAACTAAAAAGATAGAGAGATTACTGTTGGTGGATCACAATGTCTGGGAAATAACAAATCCCACATTCACAACTGTAAATGGGAATCAATTTAGTTCATTATAATCTAACTCTGGTAAACATTACTCCAACAATCCTACTGTCGTCTTATTGTTGAACACAGAACAGACTTTCCCTAAATATACAGAAAATAATTTCCATTTAAATAACTATATGCCAGCAAGATTAAACATGAACATTAAATATCAACCAGTCTTCAACAGATTAAATAATGGATCTTATAATGCAATATTATGGCGTGGATGAAGAAAGTGAATGAATTATAGCCAGACAGATTTTCAGATGATACAAAATAGATGGGAAGGAAAGTGGTGAGGTTGACACAAAAGAATCTGAGAGGGATAGAGACAGGCTAAGCGACTGGGCAAAAACTTAGTAGATGAAGTATAATGTGAGGTTACATCCTTTGGCAGAAAGCACAGAACAGCTGAATATTATTTAAATGGAGAAAGACTATAGAATGCTAAAGAACAGAGTAAGCTGGGACTTCTTGTTCATGGAAGGCATCACATCCAAGTTTAGCATATAATAATGAAAACAAATGGAAAATTGGCTTTTATTTCAAAGGAAATGGAGTATAAAAGTGGAGAGGCTTTGCTGTATTAAACATTAGTTTGGAGACAGCTGGAGTACTGTGAACAGTTTGGGCCCCTTATAAAAAGGAAAGAAATACTGGCACAGGAGGCAGTTCACTGGGGGTTCACAAAGATGATACCAGGAATGGAAGGACTGCTTTATTAGAAGTTAAGTAGGTTGGGCCTGTACTCATTTAAATTTAGAAGAATGAGAGGCAACCTTATAGAAACATATGAGAATCTTAGGGGACTTAGAGTAAATGCAGAAAAGTTGTTTCCCCTTTTGCAAGTTTCTAGGACCCAATGGCATAATATCAAAATAAGAATTTGCACATTTAAAACAAAGGGCCTCATTCCTGATGAAGGGCTTTTGCCTGAAACATCGACTTTCCTGCTCCTCGGGATGCTGCCTGGCTTGGTGTGCTTTTCCAGCACCACACTCTCAACATTTAAAACAAAGATGAGGAGGAATTTCTTCATTCCACAGGTAATGAATCTGTGAAATTCTTTACCACAGATAGCTGGTCCGGCTAGGTTATTAAATATGTACAGGCCTGAAATTGAATGATTTTTAAACAGTAAGGGAACCAAGAGTTATAGGAAAGGCAAGAAAGTGGAGTTGAGGATTATCAAATCGACGATGATCTCATTAAATGGCAGAGCAGACCTGATGGAATGAATGGCCTACATCTGTTATTATAGCTTACGGATCACTGGTGCTGTAGGTATTTCTACTACACCAAAGGATTTATCTAAAATTGCTTGGAATGTCTCCATCTCATTTCGATTTAAAAAAAAATGCTTCAAGCATTGATGAACAATCACAATGATATTTCCCAACTTCCTTAGAATTTAGTACTCGAACATCTATTGCACAGTCTGTAACAAAGTAGTTTGTCATTTTGATTTATTTATTATAAACCACCAGTGATTCCATTGTAAACTGCAGGACACAATGTACATTCAGTAAATGCTATTTTTAGAGCTTTACATGATTTTTCTAGAACAGATATATAAAATAGCAATTTTAAATATAATGGCACAAGGTTTGTAGCTCAGGTTGAGGTTTAGCATGTAGGTTTGCTCACTGAGCTGTAGTTTGATATCCAGGCGTTTCATTACCTGGCTAGGTAACATCATCAGTGGCGACCTCCAAGTGAAGCGAAGTTGTTGTCTCCTGCTTTCTATTTATATCTTTCTCCTGGATGGGGTTCCTGGGGTTTGTGGTGATGTCATTTCCTGTTCGTTTTCTGAGCAGTTGATAGATGGCATCTAGATCTATGTGCTTGTTTATGGCGTTGTGGTTGGAGTGCCAGACCTCTAGGAATTCTCTGGCATGTCTTTGCTTAGCCTGTCCCAGGATAGATGTGTTGTCCTAGTCGAAATGGTGGTTTTTTTCATCCGTGTGTAGGGCTATGAGGGAGAGGGGGTCGTGTCTTTTTGCGGCTAGCTGTTGTTTGTGTATCCTGGTGGCTAACTTTCTTCCTGTTTGTCCTACATCGTGTTTGTGGCAGTCCTTGCATGGAATTTTATAGATGACGTTGGTTTTGTCCATGGGTTGTACTGGGTCTTTTAAGTTTGTTTGAGAATGTTGGTGGGTTTGTGTGCTACTAGGATTCCAAGAGGTCTCAGTAGTCTGGCTGTCATTTCTGAAACTTCTTTGATATATGGTAAGGTGGTTAGGGTTTCTGG
>NC_057728.1:20088463-20091103 GCF_004010195.1 Chiloscyllium plagiosum
GCGAGTTTGTTGTCGGTTTCTTCCTCCTTGGTGAACTTTATTCCTGTGAGGGTGTTGTTGATGATGTTAAATGTCTCTTCTATCTTGTTTCGTTTTGTGATGATAAAGGTGTCATCTATGTAGCGAACTCAGATTTTTGGTTTGATGATTGGTAGGGCTGTTTGTTCTAGCCTTTGCATTACCGCTTCTGCTATGAATCCTAATAGCGGAGATCCCATGGGTGTGCCGTTGGTTTGTTTGTAGACTATGTTGTTGAAAGTGAAGTGGATGGTGAGGCACAGGTCCACTAGCTTCATGATGTTTTCGTTGGTAATGTGATTGATGGTGGTTGGTGTGTGTGTGATGGTCTGTTCTAAAAGTGTGGTGCGTGTTTCCTCTGCTAGGTCGATGTTGATGGAGGTGAACAGTGCTGTTACGCCGAATGAGATCATTGCTTCGTCTTCCTCTATTTTGGTGTTTTTGAAGATTTTTAGGAATTCCTGGGTGGAGTGGATGGAGTGCTCTGACTCTTCTACGAGGTACTTCAGTCTTGGGTAGTCTGTCTTGGCCAGTCTGTGCGCAGTCGTGATTTAGGAAGAATACTATTAAGCTGGGGAAGGTGCAGTAAAGATATGAGGAGACAACAGCTTTGCTTCACTTGGAGGTCACCACTGATGGTGTTACCTAGCCAGGTAATGAAGCGTCTGGATATCAAACCTACAGCTCAGCGAGCAAATCTACACCCTAAACCCCTTAAATATAATGTTTTAAAGCATTGTATATTCATGAATATTAAAAGAGTTTCAAGGCAATAGCTGGTTAAGATGCTAATATACTAGTTGTGATGTTGATTCATTATATGGTGCAAAAAAATGAACAATGTATTACCTTATCACAATAATCAATAAAAATCTACAGCAGTTGGGTTCAGAAATCATTGTCCCATGTGCTTGGCAAGAGGTCTGGTAGACCTCTCCTTTCTGAGTGTGAACAGTGAAAGATAAACACACATAGGCAATCAATAGTAGAAAGTGAGGACTGCAGATGCTGGAGATCAGAGTCAAGAGTGTGGTGCTGGAAAAGCACAAGCCAGGCAGCATCCAAGGAGCTGCAGAATCAACGTTTCGGGCATAAGCGCTTCATTAAGAATCATCAACATATTCTCGACACATAGGCAATCTGTCAAGAATTTTGCAAGTATCACTATCAAAAAGTTGCAAAACTTTTTGGAACACACGAATAGTCAAAAAGGTACTTTATTTAAACTTAATGATGTAAAGAAATATCATTATCTATGTTTTTAATTATGTCAAGATAATTTATACTGCTTGAATCAAATCCAATCAAAACTGTGTTATGTTCGTTCACTTTACTGTGAACTAAAGTAACTTATTGATTCATGTCAGGTCTTGTCTCACCAACTATTTGCTCAGCCTGCTTTCAGAGGGATTAAAGAGATGTTTGTGTTAAGGACATGAATATCAAATTGAGATTGTAAGAAGATGCTTTTGATACATCCAGAGTTATATCATTGGTTGTTTTTGTAGAACAGAACTTGAGTATTGCTGAGACAAAAAGACATTTGATGAAGCTTTTTGTTTTGCATACATCAGGAACAATTCACAAAAAATGAATAAATTGGAAAAGTCAACATTTATACTATACGAGTGGAGTGCGTTGGTGGTTGGCAATTAGACTCTGATTGATAGTTACATTGAGAAAGCAGTTAATGGTGATTGTCAACCAAACAGGTTGACTGATTTCTCAGGAAAATACTTTGACCAATGTGCAAGCAAATAACTGTCACCCATTTTGTTGAATAGAACACAGTATGTGTTCCTATTTATTCTATCTGCAAATAACAGGCTGTTATGTATTAATGTATGTAGTTTACAGTACATGTGCCACATGTGTATTACTATCTAGGTTCAAGTACACAGAAGGGCACCACACTGTTAGGCCAACTGACAATCCAAAATTAGTTGTCCACGTAGATGTTCACACACTCCGGGTTATTCAGCAAATATTCTCCAACTGCAGAATCGCACCTAAATGGTGGATATTATGTTACATGCATTGGAAATGTAGGCTGCTTTGGTATAGATAGTATTTTGCTTGTTGTAAACTGCCAAAAGGATATGCTCATTTATATGATCAATCAATACTGGGATGTGCAGCCTACATACCCAGCATCACACTGGCACCAAAATTCATATACCCCATGTTGTTCATCTTGTGATAGACAGAATGTCTTTTTGGCTTGATGTTAGTGGCAGTTGTGACATAAATTGTTCTCCCTGCTCCTGGCTCATGATCAAACTGATACTTTTAATGTTTACTTTCAATTTCCCTCCAATTTCCCTCCTCTTCAATTGACAAAGTTATGCCTTTTAATCTGTAAGTCTAAGTCCATGCAAAGTGGATGCCCTATTGGATTTCCCATTTTCTCAAATTAATCTTGTCAGTAGAATCTGAAAGTGGCTGAACTACCCAAATGAAACAGTTGCAAGTTCTCTGGTAATACTAAATTGGTATTCTGGCCAGTCTGTTTGACTCTACTTCTGCATTCCACTTAAATCAAAAATCAAGTATATGAAACTTTGTCCAAAGGAGTCACTTTACAGCTTATTTTCAAATAGAAGAAAACTTACTAATAAATGC
>NC_057728.1:20091603-20107740 GCF_004010195.1 Chiloscyllium plagiosum
GCCCGAAATGTCAATTCTCCTGTTCCCTGGATGCTGCCTGACCTGCTGCGCTTTTCCAGCAACACATTTTCAGCTATCATCTTAAGTTTGACCTGAAATTGCGGCACGTTCCCATTTGAGTCATAGAGATGAACAGCTTGGAAACAGACCCTTCGATCCAACCCGTCCATGCCGACCAGATATCCCAACCCAATCTAGTCCCACCTACCAGCACCCGGCCCATATTCCCCCCAGCCCTTCTTATTCATATACCCATTCAAATTCCTCTTAAATGTTGCAATTGTGCCAGCCTCCACCACTTCATCTGGTAGCTCATTCCATACTCATACCACCCTCTGTGTGAAAAAAGTTGCCCCTTAGGTCTCTTTTATATGTTTCCCCTCTCACCTGAAACCTATGCCCTCTAGTTCTGGATTCCCCAACCCCAGGGAAAAGACTTTGCCCATTTACCCTATCCATGCCCCTCATAATTTTGTAAACCTCTATAAGGTCACCCCTCAGCCTCTGATGCTCCAGGGAAAACAGCCCCAGCCTGTTCAGCCTCTTCCTTTGGCTCAAATCATCCAACCCTGGCAACATCCTTGTAAATCGTTTCTGAAGCCTTTCAAGTTTCACAATATCTTTCCGATAGGAAGGAGACCAGAATTGTATGCAATATTCTAACAGTGGCCTAACCAATGTCCTGTACAGCCGCAACATGACCTTCCAACTCCTGTACTCCATATTCTGACCAATAAAAGAAAGCACACCAAACACCTTCTTCACTATCCTATCTACCTGCGACTCCACTTTCAAGGAGCTATGAACCTGCACTGCAAGATTTCTTTGTTCAGCAACACTCCCTAGGACCTTACCATTAAGATTAGATTAGATTAGATTAGATTACTTAGTGTGGAAACAGGCCCTTCGGCCCAACAAGTCCACACCGCCCCGCCGAAGCGCAACCCACCCATAGCCCTACATTTATCTCTTACCTAACACTATGGACAATTTAGCATAGCCAATTCACCTGACCTGCACATCTTTGGACTGTGGGAGGAAACCGGAGCACCCGGAGGAAACCCACGCAGACACTGGGAGAACGTGCAAACTCCACACAGTCAGTCGCCTGATTTGGGAATTGAACCCGGGTCTCTGGCACTGTGAGGCAGCAGTGCTAACCACTGTGCCACCGTGCTGCCCAAGTGTATAAGTCCTGCTAAGATTTGCTTTCCCAAAATGCAGCACTTCGCATTTATCTGAATTAAACTCTATCTACCACTTCTCAGCCCTTTGGCCCATCTGGTCCAGATCCTGTCGTAATCTGAGGTAACCTCCGCTGTCCACTACACCTCCAATTTTGATGTCATCTGCAAACTTACTAACTGTACCTCTTATGCTTGCATCTGAATCATTTATGTAAATGACAAAAATAGAGGACCCAGCACCAATCTTGTGGCACTCTACTGGTCACCGGCCTCCAGTAAAACAATCCTCCACCTCCACCCTCTTTCTTCTACCTTTGAGCCAATTCTGTATCCAAATGGCTAGTTTTCCTGTATTCCATGAGATCTAACCTTGCTAACCAGTCTCCCATGGGGAACCTTGTCGAACGCCTTACTGAAGTGCATATAGATCATGTCTACCACTCTGCCCTCATCAATCCTGTTTGTTACTTCTTCAAAAAAGTCAATCAAGTTTGTGAGACATGATTCCTCCACACAAAGCCATGTTGGCTATTCCTAATCAGTCCTTGCCTTTCCAAATACATGTAAATCCTGTCCCTTAGGTTTCCCTACAACCATTGATGTTAAGCTCACCGGTCTATAGTTCCCTGGCTTGTCCTTATCACCTTTTCTTAAATAGTGATACCATGTTTGCCAACCTCCAGTCTTCCGGCACCTTACCTGTGACTATCGATGATAAAATATCTCAGCAAGAGGCCCAGCAATCACTTCTCTAGCTTCCCACAGAGTTCTAGGGTACACCTGATCAGGTCCCGGGGATTTATCTACTTTACGCGTTTCAAGACATCATTATTGTATTTAAATTTCAGATTAGATGAAACGGTCATGTTCTGATTTACGTCTTGTACGCCCAACCTTCTCATCTGAGGCGAGAAGGCTAGTAACGATACCAATAAGTCTCTCTGGTGATCTTTGACAATTGCCCCTGAGATTTCTGCGAAAGGCCTCCAAGAATATTGTTACATCGTGGGGTTTAGGGAATTCTCAACAATTGCACTCATGTTTTCAGAGTAGAAGTTTTGTGAGGGTCATGTTCACAGTTTTTTTTGTCCAATGTATAAGAAAATAAGTAGCTTAAACAAGTAGTACTTTGAAGTTTTTCCTAAACCTTTCACCCATCTTGGTAATCAGAGTGTACGGCACCTAGTCATCTTTAGTTCCTAGCGACGAACGAGTATCTGGCCTACATTGATTTCAGGGTAAACTACACAAGTTTGTGCAACATAACCATAAGTAATTAAAATATGTAAAACTCCAAGTCGAGGAGAAGATGCACATATTCGAGTTATGTGATCTATGCTAAATGAAAACAGAAAATGTGATTTTTAAAAATTTACATGTGGATGTGGGCTTTGCTAGCTGGTCAACATTTGTCTGTTCCTAGTTGCCATTTACAAGGTGGTGGTGTGCTGCCTTCTTGAACTGTTGCAGTCCACTTACTTGCTGTAGGTAGGCTCACAATGCCATTAGGGAGGGACTCCGTGACACTGAAGGAATGGCAACTATACTTTCAAGTCAGGATGGTGAATGGTTGGAGGAGAACTTGCAAGAGGCAGTGTTGCCATGTATTGGCTTCACTTGTTCTTGTATATGGAAGTGGCCACAGAGTTGGAAGGTATTCTGAGGATCTTTGGTGAATTTCTGCAGTGCATCTTGTGGAAACTACACACTGCTGCTACTAAGCATCAATGGTGGAGGGAGTGGATGCTTGCGGATATGTTGCCAGTTAAGTAGGCTGCTTTGTCCTGGATGGTGTAAAGCTTCTTACTTGTCCTGTTGTTGGAGCTGCACCCATCCAGGCAACTGGGGAGTGTTCCATAACTTGGCTTGTTGATAATGTACAGGCTTTGGGGAGTCAGGAGGTGAGTTACTCACTGTGTTTGTCCTAGTCTCTGACTTGCTCTTGTAGCCGCAGTTTTAAATATGAGGAGCCTGGGAGACGGAGGGATTCTAATTAGTATATTTTTCTGGAAAAGATCTGATTTTTGAAAGCAGCTGAGTCAAATGGAAAAGGTATGATTACATTTACCATGTTTTGATCTGGACCAAGATGGCTGTAGGGTAGCAGCGCAGTGTTCAAGCCTGGGACTCATCTGTTTTCATTAATTTTTTAAAGTCTTTTCTTGTTATACTTTTGTTCTTTTTTTGGATTTTGTGGCATCTTTGGGGTACTGGCAAGAGCAGAATGGCAGCAATGAGTTGGGGATGGTACGTTCCAGGTTTTGGCACCAGCAGCAAAGGACTTGAGCAAGTTTGGGGGCCTGTGGCAGAAGTAGGTTCAGAGGGCCTGTGGGAGAGGTCTGAAGGCCTGCTGTGGTGGCAGAAGTGAGTGCTGCTGCCACCATCATAGGCCATCGGAAATGAAACTCAAGGCTTACCTTAGTGAAATAAGATTTACCTTATGGAGATAAAACTTTTGGATCTGGACGCCTTCCCCTTTATTCTTGGATCTTTGTGTTTTTTTTATTCTGATTTTTATATCTTTTAGATGGTTGTATGAATTTTTGTATCTAAGATGGGCTTTTTAAATTTTGGGGAAAGTGAGTACTGCAGATGCTGGAGATCAGAGCTGAAAAATGTGTTGCTGGAAAAGTGCAGCAGGTCAGGCAGCATCCAAGGAGCAGGAGAATCAACGTTTTGGGCATAAGAAGGGCTTATGCCCGAAACGTCGATTCTCATGCTCCTGCTCCTTGGATGCTGCCTGACTTGCTGCGCTTTTCTAGCAACATATTTTTCAGTTTTTAAAATTTGGGGTTTTGTACCTCAGGTGGCGCCAGAGAATGGCAAGTTTGTATACTTTTCACCACACTCTTGTACTTGAGTACACATAACAATGAAACCTAAATTCTAATAATACGGTTTAAATATTTTAATTATTGACCATAATCAGACAGAGGTCGTGAAACAAGTGTAAGAACTAATGCACTGTCTTCAGAAAGCTGATTCATAAATTGGAAATAAATGCTGCAAAACTCAGAACATAGGAAATAGTCAATAAATTTTATATGAACAACAAAACATTATTTCAAGTTCATTGTTCATGCAGTTACAAAAACATTTGTGAAGCTTCAAAGGTAGTGCAGAACACAAACTTTTAACTCATGCTTCAACAATCCATTCTCCAGAGATGATCTGTTTTTCTAACCATCAACAAAAACTGTTTGGCTATTTATACTTTTATTGTTGCTGCTTCTCACAGATTTCTGTTTGAGTATTTTTAAAAATAATTATGACATAAATCATGTCAAGCATAAAGGTCAGGCTTTTGACGCAGGCAGGAATTCACAGCAACAACTTTAGCATGTGTTCAAACACAATTCAATGGCAGATTTAATGACACAATTCTGAGATACATTTTTAAAAAAAATTTGAATGAAGTTTTTAGACATTAAACAATTCAGTTACTGAGTAAACTGGCAGATATCTTCTCAAAAAGCAGTGAGCCAGTCAGATCATTAATGAGCCTCAACTAAATAAAATGTTGATACCTTTAAATGAAGAATCTGAAAAAGAATGAACTCTCTTAAAAGCAGGAGACATCGGGTCATTGTACGTACAACAAAAGTTTCCAAATGACTTATGCCAAAATAATTCTATTTGCTGAAAACCAGAAACTTCAAATTTCTTTTCAATTAACATAGATCGTAACTTAACTATGCGCATCCTTGATTCTTCTTGGACTTTTGAATCTGTTAATTGCTTGGGTAATGTGGCATTAAATTCATTAACAGTTTACTCTGAAATAAAATAATCCTACATACCCAATAGCTGCTGGGTATTAAAAATGGCAGTGCGCTGAAAGATGAGTTTAACTGGATTAAAAGTTAGGAACAAATTTCAAAGTGCTAGATGTTATGCTATTTGATTTCCTAAATATTAGCCAAAGCTCTGTGCATGGCAGTCAAAAAGCTTCTTTGTCACTGTGAAAATTCTGACAAAATACACTTGAATGCAATTGATAGGCATATCTTTTTTTTTGAATTTTTTTGAGTGAGCCATTTGGTTCACATCATTTATTTAACTTATTTGTGGTTTTCCTCAGTGATCAAGGAAAATAAGCTGCTTTGATAAGTCCTTAGTCATAGATTATTGGCAGTTTTCCAGCATTTTCTCACTTTTTTGATTAATATGCTCCCTCCTATCTTTACAATTCTGATTTGATTTCAATTTATTTTTTTGTCGTTGAATGATATATGGCCATCAAAATGTTTATGATCACAGGGAATAGGGCAAAAGTTTTTTAGGTAAATTTTCATCTTATAATAAAAACATCTGTAGTGGGTTTATAGCTAAATGGCCAAGCAGATAAGTTGGTTAAAAATGGATTGAATGGGTAGATAGATTAAATGAAATGCCTGGATAAGCAGGTATTCTTTTTTGGATCCTGTTATTTTTAGTCAGGAGTAGATGTGATGGATAAGAGTCAGTAAGGGTTGCTGGCTCAATACTGCAGTAATGTGAGGGAGGTGCTTGTTAGGTAAGAATGTGAGTTCGAGACAGCTGTACTCCACATTTGCAAGGCACTGATGATAGTAAATGTTTCAACAGGTTGCATAGGTGATAACGGTTTGAGGTAGAGGGAGAAATCTAGGCCCAATGGTGAGCTTGCTTGGACTTTAGGTACATTATCACCCTGGGACAAGTTGGCAAGCGGTAGCTCTTTAGAAGGATCTTATCTGTATTGCAGGCAGATTGTCAGGTAATCAGTGGGAGGGATGCCTAAAGGTTTGAAGCCAATGGTAAGGGAAGGAATCTGACCAGTGTGCTGGGCAGCAATAGGAAACAGTGTGAAGGAGGTGGAGCTCTAAATTGTGCTTATAAACCCAAGTTAATTCTGAATAAATCCTCTCCTGTATTCACTCAGCCCATATGTCTCCACCTTCCAAGTCCCTTTCTCTTCCTTTCCTCTACTCCCTAATCTGTTACCCAAGTTCTTTATACCCATGTGAAGATACCCATCAGTACACTTCTTCACCAATTTCGCCCTTCCTTTCTTTCCTCCATACCTTCATCACTCCTTGAACTCAGTGCTAGCAAATGAGTGAAGATTAGTAATCAAACCTAGAGCAGCAGGGGGTTAGTGCATATGTCCATCAGCAATAGAAATGGGTGCAAGTGTCTGCACACAGCAATGAGGGCGAAGCTTTTAGTGTTTAGGGATATGGAAATAGTGCAGGTAGGAAGTAAAATGGAAGGCTTGAAAGTTCAAAATAAAAAAGAAGAATGCAACTTACCTCCAGAAACACAGTGGATCTTGAAACAAAAAGAAACAATTAAATTAATAAAAACTTAATTGCAATGTCACCTAGAAGAAAAGAAAAACAAATTCAGTAAGAACTAGCACCACCAAGAAATCTGAAAGACAAATACACAAGCTTTTTTGCAGTGAAAATTAGGCATAACCTCTACAAAGCTTGACTGGGTGGTTAACAGTTAGGAAGAAGATCTTAGGTTAGAGGGTGGATATGTACAGATTGGTCAGATGGACAGGTCAGTGGCAGATCGAATGTAACCAATACGTGTGGGGTGATGTAATAAGACAAAGGAGGACTCATTGAATGGTAGGACACAAAACTCAGAGGGATCTTGGAGTGCTTGTCCACACATTCCTGAAAGTAGCATGCCAGGTTAATAGAGTAGTTAAGAAGACACACAGGATATTTGCGTTTTATCAGTCATGGCATAGATTATAAGAACAGGGAGGTTATTGTTGAAACTGTTCAGGACATTTTTCAGGCCACAGCTGGAGTACTGTGTGCAGTTCTGGTCACCACACTATAGGAACAATGTGATTGCATTGGTAAGGTTGGAAAGGGGATTCACCAGGATGCTACCTGGTTCAAAGCATTTAGCAATGAAGATAAGCTGAATAAGCTTGGATTGTTTTTGGAGTAGGCAAGGCTGAGAGGAGACCTGATTGAATTGTACATAATTTGAGGGGGATGAACTTGGTGGATAGAAAGCAGTTGCCCCCCCCCCGTTCTTCTTCCCGCGCTCCCCCCCCACCCCACAAATGGCAAGATCAATGACAAGACAAAATGTTAAGGTGAAAGTCAGGAGGTTTAGATGTGATTTTAGGAAATTTGTTTTCACCCAGAGTATGTTGGGAATCTGAAATTCACAGCTTGGGAGGGTAGTTGAGGGGGAGACCCTCAACCTTTACAAAATACTTGGAATCAGTACTTCAAATGCCATAAAATTCAAGGCTATAGGCCAAGTGCTAGAAAGTGAAACTAGTGTTGATTTGTCGATGCAGGTATAATGAGCTTAAGGACTTCTTCTGTATAACTCTAAGCATCTATCTAGATTCTGGATTAGTGGTGCTGGAAGAGCACAGCAGTTTAGGCAGCATCCGAGGAGCAGTAAAATCGACGTTTCGGGCAAAAGTCCTTCATCAGGAATATGTCACACCCAGACATGATGGAAAAACATGAAAAACACATTTTGATAAACAACGTGAACGTGATAAATGAGGTTCTTGCCATAAAGACAACTTGCAGTCATATTGTAGCTTTAATATCTCAACATGTATTAAAGAAACATAATGAAACAAAAATAGACACTAAAGTCTCAATCTTAATTTGGGAACAGTTTTCAAGCTCAGTTCTCAAAGACAATTTTGTGACATCAGTACATCTATAATACGATGGTTGCGTTCTTGTGCAACACCATTTTTATGGAAAAAATGTGCTTTAGAAACAGTGCTTAAAGTGTTGGCGATGTAATCACATTACAGCCAACACATGTTTTAATAGTTCACATTTTAGAAACAGTGTCCCCAAATCGTTGATCATATTATAACAAATTCTTGTTAACAAAACATGCATTATTGCAGAATGGCCTGTACTCACCAAGGTCCCACCAGCTGTAACGAGTGAAGTGTCATTGCCACCACCTCAGGAGAATCAGAAATAGAAATAAAATTGGCTCCCAAAAATGAAATATTTGCTGCAAAGACACTGAGCGGCTCAGTGAAAGAATGCCAGAGCATGGTATTTACCATGGATGTTTGACTGGGGTGAGGATTAGACACGTGAAAAAGGCAGAATTAGAGCAACAGAAAATTCTGCAACGTATTCTAGAGTGGAGAAAGGGTGTGGTTGTGAATGTATTTAAACACTAGGATGTGAATTTTTACATTTGAGGACCTGGACAAGCAATGGGTTAGGATGTGGGCAGCAGAATTTTGGATGAATTGGAATAGAGAGTCAAAGATGGGATCAGCAATTGTAATAGTCAAATCTGGAGATGACAAAATTGTACATAAGAATTTCAATGACAGATGGATTGAAGTTAACATGGGTAATGATACAGATTTGAAAATACATGGTGTTGTGTGTTATGGACCAGACCAGACTCCATCAAAATATTTTAAGAAGGTAGCCTAGACCCTAACTTTTGTTCAAGGTAAAATGCTGTGTTCTCGAGGCAATGCAACAGGTCAAACTATGCAATGTTAAGCAAAAACAAAATTTTTTAAAACACTTCAGTTAAAAATCAAATGAAAGAAAGAAGAACTTAGAAGGACTTAATTATATTAGAAAACTTAACTGAATAATTGTAACTATTACTAATTAACTGTTCCAATAAAGTAATATCCCATAAACATACCCCTTGGCAAAAAAGGAAAATGAAGAAAAAAATAGATTTGGCTCATGGGTAACTCAACAGCAGTGCGAGACCCCAGATTCTAACTGTAATGTGAGAGGGAAAGATAACTACTTCTTCAAGCCCACAATAGCATCTGCTTACAGCTAAACCTAAAACTAAAATAAGCCTGCTTCTGATGTTTCAACTTTTGAAAAAAAGGCCCAAAGCCTCTCAAGCTGTTCACTTTCTTACAGACGGCTCTTCACCTCATGTACAATGTCGTCTTTTTCTTAAAAAAAGGCCAAAATAATCTCTTAAAGTCATAATTTTGTCACACCTCTCCCCCATTAGAAAAGAATGAATACCAAATTGCAAAGATTAATTTTTAAAAATCCTAAGTCTTACTCTATTAGTACAAAACAATACAGAAACATTAAATTGACTCTAAGCATGCAAACATTCCCCACTCCAATCTTTTGCAGTCCATCTATTCCCACCACTGACTGCCTCTGTCTTTCTTCATCAAAACCGTGACAATGCTCTGGCAATTACGTTCTCTCATCCTGCCATGTGTTTAATTTTCGCATTGAATGGCTGCAATAATAAGCTCCATCTAAACAGTCTTGAATTTTTGTCCTTAAATTTTTCCAAATATTTTAATGAGCTATGATCAGTATGTATAATTGTCTTAGACACATCACTGACAATATAAATGTTGAAATGTTGTAACGCCAACACCAAGCTCAAGGTTTCCTTCTCAATTGTCGAATATTTCTGTTGACGATCATTTAATTTTCTGGAAAATGACACAATAGGTCTTTCTATCTTCTTGTTGCCTTCTTGTAAGAGTAAGCACCGAACACCCACATCACTTGCATCAATAGCCACCTTGAATGGCTTTGCATACTTACATATGGCTAATATTGGGGCAGTGGTTAACACAGCATTCAAACTGTCGAGTGCCTTCTGACAGTTTGCCATCCACTGAAATTTTCTGCAGTTCTTTAATAAGTCAGTCAGTGGAGCAACTACACTGCTAAAATTCAGTACGAACCTCTGATAGAATATACTCAATCCCAACAAGTGTAGTACTGCCCTCTTCACTGAAGATATGTGAAACTACCCAATACCCCTTGTTTTCATATCTCATGGGTGCATCTGTCCCTGTCCAAAAACATGGTCCAGGAATAATTAGATTAGATTACTTAGTGTGGAAACAGGCCCTTCGGCCCAACAAGTCCACACCGACCCGCCGAAGCGCAACCCACCCATACCCCTACATTTACCCCTTACCTAACACTACGGCCAATTTAGCATGGCCAATTCACCTGACCTGCACATCTTTGGACTGTGGGAGGAAACCGGAGCACCCAGAGGAAACCCACGCAGATACTGGGAGAATGTGCAAACTCCACACAGTCAGTCGCCTGAGGCGGGAATTGAACCCGGGTCTCTGGTGCTGCGAGGCAGCAGTGCTAACCACTGTGCCACCGTGCCGCCCACAAATGTGACTTGGGCTATTGCAAATCATTCTTAGTCAGGTTTATCACCAAAACTGCCTCCCAAAGTCAATCGAACAGTTCCAATAGATGTTGCAAATGTTTGTTCCATGTGACTAAAAATCACCAGGTCTATGATGTACACCACACAATTGGGT
Organism: Chiloscyllium plagiosum; assembly: GCF_004010195.1. Classification (NCBI taxonomy): domain Eukaryota; kingdom Metazoa; phylum Chordata; class Chondrichthyes; order Orectolobiformes; family Hemiscylliidae; genus Chiloscyllium; species Chiloscyllium plagiosum. Next base: position 20,102,077 of record NC_057728.1, read on the forward strand.
ATTCCAGAAATGACTTCATTGATTAGTCCTTGAAATGTGGTTGGCACATTTTTCGTATCAAATAGAATGACTTTAAATTGGTGTAGTCCATTCAATGTCATGAAAGCCAAAATTGTGTTTGCTTTTTCAGATAAAGGTGCCTGCCATTTTCCTCTGAGTAAGTCCAACTTAGAAATATAAGTTGCTTGTCCCACCTTCTCAATACAGACTTACAAACGTGGACTAAGAAATGGAATCAGACTTTGTAACTGCATTGACTTTGCGAAAATCCACACATAATCGTTGGGTACCATCTGGTTTTGGCACTATTATTATGGGTGAGCTTCATTCACTGCAACTCACTTCCATTATGTTGTCTTTGAGCATGCATTCAATCTCTGTTTGAACTCTGCCAACTTTGGAGGGTTAAGGATATTGCTTAATTGGGACAGCATTTCCTATATCTACATCTAGATTTGTACTTCCCATGTGATTGTAATAACTCTTTCAGGTCATTCTGATTGTCATTTGGAAGTTAACTCAATAATTTAGCCCAATCTTTGAGAACTTTGTCATTATCCAATTTAATTTAAGGAATGTCCAATTTAGAATCCTCCTAAATTGGTTCTTCACTCTGTGTTGTAATCAGTAACACATTGCTTGTTTGTTTTACTTCCCTATCAAAATACCTTTTGAGCATATTCACATGACACATTCTGAGATTTCTTTCTATTTGGCATTCTTATCAAATAATTCACCCCATCAAACCTTGGTTTGAAAGGTTCACCTATCACTGGAAGTAACACTAACACTTCCACTCGCAAAATTGCAAATTTTTGGTTTATTGTTTGCCTCGTGTTTCATCATATACCCTGCTACTTTTTAATGCTGTCTAGCCAGTTCACCTGCTCTATTTAATCTTTCCTTTGACCCAAAGTCCAAATATTTGGTCTCTGACTCACCAATTTCTCCTTAATTAATTTCAGTGCTCCTCTCACTTCATACCCCAAAACTAATTCAAATAGACAAAATTTGGTAGAGTCATTTGGTGCATTCCTAATTGCAAAAAGTACAAATGGAATTCCTTTATCACAATCCTCTGGATAATCTTGACTATAAGCCCTCAATATTGTCTTTAAAGTTGATGCCACCATTTTGATGCTTCCTGCAATTGTGGATGGTATGCAGTGGATTTGATTTTATTTTCAAGCAATTTATAACTTCCTTAAATAATTTTAATGTAAAATTTGACCCTTGGTCTTATTTCTATCCTGGTATTAATCCGTATCTAGTGAAAAATTTGAGTAACTCTTCTATAGTCCTTTTAGCTATGATATTGCATAATGAAGTGGCCTTTGGAAATCTAGTGGATACATCAATTATGGTCAAGGATTACTGATTCCCACCTTTTGTTTTAGGTATGGGTGCCATGTGATCAAGTAAAATGTTTCTCAAATATGGGAATGGGTATTAAAGGTTTTGTTTTTAATCACTGCCTGAGATTTTCTAATTACCTGACACATATGACAGGTCTGGAAAAATCCAACCACATCCTTATGCAGTCCAGGCCAGTAAAAATGTTCTTTGATTTTAACTTACGTTTTCTTACTCCCAAATGACCACCTGGTAATTCACGTGCATTTCTTCATCAAGACGTCATTTTAAAGAAAGTAATGTTCTGGGATACACTCAGATTCTTCTTATGTGTAGAATCAATTGCTTTAGTTTTGATTTTTTTTTAATAATTAAGTTAATTTCTCTGAGCTAAAAATATCCATTTTATCCTCCACTCTTCTTGTTTTTTCTCAACCATTTGATCAAATATGGTCTCTGATAATTGTACTTCAACTTCCTTCTCTTTATTCTTTGATTTCTCCCCCGCTTCAATCTGGGACTTTGTGACTTTGTTATCATACAGTCAGGAACATTTCCTTTAATACCTCAGTTGCCTGATGTTCCACTGGCTTTTCAACCATAGTAGGCATCATTCCCACTCATGATCCAACTATCATTACCGAGGACAAATTGTATTCCTGGATCCGAGACTTCCTCCAGTCACCATTTCTCACCGAATACTCCAACCTCACTTTATATAATAGAGCACTCCTCATCTCATCATGAATTCCACGTGTTACCACGTTTTCTGGCCATCGTCCTTCTGAATTACATATCTCCTACTCTCTCACCATCAATGATTGATATGCTCCCGTTTCTCTTAAAATTTTAATTTCTTTATCCGCTCCTCTTGGCATGTGTGAGTAAATATTACCTTCACAAGTAAATTCTTTAAGAGATCTGCATCTCCTCAACCAACCAAATCAGTCGCACATTCTGTTGCAACTTTTTAGCTTCCACTATGCTTTCCTTTCCCACTTCAACAAAACTCACTGGCTTATCCTGTTTTTCCACAACTGTCCTCCCAGTCCTTTTTCTAAACCACCAACACTGTGACTTCATAACTCTTATTTTATTCCAGTGAAAACCCCTGAGCTTTTCCATTTCTCTTTCTCTCCCTTGGGTTTCCTTTTTACCCTGTGGCAAACTATCTTTACTATCTTCAATGAGATCTCCTTTTCCCTTATCACCTGGGGATTTCTCTTTACCCCAATTTCTATCCCTCACCGGCTGAAATTGATGTTGGAAGCCAAACTTTGATTTATGAACCAACTCATACTCATCAGCTATTTCTGCTGATAGTCCTGCTATTTTAACTCTCTGCACTTCCACATGAGTTCTCACTACTTCAGGAAGTGAATTTTTGAATTCTTTCAAACTAATTGTCTCTCAAAGAATAGCATATGTTTGTTCTATTTGTAATACCCTTATTCACCTATTAAAAAATTTTTTGTTTGATCCTTTCAAAAAAGGACATTGTTAATAGACTGGGTCTGTGGCAGGTGGTGAGGGTACAAACAAGAGGGCAAAACATAGTTGACCTCACCTTTACCAATCTGCTGGCTGCAGATGGATCTGTTCACGACAGCATCAGTAAGAGCAACTACCGCACGGTCCTTGTGAGGACGAAGCCTCACCTTCACATTCAAAATAGCCTCCATCGTGTTGTGTGGCACTATCACCATGCTAAATGGGACAGACTTCAAACAGACTTAGCAATGCAAGACCGGGCATCCATGAGGTGCTGTGGGTCATCAAAGGCAGCAGAATTGAACTCGGGCATAATCTGTAACATCATAGCCCAGCATATCTCCCACTCAACTACTACCATCAATCAGCCAGGGAGTCAACCCTGGTTCAATGGAGAGTGCAGGAGGGCATGCCAGAAGCAGTACCAGGCATACCTAAAGATGAGTGTCAACCTGATGAAGCCACCAAATAGGACCACATGCATACTAAAACAACATAAGCAGTAAGTGATAGACAGAGCTAAGTGATCCCACAGCCAGTGGATCTGATCTAAGCTCTCATCCAGACATGAACGGTGGTGAATGCTTAAACTCACTGGAGGAGGCAGCTCCAAAATATCCCCATCCTCCATGGTGGAAGAGCCTAAAACATCCATGTAAAAGGTAAGGCTGCAGCAATCTTCATCCAAAAATGCCAAGTAGATGATTCAATCTTGGCCTCCAGTGATCCCCAGCGTCACAGGTACCAGTCTTTATCCAATTCAATTCAGTCCACGTGATGTCAAGAAATGGTTGGAGGCGCTGGATACTGCAAAGGCTGGTCCTGACAACATTCTGGCAATAGTACCGAGACTTGTGCTCCAGAACTTGATGCTCCCTTAGCCAAGCTGTTCCAGTATAGTTACAATCCTGGCATCTACCCAACAGTGTGGAAAATTGCCCAAGTATTTCCTGTACATAAAAAGCAGGACAAATCCAACCCAGCCAATTACCGCCCAATCAGTCTCCTCTCCATCATCAGTAAAGTGATGGAAGTTGTCACCAAAAATGCTATCAGGCAGCACCTGCTCAGCAATAACCTGCTTAGTGACACCCCATTTGGGTTCTGTCAGCGTCACTCAACTCCTGACCTTATTACAGCCTTGGTTCACACGTGGACAAAAGAGCTGGATTCCAGAGAGGAGGTGAAAGTGACAGACCATCACATCAAGACTGCAATTGACCAAGTGTGACATCAAGGAGTCCTAGCAAAACTGGAATCAATGTGTATCAGCAGGCAAACTCTACAGTGGTTACAGTTATACCTGACACATAGGAAGATGGTTGTGGTTGCTGGAGGTCAGTCATCTCAGTTTCAGGACATCACTGCAGGAGTTCTTAAGGATTCCTCAGAAAATGGCCCAACCATTTTCAACTGCTTCATCAACGACCTTCCTTACTCATAAAGGTCATAAAGTCAGAACTGGGGATGTTTGATGATTGTGCAGTGTTCAGTACCATTCGTGATTCCTCTGATCTGATCCATTGGTTGTGAGATCGCTTAGCTAAGTCTATCAGTTACTGCTTATGTTGTTTTGGCATGCATTAGTCCTATTTGGTGGCTTCTCATCTTCAGGTATGCCTGGTGCTGCTTCTATAATGCCTTCCTGAACTCTCCATTGAACCAGGGTTGATTCCCTGGCTTCAGTGTCAAAAGGTGTGATGCTGGAAAAGCACAGCCAGTCAAGCAGCATCCGAGGAGCAGGAGAGTTGATGTTTTGAGCATAAGCTCTTCATTAGGAATGTGGGGCCACATAGTCAACTTCAGAACAATCTGTCACCCACTCCTGCCTGGAAAGTTCCAGATCATTGAAGCTGAATGAAATTGTGACCTGGCAATACTGTCCTCCCACTGGTGTGAAGCTGCAGATCGTGTTGAAGGTGTTGACACCACTCTGTGACCTGCTCCTTGTTCAATCTGGGCCCCCTCACACTGTGCTCCTGGGTTAAGCGTAGCTTAGGATGCTATTAGAGTCATAGAGATGTACAGCACGGAAACAGACCCTTTGGTCCAACTCATCCATGCCGACCTAACCCAATCTAGTCCCACTTGGTAGCACCCGGCCCATATCCCTTCAAACCCTTCCTATTCATATACCCATCCAAATGCCTTTTAAATGTTGCAATTGTACCAGCTTCCACACTTCCTCTGGCAGCTCATTCCATACACACACTCTCTGTGTGGAAAAAGTTGCCCCTTAGGTCTCTTTTGTATCTTTCCCCTCTCACCCTAAACCTATGCCCTCTCGTTTTGTACCAGCTTCCACACTTCCTCTGGCAGCTCATTCCATACACACACCCTCTGTGTGAAAAAGTTGCCCTTTAGATCTCTTTTGTAACTTTCCCCTCTCACCCTAAACCTATGCCCTCTCGTTCTGGATTTCTCCACTCCAGGGAAAAGACTTTGTCTATTTATCCTATCCATGTCCCTCATGATTTTGTAAACCTCTAAACTCACCGCTTAGCAACCGACATTCCAGAAAAAACAGCCCCAGTCTATCCAACCTCTCCCTATAGCTCAAATCCTCCAATTCTCACATCATCCTTGTACATCTTTTCTGAACCCTTTCAAGTTTCACAACATCCTTCCAATAGGAAGGAGACCAGAATTGCACACAATGTTCCAAAAGTGGCCTAACCAATGTCCTGCACAGCCACAACATGACCTCCCAACTCCTGTACTCAATACTCTGACCAATAAAAGAAAGGATACCAAACACCTTCTTCACTATCCTATCTACGTGCAACTCTACTTTCAAGGAGCTATGAACCTGCACTCCAA
>NC_057728.1:20107785-20156732 GCF_004010195.1 Chiloscyllium plagiosum
CCTGTATTCCATGAGATCTAACCTTGCTAACCAGTCTCCCATGGGGAACCTTGTTGAATGCCTTACTAAAGTTCATATAGATCATGTCTACCACTCTGCCCTCATCAATCCTGTTTGTTACTTCTTCAAAAAAGTCAATCAAGTTTGTGAGACATGATTTCCTCCACACAAAGCCATGTTGACTACTCCTAATCAGTCCTTGCCATTCCAAATATATGTAAATCCTGTCCCTCACGATTCCCTGCAACTTACCCACCACTGATGTTAAGCTCACCGGTCCATAATTCCCTGGCTTGTCCTTATCACCTTTCTTAAATAGTGATACCATGTTTGCCAACCTCCAGTCTTCCGGCACCTCACCTGTGACAATCGATGATACAACTATCTCAGCAAGGGGCCCAGCAATCACTTCCCTAGCTTCCCACAGAGTTTTCGGGTGCACCTGATCAGGTCCAGGGGATTTATTTGTTTCAAGATATCCAGCACTTCCAGCTATTCTTGGAAAACACGGAGTGGATACATCAGATCCCTTTCCCCAAACACACTCACGTTTCCCTTCTCTGCAGCCTCTGCTCCATTTGTTGTTCATGTTGCAGACCCAGATGCTGTAACTAGAGTCTTCGTGCTCCATCCAGAGTTGGGTCACCTAATTCTCAAGTCTCCTTAATGTCTGAGGCAGCTTACAGCACAACTTCAGCAAACTATCTCCAGCACCTCTACTAACTTTTCAATAACAGGAGTTAGTCAGAAGTCTCTCAGCTAAAAGTTAGATGTCTGGTCCTTTACAATAATACCCAAGAGGATTCCTTGTGTTACTGACCATGCAAACAGACATTCAGTGGTCAGGCACAGACAAAATTTTAAAGACATGTCCAAGATGGAGCACAACATGGGACAGACCAGGAGGCGAACAACAGCCCATTACATTTCATTGTTTCTGAGCTTCACAATGCAGTACTCAATAGATGAGGGAGCCAAAATCCAAGGCCAGGGAAACAAACAGAGGGACAGAAATATTCAAGTTAAACATAGAAACAGACAAATAACTGAGAACATGTTTTCGAAATATGGGGAGAAAAGACAGGAGAGTTGAATTAACCGGAGGAGTGAAATCTTGAAGGGAACATACCACAAAAATGGAACATTGAATAAAGACATTGCCAGATCAGCTGAAATGGTTCCTTAAATGAAATTCTGAATCTGCCTCACATAACCAGCCCAGACACCCAAAAACTGGCACATTCTGTCAGCCCAGCATGGAAAGCTATGCAGAAAATGCTAGTGTATTAATGTATCTATCTTTTTGCTGTTGCTCAATAAGTTGAACAACATGTCCAGCATGGGGATCATTGAAGCACACTAGTATGTTACTTGTACTAGATAACTGCCTGGCATGGGGAGATTTGCAACCCATCTGTGTGTGACAGGAAATGGAGCTCCCTCAAATTTGTAGTTGTCTTTCCCTAAATTTATCACCAGTACAAGTGTGTGTGTGTGTGTGTGTGTGTGGGGTGGGGAGGAATGTTGGTGGTAGATGTGAAAATCATTGTTTGACAGAGAACACACATGGAGAAAGACAGTTTAAACATGAACAACTGGCAAGGGTTTGGCTAATCAATAGAGAGAGAACCTGAGGAATGTTTCATGGACAGATGTGATGATGTGCTTGACAATATTAAAATAAAGGCATTGCCAGACCCACATAGATCAGTGCACATAGGAATGACAGATGGGTGGGATTCTGGTGTGAGTTCAGATACAAGGTGAGACCTTGTCAAATGCTTTCTGGAAATCCAAATAAATCATTTCCACTGGCTCTCCTTTGTCTAACCTGATCATTACCCACTCAATTCCAACAAGGTTGTCAGAGATTACCTCTTCTTGTCAAAACTGTGCAGAGTCAGCCCTAGTTTCCTATGCATTTGCAAGTACTCTGTAATGTCATACTTAATAGTGGACTATAAGACCTACCATCGACTGAAGTCGGTCTAACCAGCCTATAATTTCCTGCCTCCCACCCTTCTTAAACAGGGGTGTTACATTAGTCATTTTCCAATCCTCTGGCAGCATTCCTGACTCCAGTGTTTTCTGAAAGATTACCACAAATGCCTCCACAATCTCTTTAGCTATCTCCTTTTGAAGCCTGGGTATAGTCCATCTGGTCCAGGTAACTTGTCCACCTTTTAGACCTTTCAGCTTGCCCAGCACCACCACCTTCATGGTGGCCACTGCACTCACCTCTGCCCCCTACCCTCTTAACGTTCTAGTATACTGCTGGTGTCTTCCATTGTGAAAACAGATGCAAAGTACCTATTCAATTCTGTGCCATTTCTTTGTTCCTTATTAGTACTTTTTCAGCAGCCAAACATCCACTCTTGCCTCTCTCGTAACTTTTATATGTCTTTTAAAAAAAACTCTTGCAATCTTCTTTTATACTACTATCTAGCTTACCTTCATATTTCATCTTCTCCATCCCTCTTTTTTTCTCTTTTTTTTAGTTGTCCTCTACTGGTTTTTAAAAGTTTCCCAATCCTCTGGCTTCCCGCAAAACTTGTTCACATTCTATGCATTTCCTTTTGCATTTATGCTGTCCCTAACTGCTCTTGACAGTAAGGTTTGCCTTGTCGTCCCCTTAGTATGTTTCTTCTTCCATGGGATGAATTTCTGCTGTGCCTCCCAAATTACCCCAGAAACTCCTGCCATTGTATCTCCACTGGATTTCCTGCTGGGCTCCCCTTTCAATCAACTCTGGCCAGCTCCTCCTTCATATCTTTGTAGCTATCTTTACTCAATTATCAAGAATCTGAATTATTTTAGGGACAGAAATAGTTAAAAGTTGCAAAAGAGTTCCAAACACATTCAACCTTCTGAATGAAAAGAATTTTCTTTCTGCCATAAATTGGGAGTCCCCTATTTTTAAGTAGTGACTCCTAAGTTTTAGATTCTCCCATGATAGGAAACATCTGTTGTACATTCACCCAGTCAAGAACCCTCAGAATCTTACATGTTTCAACCAAGTCATGTCTTACTCTTCTAAACTCCAATGGATACAAGCTTAGCCTGCCCAGTTTTCTCTCATAAAACAACCCATCCATTCCAGGTATTGGTCTAGTCAATTTTCTCTGAATTGCCTCCAACACATTTATATCCTTCCTTAAATAGCCATCATGAGTCGGAGATGCCAGTGTTGGACTGGGGTGTACAAAATTTAAAATCACACAACACCCTCCGAAAGCTAGTGCTTCCAAATAAACCTGTTGGACTATAACCTGGTGTTGTGTGCTTTTTAACTTCCTTAAACAGGGCGACCAAATCTCTACACAGTATTCTAGATGTAGTCTCATCAATACCCTTTATAACTGAAGCAAAATCCCCCTACTTTTTATATTTAATTCTCCTCACAATAAGCAAGAACATTCTATTTGTTTTTTTTTACTTGCTGTACCAACAGACTAACCTTCCATTATTCATGCATCATGACTGAGATCCCTCTGCATCTTTGATCTCTGCAACCTCTCACCATTTGAAATAATATGCATTTTTATTTTTCCAGCCAAAATGGACAGTTCCAGATTTTCCCACATTATACTCCATTTGCCAGCATTTTTCTCACTCACCTAAACCATCCATATTGTCTTGAAGTTTGCTACTGTCCTCTTCACCTATATTTATGACATCTTCAAATTTAGCAACCATACCTTCAATCCCTTCAGATTATAAAGAATTACAGGCCCAGCACTGATTCCAGTGGCACACCACGTGTTACATCTTGCCAATCATGATTGGCAAGAGTTTTGCCTGTTTCCTCTTTGTTAACCAATCTGCTATCAATGCCACTATGTTTTCCCCCTACATCACAAGTCTTTACATTGCTCAATAACCTTTGACATGGAACCCTTTCCAATGCCTTCTGAAAATCTAGGTTCAGTACAGCCACAAATTTCCCTTTATCCACAGTACGTTACAATTTCAAAGAAGTCCAATAAATTGGTTAAACATGATTTCTTATTCAGAAAACCGTGTTTATTCTGTCTGATTGCATTAAATTTATTAACATGTTCAGTCATGATCTAAGTTTGTGCGAAGATTTGTAGCTCGGGTGCTCATTGTTGAAACTGACAACCGGAAGCGGCAGGGACAGACCACTATAAACACCGGAGGAAACATCAAAGAAGCGCTTCACAGGAGGCTCCCAAGCACCGATGATGTCGCCTAGCCAGGGGACGAAACGTTTGCAACAAAAACTTCCAGCTCGGCGAACAGAACCACAACAGTCATGATCTCTTTACTAATAGATTCTAATAATTTCTCTATGACAGGTGTTAATTGACCTAGAGGGTGGAATCTTATAGGGATGTGAAAGATGTGGTTTATGGCAAAAATGCTGGTAGAATCATGCAAGTGCAGCGAGACCCATTTCAACATTGGGAACAACTTGCTATATCTTTCAACTAAGTTCCAGGCATCAAGGTGGAATTCTCACGAGGTATTAATAAGTCCCCTATTAAGGGAGATTATAGCTTGTTTAATGCTTAAATAACACCACAACTCACCTCATTAATATTCATCTTCCTTTCTTAGCAAAACTGCCAAACAAGCTAGATGCCAAGAATTCTCAACAAGTAGGTCAGAGTGGGTACTTGGTGACTTCAGCTTGTCACTAGCTCCAAACGACATCCAAAAAGATAGTATCTCTGGGCACAATCCATGGGCACTGGCAACATCCCTCATCCACTGACATTGGCATCCAGTAATTGCCAAACTCTCAGGGTCTTCATGGCACCTTTCCTATTTGTAGGATGCTTAGGAAGTTGAGATTTACACTTCAGAGCACACCAGTAATTATTGCTAAACCACTGCAGCAGGATGGCTTTATGTTCCTGGGTAAGTACTCAGCTGTTAGATTAGATAGACAGCATCTTAGGACTGCTCACTTGTTCTCTTAGCCCTTGTTCATTTAGCGCCTATCTGCATACTGACAGTATCTCTCCCTTGCCTATCAGTGCAGTCACAAAACCAGGCAGTTTGCCTTGCTGGTCAGTAGTCCATGGCCATGTTCACCTTGCTGTGAGGCAATGTGCTCCATCAATCCCATGATTGTACCATGTGCCAGTATCTTGTGTGACAAACACACTGCATGTGCAGAAAACATCCCCTCATCTTAGGGGAGTAGTCTTTACCAAAATCCATGGCAGCACATATTAGCATGGTAAGTCATCAGAGTCCAGTAACAGTCCAGGGGATTGATACGTCAGGCGTCCAGTTGGAGTTTTCTAGGTCAGGGAGTCTGTGCCTCTGCTGTCTGGGAAATGGGTCATGGTCAGTCCATATCTCAGGTCAATGCAATCCAGGAGATGTACAGGCATTGGACAGGTGCTTGGGCATTTATCAACTGGAGCTGTCTGGTTAGATTGCTCAAGGGATTGGACCACAGTCAGTCTGGTTTACCCTGAAACACTAAGGGGAAATGGGGTTTGGGGGAGGGGACAAGGGGGCAGTGGCTATAGGAAGGAGAGTCAGGAACCTATTCAAGTGGATTGGGAGCTGCAGGCTTGGGGAAGAAGGAGAATTATCAGTTATGAAAGGTGGAACTGTGTTTGCAAGAAGGGGTTGCATGGTAAAGCATGGATGGGGATGGGTTCATGTGGGAATGGTGAGCAGCTGCAGGTTCCTTTAGATAGGGCAGTGTGAAGCCTTGGGGATTCATGAGATGGTTATTCGAATATCTAGGTGCCCGTCAACTCGAAGACCTCGCTATTGCCTTCCATCATATTGGAAACAGTATTTGAAAAGAAAACAATCATGACCACAGTTGCACTGGGCCAGGTAGGTTTCTCAATCTGTGAGGAATGGTATGAAAGACCCACTAATGTGAGGCTCTTCAGAAAACAAAATATTACACATAGATCCATGTACAGTACAGGACACAGACCTGCAGACCCGCAGTCCCTCACAAACTGAATGCATTGGCTCCTTGTGTTTTGTACACCTCACTGCCCTGACATTGCTGACCAGTTCATTCAAGGTCAATACTTTTACACACTGGAGCCAAGGAAAGAATAGTTATGTTTGACCAAGAACACAATGGTGTTTGCTTATTCCTTGCAAATTACTTGTTCTGTTCTTCTGCCATCTCCTTATTTTCCATTATTAATTTCCCAGAGTGAATTTCTGTAAGACAATTGCTAACTTTATTATTTCCTCGATTAAATAATTTTCCCTCCTTTTTAATCTTTTTAGTTGTTGCTTTTTTTTTAACCTTTTGTCTAATCTCCTGACCTGCATATTACACAATTATATGCTTTTCCTTTTCAGTTTATTCCCATCTGTAATTTATTTAGTTAATCATTGATGATGGGTTCTGCTTTGTTGGAATGTATCTGTTTTGTGTATTTAAATATCTTAAATATTTGTTTCCAACATCTTAACCTTCATAATACTTTCACTAGCGTAACTTTCATGCCCTCATAATTATCTGTGTTTAAGTGTGAAGTATTAGTTTTAGACTTTAAGGGCATCTTCACTATAAATATTAGTTTGTCCTATCTTGTTAGTCAATATCTGGTCTATTATAGCCCGCTCTCTGGTTGATACCAGAACATGCTATCTCAGAAACTATCCTGAAAATTTTCTGTGAATTCCTTATCTTGGTTACATTTAATTATCTGATATTTTCACTCTGTATGTAAATAAAAAATTCTCCATGATAATCACCAAACCCTTCTGACGAGCTTCCATTATATCATAGAACCTCTATGGTGGAGAAGCAGGCCATTCAGCCCATCAAGTCCACACTGAATGTCCGAAGAGCATCCCACATAGACCCACCCCTTCGCTGTAACCCTGCATTTCCCATGGCTAATTCATCTAACCTGCACATCCCTAGACACTATGGCTGTGTTAATTTGCCTAATCTGCACATCTTTGGACTTTAGGAGGAAACCAGACCACCCAGAGGAAAGTCCACACTGTCACCCAAGGTCAGAATTGAACCTGGGTGTGAGGAAGCAATGCTAACCATTGAGCAGTGCTGCTCCAATATATATTCTTTGCCTGTGACGTGGCAACTATTAGGAGGCCTTTACACCACTCCCACAGGTCACTTCCCCCATCACTAACCAAACTGTTACTGCACTATTTTGGTTGTCTCTCTCCACTGTACTATCATCTTTAATTACCAGGTCCATCCCTCCATCTTTTTCAAGCTCCCTGTAATAGAGTGGAAACAGCATGGAAACAGACACTTCAGTCCAATCTGTCCATGCTGACTAAATTGTTTGTTTAGAGACCCACAATGCAAATACAAATTGAAATTATATGAACCAGGACTCAAAACCTCCTCAACAATTCAGTCTGTTAGACAACAGCATATAACGAAAAGAATCTAACTCAAAAATGATAAACGTATGCTGCACATATAGGGTGGAATTTACTCAAAGGGGCAGGGGTCTTGCCTCCCAGAAAGTGTGCCAACAAAAGCCCCACAGTGTTTCCTTTTGAGAAATGGCTGCAACTTTAGGTGGCAATAACCAATGCTTCTCATTGCTGTCACTGCCACCAGGGGGAGGCAGTGATACAGATCCAGGATCAGCAAGACAACCAGACCACAACGTTGGATGGAGGTTATAGAGAGTGGGGTTGGAAAAATGGGCTGGGGTGTGTATTGGCTCTCAGTGGGCCCTTTCCTAATCCAGATATTGGATACCTCAAGTAGCCACCGTGTACCTGATAACAAGGGCCCTCTGCAGAAACCTGCATTTGGTTTTATGAATTCCCCTACCAGCATAATGAGACCTTTAAGAGGACATCAAAACCCACAAGCTCACCTTGTTGGGTGGTTTGTGGGGGGGTGGGGGGTGCGGGGAGGTGGAAATTCTGTGTATCAAAAGACTGTCCTTCCTATATATCACATACCCCCCAAGATTTAGGTCTTAACCCATATCTTCCTGCAGTCACATGCCTGTCATGGCTACCAGATCATATTTATTAATTTCCATCTGGGCTCTGAGTTCATCTGTTTTCTTTCATATGTTATGTGCATTCAGATACACAGCCTTGAGTTTTGTCCTTTTAGTCTTTTTGTAACCTCTAGCTCTATATGCTGATTGACTCTTAATCTGTACTTTCTGTTCCTCCTGTGCTGGTCTGTTTTCATTTCCCACACTAATAGTTTTCTTTCATGCCCCGTCTCCTATGATTTACTACGTATTACTGAATTTGATCCCTTGTCCCTGCTATTTAGTTCAAAATCCTGTCTATTTCCCTTGTCATGAAGCTCACAAGAACATCAGTCCAATTTACATATAGACCATCCCACTTTCCCAGGTACCAATGCCAATGCCCCATGAACCAGAAACCACTTCTCCCACACTAACTTTTAATTTATATATTTATCTCTTTAATCTGATTTGTCCTAAGGCAATTTGCAGTAATCTGGAAATCATTATCTTTGAAGTTTTGTTTCTTATTTTGATGCCTAGCTCCTAGTATTGATTATGCAGAACCTCTTTCCTTGTCCTGTGTATATCATTGATAATTACATGGACCACAATAAATGGATCCACTCCTGAGCAAATGTCCTGAACCCTGGCACTGTGTAGACAACACAACCATCTGGATTCTCACTCTTTGCTTCAGAAAACATTGTCAACCCCCTCACTACATTGTCCCCTGTTCATAATACTGTGCTTTTTGTTCATCCATTTGAATATCCTAATTTCAGAATATTACTGAATCTAACCTCGCTACTTGCCTAGAAGTAATTTCTGATGTGATTAGTTGAGATAATACCAACCAAAGTGTTCAGGAATATCCATAGCAATGCTACACCTATTTATTTAGCCCCTAGTCCCAAAACATCTAATCATATGAAATGATGTTAAATCAAAATCATACCATGACCACAAGATGTAAGAGATATAGACCAATTCAGCCCATTGAGTTTATCCAGTATTCAGTGAGATCATGGTAGTGGTGCTGGAAGAGCACAGCAGTTCAGGCAGCATCTGAGGAGCAGTAAAATCGACATTTTGGGCAAAAGCCCTTCATCAGGAATAAAGGCAGAGAGCCTGAAGGGTGGAGAGATAAGCTAGAGGATATACAAGGTATTCGCCAAAAACGGATACCCACGCAACTTCATCAGCAGATGCCTAAGAGAAAGAAGATAGGCAGGTAGGACAGATCATGGGGACAGTGCTGAGCTTTCTTGCCTCTTCCCCATAACCCTCAATTCACTTACTGATCAAAAATCTATCTCATTACCCCCTAAAAGAAGAAATTCTCCTCATTGGTCTGAAATGGGTGACTCCTATTCTGAGATTATGCCCTCTTGTCCTAGACTCTCCCACAACAGGCAACAATCTTTCCGCATTAACCTTATGGTGGAACAGATGACGATCAATGGAGGACTTGCAAAGCAATTTTTCAATGTATATACCAGGGAAAAGTATATACCAGTGAAAACGAAGGACTATAAGAAAGGGTTTAATGTGCCATGAATATCTAAGGAAATATAGTAGGATATAAAATTGAAAGAGAATATATACAAAGTGGCAAAGATCAGTGGGAAACTAGAAGAACGGGAACACTTTAAAGGTCATCAGAAAACCCAGAAAAAAGCTATAAAGAAGATATGTCATGAGAGTAAACTAACTCAGAATATAAAGGCAGACATCAAAAGTTTCTATTAAATGTATAAAATGAGAAAAAATGGTTAAGGTAAACATTGGTTCTTTAGATAGTGAGAAGCAGGATTTAATTATGGGAAATGAGGAAATAGTCAAGGCAGTGAGCAGGGATTGGGTGTCAATCTTCACAGTGGAGGACACGAGTAACATGCCAGTAATTGATGACAAGAAAACTAAGGTAGGCGAGGATCTAGAAATGACCATAAAAAGACAGTGTTGGGCAAACTAATGAAGCTAAAGGTAGACAAGTCTCCTGGCTCTGATGGAATACATCCCAGGGTACTAAAAGAGATAGCAAGAGAAATAGCAAAAGCACTCATGGTAATTTTCCAAAATTCATTAGACTCTGGGTCAATTCCAGAAGATTGGAAAACAGCAAATGTGATACCACTGTTTAAAAAAGGAGGCAGACAAAAGATAGGGAATTATAGACTGGTTAGCTTAACCTATGTAGTGGGCAAAATGCTTGCATCTATTATCAAGGAAGAAATAACAAGACATCTAGATAGAAATCGTCCCATTGGACAGCCGTAGAATAGGCTCATCAAGGCAGGTCATGCTTAACTAATTTGCTGGAATTCTATGAAGACATCACGAGCACAGTGGACAACGGGGACCCTATATATGTGGTGTATCGAGATTTCCAAAAGGTGCCGCACAAAAAGCTACTGCATAAGATAAAGATGTGTGGTGTTATGTCAATAGAGGATTAAATAATTAAAGGAAGCAAAGAGTGGGGATAAATAAGTGCTTTCCAGTTGGCAATCAGTGATGATAGGTGTGCCTTAGTATTGGGACTGCAATTATTCACAATTTACAGAGATGATTTGGCATTGGGGACCACATATAGTCTATTAAAGTTTGCAGATGACACTATAAAGTGAATGGCAGAGCTTAGTTTAATGGGCAAAGGTCTGGCAAATGGAGTACAATGTTAATAAATGTGAAGTCATTCATTTTGGTAGAAATAACAGTAAAAGGACTATTATTTGAATGGTAAAAAATTGCAGCATGCTGCTGTGCAGAGGGACCTGGGTGTCCTTGTGCATGAATGGTTTGCAGGTGCAGCAGGTATTTAAGAAGGCAAATGGAATTTTGTTCTTCACTGCCAGAGGGATTGAGTTTAAAAACAGGGAAGTTATTTTTCAGCTGTGTAGGATGCTGGGAAGGCCACACCTGGAATTCTGTTTGCAGTTTTGGCTTCCTTACTTGAGAAAAGATGTACTGGCACAAGAGGGTGTGCAGAGGAGATTCACTAGATTGATTCTGGAATTGAGAGAGTTGGCTTATGAGGAGAGACTGAGTAGACTGGGATGATATTCATTGGAATTTAGAAGAATAGGGGGGATCTTATAGAAACATATAAAATTATGAAGGGAATAGATAGGATAGAAGTAGAGAGGATGTTTCCACTGATGGGTGAAACTAGGACAAGAGGGCATGCCTCAAAATTAGGCAGAGCAGAATTAGGACTTCTTCACCCAAAGAATTGTGTCTCTGTGGAATTCCCTGCCTAGTAAGGCAGTTGAGGCTTCCTCATTGGATGTTCTTAATGCTAAGATAGGTAACTTTTTGAACAGTAAAGGAATTAAGGGTTAAGGTGCAAGAGAGGTTAAGTGGATCTGAGGTCACAAAAAGATCAGCTTTGATTTTATTGAATAACAGAGTGGGATCAAAGGGCAAGATGGCCTACTCCTACTTTTTATGTTCTTACATTCTTGTCAAGTCCCTAAGAATTTTCAATGTTTCAAATAGGTCACCTGTTCCAAATTCCAATGAGTACCGGCCCAAGCTAGTCCTCCTCTTAAGACAGTCCCTCCACAGCTAGGAATGCCTAGTGAATCTCTATGGACTGTCTCCAATGCCAGTATATCTTAGATAAGGGCCCCAAAATTGTTCTTCAGTATTGCAGTTGTGGTCTGAATATGGCCTTGTATAGTTTTATACTTTATATTTTCATTTCCTTTGACATAAAGGCCAACATTCCATATTGTCTGAAATTAGATGCTTACGTTTTGTGTTTTATGCACATGGATGCCCAAATCATCTATGCTGCAGCTTTCTGCATTCATTCTCCATTAAACAATATTCAACACCTCTATTCTTCCTGCCTAAGTGCATAACCTTACATTTTCTCACATTATATTCCATTTGACAAGTTTTTGCTCACATACTGAAGACAAGATTTAAATAAAAATGTATTCATATACTTAATTTCAATGCTCATAAAAAAGTCTGTTACCTCTAAGATATAATTTAAACAATTGACGAGTGTAATAGTGAACAAGGTAGCTACAATTTTATACAGAATGACCTGTTTTGGGATGAAAATGAGACTGAGCAAGCAAATATTCCCTGATGCTAAGTTGTTTAGTTTATTTCTTTTTGCCAGTTCAAGGGCCAACCAAGTGTGCATCCCACATACTCTCTACTCACCAGCAAAAGCCCTGGACTATTTAAATTCCCAAAAGTCAAGTTAACAGATCAAGGGCCTCTTAATCTGGCATTAATGGCATCAGGCAAGTGGATAAGAGTCTTACAAAACCCTTGTCCACAGGACAGCTGGGAATGGCCCAGCAAGATAAGTGAAAGGGGAATTGCATCCAGTAAGACTGTGGTATCCCAAGGCCATTGAGGGTCAAGGATTGATAGTACTGCCTGAGAGTGTAAGTACATTCATCCTGGCACCCAAGACAATGTTCAAAAAACATGTTTTGATTATCCTTTTTGTCTGCTAATCCATGTGCTAGTTTTCACTAGTGAGGCTAACACCAGAAATGAACTATAGGTGCTGCTGATTGCAATATGATCAGTGTATTAAATACATCATCAGTTCTTAACTTCTCCATCACAAAGAGGGACTTGCTAGTCTGTGCGAAGAGATCCACTTGTGGCCAAACGAGTCCATTAAACATGTACATTGCATGCTATGTTAGTATTTTCACTGCTTTCCCCTTGCCCTTTCACCCTGTCACCAAAATACCACGCCCTGTTCTAGTTAGGCAGAAGAGGTCAGAATCAGAGTTATAGTTTTCTTGGAAGTTTTGGGGACTAGATTTGTGAGTAAGATCTTTAAGGAAATATCATTATGCTTTTCTGACCAGAAACTCAATTAATTTTTCTGAAAAAAAATTAGGTTAAAATCATGACTTTTATTTTCAATCAATTTTGAATCAAATCAGGTGACTAATAACTCCTATAAAGAGCTGTGTCTGGAAGTTTTTTCTGCTTTGAGCACGGATTCAATCTATGAACATTTGCTATATATAGGGCGCGCGCACACACACAAAACAAAAGAATAGATAAGACACCCACTAAGCCAGTTGTCCTTAGACCAATTATTGCCCACCTAAGACCTCGATTCCCCTCTATTCTGATAATATGCTGGCCAGTATAAGATCAACTAGAATGGGAAGCCTTATTTTTGACCAACTTTGTGATGGGATGGAAATAAGCTTATTTCTTCAGGCGCTGCACTATGCATGATGGTGAAACAGAGTGGTGCTGGAAAAGCACAGCAGGTCAGGCAGCATCCGAGGAGCAGGAAAATCGACGTTTCGAGCAAAAACCCTTCATCAGGAATTTCTGATGAAGGGCTTTTGCCCGAAACGTCGATTTTCCTGCTCCTCGGATGCTGCCTGACCTGCTGTGCTTTTCCAGCACCACTCTGATGTAAACTCTGGTTTCCAGCATCTGCAGCCCTCACCTTTGCCTACAATGGTGAAACATATTGCCCTTTATACCTTCCCATGTGACCTTCAAAACAGCATTCCCTTTGTATTCTTCCTTAAGTGTCTGGATCCCCTCTCCCATCCTAATCCCCAGATATGCCTGAATTTGGTAGCTATGTATTGTGCACCCAGGAACTGATTGCAGTAGTGCACATTACTCAGTTCCAGCATTGCTAGGTTTGCTACAGTTATGGCTCTGGGACAACTGAGTTTAAATTCGGTATACTCAGAACAGACTTGTCCTTGGGGGAGTTGAGCTGTTTGCTCCCATTTTCCAACCCTAGAAATTCAGCATAATTTCTGAATACATGTCAATGGAATGTTCCCTACCTCTTCAGACTACATCAACTCAAAATTTCAAACCTAACAACAATAGGCAAGGATAGTAACAGTTATGAAACCAAGCCAGATAGATGAAATTAAAATTCAGATCACCGTAACCTAATTGAATGGTAGAGCAGACTCAAGAATGGCGATCTTGTGTTCCTGATTTATATCTGAGACTCTGAAAATGAAGAAAATTTGCAGCACCATTTTGATACCATCATCTGTAAATAGTGAAACTATTGTGTCAAGAGAGGAAAGAGAAAATAGATAATATAAATTATGTTTATATATTGGCTCTGTGAAACTGTCAAGAGTTATGGCTTGATTATTAAAGTTTCTAGTGATAAAACAAATCTGGAGAGTAATGTTTTGACATTTGCTTGATGTAGATTTGAAATATTGAATGTAATTATTACTTTCCTGATTTTAATAGGCTATGCTTTTTGTTTGTACAACAACTCTTCATGGAGAATCCATCTGGAACAAATTAAAATGGAACATTTAGATTCACACTCTCAATCTATCATCAAAGCTTCACAGGACATTAATTGTTACAGACATCATTTTATAGAGCAATAATGTTGAGATGTATAGCCTTCCACCCAAACTGATGATGTCACACAGTCGTCATGTGGAGGAACAGTTAGCAAGGTCCCAATGGAGACAGTTGTAACACACCTGCCTCCTAGTTACTTGTAATTATTCTGAATTAGTTAACGATAATTGTAACTTTTGCTACCATGCATTAAATATGTCATGTATTGCAAGTGCATCTTCTTGCTAAGATTCTACTGGTTTATCTTCTGCTATGTCTCTGCAGGGGTTCTTCAGGATAGTGTCCAAGACCCAATCATCTTCAGCTGCTTCATCAATGACCATCATCAGGTCAGATGTGGGGATGTTTACTGATGAGTGTACAATATTCAGCACCATTTGCAACTCCAGATACTGAAGCAGCCCATGTCCAAATACAGCAAGACCTGGACAATATCCAGACTTCAGCTGATACATAGTGAGTGCCACACAAATGCCAGGCAATGACCATCTCCAATAAGAGACAATCTAATTATCACCTCTTGAAATTCTATGACATTTTCATCACTAAGCTCCCTACTATCAACAACCTGGGGATTTACCATTGACCAGAAACTCAACTGGACTAGCCATAAAAATAATGGCTACAAGAGCAGGTCAGAGACTTGGAACATCCGCAAGTAACTCAACTCCTGATTCCCCAAAGCCTCTCCAACATCTGCAACACACAAGCCTGATGTGTGATGGAATACTCCCCACTTGCTTCCATGAGTGCAACTCCAGCTTGAAACCATCCATGACAAAGCTGCCTGATTGACTGCATCCACAAACATTCAATCCCTCAATCACTGTAGGAGCAGTGTGAACTATCTACAAGATGCACAGCAGAAATTTACCAATGATTCTTAGATGGCACCTTCCAAACTCATGACCACTACCATCAAGAAGGAAAAGGTCTGCATTGGAACATCATCTCCTGGGAGTTCCCCTTCAAGCCACTCACCATCCTGATTTGGAAATATATCATCATTCCTTCAGTGTCATTGGGTCAAAATTCTGGAATTCCTATCGGCCCTATGCATCTACCTACAGATCAGAGACTGCAGCAGTTCAAGACAGCAGTTCACCACTACTTTCTCAAGGGCAACTAGGGATGGGTAATAAATGCTGGCCCAGCCAGTAACACCTACGCTTTATGAGTGAATTGAAAAAATAGCTCATACTTAGCTACTCTGAGTCCAAAGTAGTCTATGTTGCAGTGATCTCCCCTAATCTCAAGCCACCAGTCATTGGTACCCGACCTTATAACAATTACCTTGATGTATAGTTTATTTAATTATTTGTAATAAATACACTCTACATTGTTTCTTATTATTATGTTTATTTCATTCTATGTCTAAAATAGCTACACCATAAGTTCAATCTTTAGATAACTCAGTTATCTAACACTTTCCCTTATCTACAGTAGTCGAGGTGATGAAATTCATTCTGCACAAAATAGAAACTTCACCTTCATGTGTGGTAGTTGTTCACAGGAGAAAGCTAATGAATGAAATCTGAAAGTTGTCGGTTTCCAAATATGAACCCAACTATTCAACAATTGCATGTTTGAATTTCTCCAATCAGGTTTCTGATCAAACCACAGCACAGGAAAGAGATTAACTGAAATATCTGCACAGAGGCTGGCATTCCATCACCAAGTCACCCTTATAATATAGACACACACACACACACACATTGACCATCCAGGGCTCCCTAATTGACCTAGGTTAATAATCCCAATCAAGGATCCCATTCAATAAGATCCACCTAGTTCCAATCATTACACTAACAAAGACACAAATCACATGCTTTCAAGCTTTCTGATTGGGGCACAGTACATTACACCTTGAACTCTGTGTCTCCTCTCCTTGCTTCATTTCACTCTTACCTACTAATGATTATGAGAACATATTAAACAATGATTTCTGTAGCCTTTCCTAAGCCATTAGTTATAGAAACAGAAATTTACTAAATTTAAATAACATTTTCTAGGGCGACGATGCACCAGTTCCAGATTTCTATGCTTAACTGCTCATGTACTGCCTGATTTAAACAGTGTTATGGATGAGCACTGTCAGTGTCATCACTATTCCTAACATAAAATCCTGGCCAATATATCAATAGTATAATCAACAATCTCTTTCAAACTTATTCCATTTTATGAACCTAGACCAAAGAACAATTGTAGCTCCTTACCGTTATCAGTTAATTGCACATTGCATTCATCTAAATCCGGGGAGTGCAGGAAAGGTGAATCCTTAGACTTAACTGTCCGTTCTAAGATTATTGTGAAAGCAAAATTGACAGCAGCAGCTGAAAAATGGATGAACAGCAATTAAGAGTGCTGGAATTAAAAGGTAGAAAAATAGGTTTGGTAAGAATCAGCTACTATTCTGACCTCATGTGTCTTAAAAGAGATGACTGCAAAGTATGGTAAAGTCAAGACATTGTTCTCATTTTTCCATAATGTTGTGGAAAGCAACCGAAAAACTGTAAGATTCGTTGGTAGTTTTATATGGATAGGAATAAAGGTGTGATTGGCACAATTTAACTGCAAAGACTGCACCGAAAATCATGCTACACTGTTTCACAAACCATCACAAACTGCAAAATCCCATTAGACCACCAAGGTGACCAACTTGAAGCAAAACCAGAAATTGCTGGAGAACCTCAGCAGGTCTGGCAGCATATATGGAGTGAAAACAGAATCAACGTTTCGGGTCTAGTGATCCTTTAGAATCAATTATCCTGGCTGACTGTTATTCAGGACAAAAGGATTTGTTATTCACAGCAAATAACTATTATAACATGCTTAATTTGACATATGGGAGGAGAAAGTGAGGACTGCAGATGCTGGAGATCAGAGCTGAAAATGTGTTGCTGGAAAAGTGCAGCAGGTCAGGCAGCATCCAAGGAGCAGGAGAATCGACGTTTTGGGCATGAGCCCTTCTTTAGGAATTCCTGAAGAAGGGCTCACGCCCGAAACGTCGATTCTCCTGCTCCTTGGATGCTGCCTGACCTGCTGCACTTATCTGTTTTTCACTCACACGGAGAGGTGGGGAAGGGAAGAGATGTTGATCTCGATATCTGTGGCTGCCCTGCACTTAAACTTTACAACAAACTGCAGCTAAATTAAATCAGAGGTCATCAGGCATACTTCCCTCAATGTAAAGGTTCCCAGTGGCACACTGCCTCATAGGAACAAAAGTCAGCCATTCAGCCCAGTGAGCCTGCTCCATCATCCGATACAATCATGACTGATTAAACACTTCAATGCCTTTTACTCATCCCCCCCATCCCCAATCCCATTCATCCTGGTAATTGGAAATCTATCATTTCCAACCTTAAATATACTAAAAGACCAATCCTCCACAGCTTTCTGTGGTAGGGAATTTCAAAGGTTTACAATCCTCTGGAATAAAAAAAACTCATCTCAGACATAAATGGGTCCCCTTATTTTTAAGTTATGCCCCCTGGTTCTAGACTCCTCCTGCAGGGGAAATAGCTCACTTGCATCTACCCTGTCTACCCCTTTTAAGTATTTTGTAAGTTTCAATGAGAATGCATCTTATTTTTTGAAATGCTAGAAATTACAGGCTCTGTTTGCCCAATTTCTCTTCATAGGACATTTTCACCATCCCTGACATCAGTCTGGTGAACATTCGTTGCCCTGCCTCGATGGCAGTAATATCTTTCCTGAGATAAGGAGACCAAACAGCACACAGTGCTCCAGGTGCAATTTAAGCAAGCTCCGAAACAATTGAAAGATGACACTACTCCTGTATGCTCATGCACTTGCATTAAAAACATTCCATTACTTTTTGTAATAGCTTGCTCCACCTATATACTAGCATTCAGTGACTTTGACACGGACACCTGGGTCCTATTGTTAAACTACACTTTCCAACCTTGTATTATTTAAGAAATACTCTGCATATTTGTTCCTCCTACAAAGTGGATAATCTCCCATTTTCCACCGTTATGTTTTTGCCTATTCACTACGTCCTGTTCAAATCTCCTGAGTCACTTTACATCTTCTAGAGCTTTGTATCATTTGCAAATTTGGAAATATCGCATTTAGTCCCCACCTCCAAACCATTGATATCAGTTGTGAACAGCTGGAGTCCAAATGCTGTTCCTTGCAGTGCCTCACTAATCACAGCCTGCCATTGTAAGCTTTACCCATTTATTCCTCCTCTCTTCTGTCTAGCAATCATTAATCTATGCTAGTACATGGCCTCCTATCATATGTGCTTTAATCTTTCTAAGCAGATCCTGTGGTGACGTTATCAGCCCTACAGAATGGAGGTCTATTTCTCATCAATACGTATGTTTAAGGTGTGCCAACAGAGTCATAGAGATGTACAGCACAGAAACAGACCCTTCGGTCCAACTCATCCATGCCAACCAGATATCCCAACCCAATCTAATCCCACATGCCAGCACCCAGCCCATATCCCTCCAAACCCTTCCTATTCATATACCCATCCAGATGCCTTTTAAAAGTTGCAATTGTACCAGCCTCCACCACTTCCTCTGGCAGCTCATTCCATACACGCACCACCCTCTGCATGAAAATGTTGCCCCTCAGGTCTCTTTTATATCTTTCCCCTCTAAATCTAAACCTATGCCCACTAGTTATGGACTCCCCACCCCAGGGAAAAGACTTTGTCTATTTATTCTATCCATGCCCATCATGATTTTATAAACCTCTATAAGGTCACCCCTCAGCCTCTGATGCTCCAGGGAAAACAGCCCCAGCCTATTCAACCTCTCCCTATAGCTCAAACCCTCCAACCCTGGCAACATCCTTGTAAATCTTTTCTGAACCATCCTTGTAAATCTTTCCTTAAGGAGACCATAATTGCACGCAATATTCCATCACTGGCCTAACCAATGTCCTGTACAGCTGCAACATGACCTCCCAACTCCTGTACTCAATACCCTGACCAATAAAAGAAACCATACCAAACACCTTCTTCACTATCCTATCTACCTAGGACTCCACTTTCAAGGAGCTCTGAACCTGTACTCCAAGGTCTCTTTGTTCAGCAACACTCCCTCGGACCTTACCATTAAGTGTGTAAGTCTTGCAAAGATTTGCTTTCCCAAAATGCAGCATCTCGCATTCATCTAATTAAACACAATCTGCCACTCCTCAACCTATTGGCCCATCTGATCAAGATCTCTTTGTAATCCGAGATCACCTTCTTCGCTGTCCACAACACCTCCAATTGTAGTATCATCTGCAAACTTACTAATTGTACCTCTGATGCTCACATCCAAATCATTTATATAAATGACAAAAAGTAGTGGACCCAGCACTGATCCTTGTGGCCCTCCACTGGTCACAGGCCTCCAGTCTGAAAAACAATCCTCCACCACCACACTCTGTCTTCTACCTTCAAGCCAGTTCTGTATCCAAATGGCTAGTTCTCCCCGTATTCCATAATATTCCTTGCTAACCAGTCTCCCATGGGGAACCTTGTTGAATGCCTTACTGAACTCCACATAGATCACATCTATTGCTCTGCCCTCATCAATCCTCTTTATTTCTTAAAAAAAAACACAATCAGGTTTTTGAGACATGATTTTCCATGCACAAAGCCATGCTGACTATCCCAAATACATGTACATGCTGTCCCCCAGGATTCCCTGTAACAACTTGCCCATCACAGACATCAGGCCCACCGGTCTATAGTTCCCTGGCTTGTCCTTACCACCTTTCTTAAAAAGTGGTGCAACATTAGCCAACCTCCAGTTTTCCAGCAGCTCACCTGTGACTATCGATGATACAAATACGTCAGCAAGAGGCCCAGCAATCACTTCCCTAACTTCCCACAGAGTTCTAGGATACACCTGATCAGGTCCTGGGGATTTATTCACTTTTATGCATTTCGAGACATCCAGCACTTCCTCCTCTGTAATATGGATATTTTTCAAGATGTCACCATCCATTTCCCTACATTCTATATCTTCCATGTCTTTTTCCACAGTAAACACTGATGCAAAATACTCATTTAGTATCTCCCCCATCTCCTGCGGCTCCACACATAGGCTGACTTGCTGATCTTTGAGGGGCCCTATTCTCTCCCTAGTTACCCTTTTGTCCTTAATGTATTTGTAAAAACTCTTTGGATTCTCCTTAACTCTATTACCAAAGCTATCTCATGTTCCCTTTTTGCCCTCCTGATCTCCCTCTTAAATATACTCCTACTGCCTTTATATGCTTCTAAGGATTCCTGTGACCCAAAACGTCAATTTTCCTGCTCCTTGGATGCTGCCTGAACTGCTGTGCATTTCCAGCAACACACTCTCAACTATAAGGATTCACTCAATCTATCCTGTTTGTACTTGATATATGCTTCCATCTTTTTCTTAACCAAATCCTCAATTTCTTTAGTCATCCAGCATTCCCTGCATCTACCAGCCTCTCCTTTCATCCTAACAAGAATATACTGTCTCTGGATTCTTGCTTTCTCATTTTTGAAGGCTTCCCATCTTCCAGCCACCCCCTTACCTGTGAACATCTGCCTCCAATCAGCTTTTGAAAGTTCTTCCCCAATACTATCAAAATGGGCCTTTCTCCAATTTAGAGCTTCAACTTTTAGATCTGGTCTATCCTTTTCCATCACTGTTTTAAAACTAATAGAATTATGTCACTAGCCCCAAAGTGCTCCCCCACTGACACCTCAGTCACCTGCCCTGCCTTATTTCCCAAGAGTAGGTCAACCTTTGCACCTTCTCTAGTAGGTACATCCACATATTTAATCAGAAAATTTTCTTGTACACACTTAACAAATTCCTCTCCATCTAAACCCTTAACACTATGGCAGTCCCAGTTTATGTTTGAAAAGGTAAAATCCCCTACCATAACCATTCTATTATTCCTACAGATAGCTGAGATCTCCTTACAAGTTTGTTTCTCAATTTCCCTCTTGACTGTTAGGGGGTCTATAATACAATCCCAATAAAGTGATCATCCCTTTCTTATTTACGGGAAAATCCTCCCTCAGCACAGCTGTAATGCTATCCCTTATCAAAAACACCACTCCCCCTCCTCTCTTGACTCCTTTTCTATCCTTCCTGTAGCATTTGTAACTTAGAGCTTTAAGCTGCCAGTCCTGTCCATCTCTGAGCCAATTGCTATGATATCCCAGTCCCATGTTCCTAACCACGCCCTGAATTCATCTGCCTTCCCTGTTATGCCTCTTGCATTGAAGTAAATGCAGTTTAATTTATCAGTCCTACCTTGTTCTCTGCTTTGTCCCTGTCTGCCCTGACTGTTTGACTCGCTTCTTTTCTCAACTGTACCAGTCTCAGATTGCTTTCTTTCCTCACTATCTCCCTGGGTTCCCCCCCAACATTACTAGTTTAAATCCTCCCAAGCAGTTCTAGCAAATCTCCCTGCCAGTATATTAGTCCCCTTCAAATTCAGGTGCAATCTATCCTTCTTGTACAGGTCACTTTTAAAATGTGAATCCTTCTCCCATACACCAGCTCCTCAGCCATGCATTCAACTGCTTTATCCTCCTATTCCTACCCTCACTAGCTCGTAGCATCGGGAGTAATCCAAATAGTACTACTCTCGAGGGCCTCCTTTTTAAATTCCTGCCTAACTCTCTGTAATCTCCCTTCAGAATCTCATCCATTTCCCTTCCTATTTTGTTTGTTCCAATGTGTACAATGACCTCCTGCTGGGCCATCTCCTCCTTGAGAAAATTCTGAACCCTCTCCAATACATCCTTGATCCTGGCACAGGGAGATAACATACCATTCTGATTTTTTGCTGCTGACCATAGAAACGTCTGTCTGTGCCTCGGGCTAGAGAGTTCCCTAACACAATCGATCTCTTGGAACCTGATATACCCTTCATTGCATTTTAGCCAGTCTCAATACCAGAAACTTGGCTGTTCGTGCTACATTCCCCTGAGAATCCATCACTCCCTACATTTTCCAAAACAGCATACTTGTTTGAAATGGGGATAGCCACAGAAGAGTCTTGCACTACCTGCATACCTCTTCTACCTTTCTACCCATAATGTGTGTACACACCATTTATAAAAGTTAAAGCTAAAAGCCATTAAACCAAAAGATTTCAGCCTGAACGCTGAATTATTGGCTTGGATATTAATGTCTTAGGGACATGAAGAATTTATTTAAGTCAGCTTCCTAATCACTGGGGAACTATGAGACAGTTGCATGAAATTTTGAGTTTGGTTTCGTAAACCGTTTATACTGAGATTTCAATATGCTGTGTCATAAAAAGACTCTCATAGGATATAAGCGTCTCTAGAAAGGCCAATATTTGTGACTCATCCCTAATTTCTCTTGAACTGAATGGTTACATGGCCATTTTAGATGGTAGTTATGAGTCACATTCCTGTGAGTCATGGTGTCACATTTAGACCAGGAGAGAATGGCATATCTCCTCCCCTAAAGGGCTTTAATGAACCAATTGGGTTATTACAGTGAGCAATAATAACTGTCATGGTCTCCATTAGGGAATATTACCTTACCAAGTTCACTTCCAGTTTGAGTAAAAAGAGGAATCTGGGATACTGCCCAACCAAAGAACACAAACGAAATAGCTGGCGATGTTGTGCTAAGAAATAAGTATAAGAAGAAGAGGTTAAAGAAGGTTATTTTGGTCAACATGCCAACTCTCCCAGAATAACAGCCTGATTACCCTACATTTTAAATCATTATGTGCAGTTGTAAGCCCTAACTTGAATGATTGCTTGTTGACTCCCAGCAGTCAAATGAATAATAATGGGGATTCAAGATGCTGACGACCCAGCAGGTCTGCCCTGCTAAGCTCTGCACCAGAGCCCAGACAAATTGATGCACTCACCCACATTTCTATGTGGTAGAAATAGTTATTTTTCACCCCTAGAATTGTTCAGTGTTAGTTTAAAATAGTTAGGAAAATGACCAAAGAAAGGGTCCTCGAGGATCACAGCAAGCAGGGACACCCCCCCCCCCTTACCTGCAACAACGGGCATGCCCATGGCCGTAGCATCAGCCTCTGTGATCACCCCAGAGGACTTAACTATGGAGCAGAGCCTGGTCTTGGAGTTTGTGAAACTCCAAGAGAAGTTTGACTCAGCGATGGAGGAGACCCGGGCCAGGCTTGAACCGATCTCGGTCATGCTGCAGAAACATGACCAGGAGATCCAGGTTTCGGGCAGCATGTTGGAAGGTGGAGCAATGGGCCGTGGCATCCGAAAACGCGGCAGAATCCTCGGCAGGTTGGGTCCAGGCCCTGGAACGGTGGGTATGGGCCTTGGAGGCGCAGGTTGATGATCTCGATTTTCGAGGTTGTCGAAAGAACATCTGACTGGTGGGGCTTCCGGAACGGGAGGAGGAAGGCCAGATCATCAGTTTCTTGGAGCAAAGGCTCCCGCAGTTTTTGAAGTGGAAGTCGAGGCAGGCTGGGTGCGGGTCGAGCGGGCCTACCGGGTCGCATTGCGCAGGCCCAGATCAGACCAGCACCCCTACCCAGTCTTAGTGCAACTCCAGCGTTATGGAGGCAAGCAAATGAAATTGGAAGCCTCTAGAGCACTGGGGAAGAATCCACAGACTCTGATATATAAAGGTCACGAATTATGCTTTTCC
Organism: Chiloscyllium plagiosum; assembly: GCF_004010195.1. Taxonomy (NCBI): domain Eukaryota; kingdom Metazoa; phylum Chordata; class Chondrichthyes; order Orectolobiformes; family Hemiscylliidae; genus Chiloscyllium; species Chiloscyllium plagiosum. Next base: position 20,131,724 of record NC_057728.1, read on the forward strand.
AAGACTTTTCTGCGGTCGTGATTCGTAAGAGGAAGGCCTTTGATAAGGTAAAAAGGCAACTGAGGGACTTGAATATCCAGTATTCCGTAAGATATCCAGCAATATTATGTTTCAGCTACAGAGGATCCATGTTCAATTTGACTCACCGGAAAAGGCAAAGGACTTCCTGGATGCTTTAAAATAGACTGGCTGGCTTGAATAATGTGGACAATAATGTTTATTTTGTTTTTCCCTGTAATTTGCCTGGTTTACCTGGTTGTCGGGGTTTTTTTAATATATGTGGGGGTCATAATTGTGTTGTTTTCTTTTTCTCTCTCTTCTCCCTTCTCTCTTCCCTCCTGTCATCCTTTTGTTCTTTTTTTCTTGTCATTTCCTTTGGTTTTTCTCTTCTGATATGGGATGGGGGGGTGCAGTTGGGAAGGCAGGGAGAGGTCATATATTTCTGTTTTACTAAGAGTGGGATGGGTTGAGTGCCCACTTTTAACTTTCTTGTTGTAAGATGTGTGTATTTTTTCTTACTTTGTGTTGTCTGGGGCAGGGGCATGGCTCCAGCCAGAAGGAGGCATGGAGGGTTTAATGGGTGGTATGAGTGTCCCCCCTGTGGGCAAGGGGTAAAGTCTCCTTTCAATTGTGTTATATGTTGGTATGTTGCAGAAGTAGATGTTAGAAGTTTTGATTTGGTAGTTCTGGAAGTTGTATTTTTAAATTTATACGAACTGTTTCTTGTTTTCACTCAGCGTGCTATGAGTAGGGTTCTTCCTCCCGGGGTTCACGGACTGTTTTGGATGGCTATGGCTAGCCATTTATTTAAATGGTGCACCTGTAATGTTAAGGGGAGTCCTTCACCAATTAAGAGAAAAAAAATTGGGGGATCCAAGATGGCGGCGACCCAGCAAGTCTGAGTCTATAGTGCTCCTCCCAAGACTTGGGCAAAGTGGGGTCACCCACCCCACCACACTCACCAAATCATTCAAAATAGCTTTTACTTAATGTAATTACTTGCTTAGTACTGCATTTAAACAATTTAATCTCCAGTAAAAATGACTAAAGGGAAGGGAGCCCGCAATTCTCAGCAGGCAGGAACCCCTCCCCCACCCTCCCCAGCTGCAGCAGAGGCATCCGCAGCCGCCCCGGTGGCGAGCCTCGCGGAAATAATCTCTAAACGCGATGCGAAGATCGATGCCTTAATTGAAGAGTCCCGGAGCCTATGGGACTCACTCTCGGCCGCGCTACAACAGCACGACCGAGACATCAAGGAAATTGAGTGCCGAGTCGGAGGGGTGGAGCTAAAGTCCACGACCTCCCAAACTACAGCAGAATCGGCCGTGGATCGGGTCCGGACTCTTGAACAGCGAGACCGGACCTTAGAGAATCACATTGATGACCTCGAGAATCGAGGTCATTGAAAAAATATTCGTTTGTTGGGCCTTCCCGAACGGGAAGAGGAAGGCCAGCTTACAGCGTTTCTTGAACAGTGGCTGCCACAGCTTTTAAATCTGGAGGCTGGATCAGGCCAGGTAAGGGTGGAATGGGCCTACCGGGTTGCAATACACGGGCCCAGCTCGAACCAGTGCCCCCGCCTGGTCCTGTTCTGGCTGCAGAGCTATAAGGAGAGGCAGATGCTCTTAGAAGCTTCCAGAAATCTTGGGAAAGATCCCCAAACCATGATTTATAAAGGATCCAAGATTATGTTATTCCAGGACTTTTCCCCAGCTCTGGTCCGAAAGAGGAAGGCGTTTGATGAAGTGGAGAAGTGTTTAAGGGACTTTAATAGTCAGTACTCCTTGCGCTAGCCAGCGACATTACGCTTTAACCATGAAGGGTCCGTGTATACTTTCGGATCGCCGGAAAAGGCCAAGGAATTTTCGGACTCTCTTAGATAAATTGTAAGAGTTAATTGATGTTGTTTTGCTCTCCCCCGACTCCAGTTTACATTTTTTTAATATTAATCCCTTTTTTTACCTTACTGTTTAATATTATCTTCGGGGGGTGGGGAGAAGGATTTATTTATTTGTTCTCTACTTAGCGATTTTCTCCCACCCCCTTTTTTTAAATATATATATATATATATATATGGGTCTAGTTAATGTTGGTGGGGGGAGGTGGCTACCTTATCCTGTTTTATTTCTGTCTTTAGGAGCAGGGTTGTTTTCTCCTGTTATTTTGTATTATTAGATTTAATTATTACTTGTTGAGGTTGTAATTTTATAGTTATATATGTTTATACATGGTATTAACATTACCAAATATACCCAGGTGTTGGTGTGGGTGGGGGTGGGAGGTAGGGTGCTCACTGTTAACTCTAGCTCTGTAGTATATTTGAATTTTCTTCATCCTATCGAGGAGCGCCTGGGTCAAGGGTAGGGCACTGGTTGGGAGAGGATACGATGGACTGTTCGAAAGGAAGTGATACCCCCGGGAACAAGGGGGAAAATATCCATTTAAATATGTTTTTTTTATTTATAAATAGTTTTTTATTATATCCATGTGAGTGTATTAAAGAGCCTTTATTTTTGTAAATTTTATATGCTCTATGCTCGGGATGTTCTGGATAGGGTTTCCCCTCCCGAGGGGTCTCTGATTTGCTCGGATGATTATGCTTAATCAGTCGGTTAAGTGGTGCACCTGGAATGTCAAGGGGAGTAATTCACCAGTCAAAAGGAAGAAAATATTATCAAACCTTAAGAAAGAAAGGATCGATATAGCTCTCCTACAGGAGACACACTTATTGGATAAAGAACACTTGAAATTACGACAGGGTGGATTTGATCAGGCCTTTTTTTCTTCTTTTAGCTCAAAAAGCAGGGGAGTTGTTACTCTTATTCAGAAGAATTTGCCTTTCAAAATCCTAAATCAGATAAAAGACGAATCTGGACAATATATTCTGATTAAAGCCCTTATAAATGGAGAGGAATATGGGATCTTAAATTTGTATTGCCCCCCGGCACATCCTTTTTGAATTTATAACGGAAGCCTTCTCAAAATTGATGGCTCTCGGTGCTCGTCATACAATTATAGGGGGAGATTTTAATTGTATTATGGATCCGGAAATAGATAGGATTCCAAAAAGTACTACGGGAGTATCTCCCAGATCTAGACAATTGATGGATTTGAACAAAGAATTAGGACTAGTAGGTGTATGGAGATGCCTTCATCCACAGGGTAGAGATTTTTCTTTTTACTCCAATCCACATAAATGTCATACCAGAATCGATATGTTTTTTGCCTCCTCGATTTTTTAAAATTCCATATCATCCTGTAAAATAGGTAGTATAGCAATATCCGATCACATATGGAAATCAAGGCGAGGAACAATGAGACATCCCCCCGGCATTGGTGTATGGACCCCTTTCTGATGAAAGGTAGTAAATTTGTAAAGTACTTCTCTCAAGAAATTAAAACTTTTATAGAAATTAATTCAGGTACGGCTAGCAACCCATCAATGATGTGGGAGACCATCAAAGCTTACCCGTGAGGTTTGATCATCTTATACTCAGCGACCCAGAAAAAATTAAAGGGAGAACAACAGCGTATGCTTGAAGCTCGCTTTCTATTATCAAATTATAAAGGATTACGGCCCTTAGGACAGCTCTAAACACCATGCTTACCCAAACGGCTGAGAGGGAAATATTATTTGCAAAACAAAGGTTATATGAATTTGGCAATAAACCTGGTAGATATTTAGCATTTCTCGCAAAGAAAAAGAAGGCCCCTCAAACTACCATGTCTATCAAGGAAAGTACGGGTATTCTGACTCATGATCATAAAAGGATTAACGCAATCTTTAGAAAATTTTATTCTGATTTATATAAATCGCAGGATTGCGAAGACAGGACTAGGAGGATGCAGTCATTTTTTAAAAACCTGACCTTTCTGGACCTAACTCCGGAACAGGTGTCAGTTTTGAATGTTCCCCTAACAATCCAAGAAATACTTGACGCAATCAAGCAACTTCAGATCGGTAAGGCCCAGATGGCTTTCAAGCTGAACTCTCTAAAGAATTTACAGGAATATTGGCTGGTCCACTTGTGGACATGTATAACTATTCATACAGTCAGTGTTGTCTGTCGCCTTCGCTGAAAGAGGCGAATATCTCTATTATCCTCAAAAAAGGAAAGGACCCAGAAGATTGTGCGTCATACAGACCAATATCCTTGCTAAATGTAGATTTTAAAATCCTCTCTAAAACATTAGCATTGAGGCTAGAAAGGGTATTGCCATACATCATAAAGGAGGATCAGACGGAGTTTATTAAGGGCCGTAGATCATCCAATAATGTTAGAAGGGTTTTGAATGTGATTCAAGCCTGCCATCAGGGAAAGATACCAGGTGTAGTAGTCTCATTAGACGCGGAAAAGGCAATCGACAGGGTTGAATGGTCATATTTGTTTTACACATTGGAAAGGTTTGGCGTTGGAAAGGTGTTTACCAAATGGGTCTCAACACTGAATAGTGATCCTAAAGCAGTTGTGATTACCAATGGATTAGGCTCAGATAGCTTCAGTATGGATAGGGGCTGCCGTCAGGGATGTCCTCTTTTGCCATTGCTATTTACGCTAATAATTGAGCCACTAGCAGAAGCTATATGGGCTTGGTACAGGTAAACATAAAATTACCCTTTATGCAGATGATGTTCTCCTATTTCTCAGTAATCCTCTGATGTCCGTGCCTCATTTAATCCAAGTTATTAATACATTTAGTGCATTTTCAGGCTATAAAATTAATTTCTCAAAATCGGAGGCTATGCCAATGGGTGGCCTTGCTAGTATATCCCACTTATTGGACGGATCCCACTTTCCCTTTCGGTGGTCCCTGGAGGGTTTCTTATATTTAGGCATTTTTATTACTCCAGTATTTGGTCAGTTATACATGGCTAACTTTGTGTATTTATTGGAAAGGATAAGGCAGGACCTCCAGCGATGGGGAGACCTTCCAATTTCCTGGCTGGGTAGAATAGCACTAATTAAAATGAATGCCATGCCCCGTCTCCTATACCCTATGAGAATGCTTCCGGTGATGCTGCTGAGGCTGGTACTATGTAAATTGTATGGCTGGTTGGGTTCCTTTATCTGGAATCATAGACGGCCCCTCATTAAGCTGAAGAAGCTACAGCTTCCACAGGCAAGGGGAGGATTGGATTTCCCAGATTTTAGGAAATATCAGTTAAGTTCCTTAACTGATTGGGTCTTGTCTGACTCGCAATCAATCTGGCTGGACATCGAGGCTTCTCAAGTAAAATGCCCATTTATTAACCTTTTATTTTCAGACGAGAGGAAAATCATTACGGATCAATGTAAAAACCCTACAATACTAAACACAATTAAAGCTTGGAATATAATGTGGCAAAATGAGGGCAACTCACATAAAACATCCCCCTATGCTCCGATAGTGGGAGCATGGGGATTTCAACCGGGGCTTACTGATGTCACTTTCAAACTCTAGAGATCCAGGGGTATCTCATGTTTAGGGGATCTGTTTAAAGAAGGGGTCCTGAAGTCTTTTGAACAGCTGCGTCAGAAATTTGGATTACCTAATGGAAACCTCTTTCGATACTTCCAAATTCATACAGAAGAAGACTACGTTATTATATAGTCTTTATAAATCAGATAGAAAACGTAGAGTGCTATGGCCAATGGGGGTATCTTCCGTCAGCACTATATATCATTTATTACATGATGAAGTATCGGGAGATATGGACAATCTGCTTAAAACATGGGATCAGGATTTGGGACTGGAAATCTCTATAGAAACATGGAATGACATTTGGGAAAACGTCATTTGCAACAGAACTCAGGCCATTCAATTGAAGATACTTTATAGGGCCCACATAGCACCAGACCGATTGGCAAAATTTAAGGCAGGAGCATCTCCAATGTGTCCCAAATGTAAAATAGAGGTGGGCACTCTTGTACATTGCTTATGGACCTGTCGTAAGATCTGTAGATATTGGACTAAAGGTAGTAAGTGCTCTGACAGAAATCATAGGAATGGAAATTAGAGTGGACCCTGTAAGTCTCCTTTTGGGCTTTTCGAACTTACCCTCCCTGGATATGCACAGGAAGAGATTATTTTCTATTCTCTCTTTCTGTGCAAGGAAAAATATTTTGGTAAACTGGGTGGCTGAGGGCCCCCCTGGACATTCGAATTGGCACAGATTAATCATGGAACATATTCCCCTTGACTTCCTTACAAATATGGTGTACCAAAAAACCGCATTATTCTGTAAAATATGGCAGCCCTTCTTGAATTACATAAATATAGATATTTCGGCCATCCTAACAAGGGCTTTTATTTAATTGAGATGGCGAACCTGGCTGGTCCAGGGCCCCTTGGGAGAGGAATCCCGCATGAATACGGGTTTTGTTACGATTTGATGTTAATACATTCCGAGCATGTATCTCACTATCCAATTTCTGTGTTATTCGTTGGGTTTGTTTTTCTTTTCTTTGAATAATGTAAGATACTTAATTATACACTCTGGTTATTTGTAGGTTAGATTAGTAGTCAGTTGAGTTTTGTTTTTCTTCTCTCGGTATCTTTTTTTTTGTTTGATAAATTTTGGTTATTATTTATTTAAGATTTAATTGTATATCAATGTTTATACTTGGGTTTTTTTGTAAACTTGTAAAAATATGTTACATTTTCAATAAAAATATCTATAAAAAAGAGAAAAAAGATACTGTCAAGCCTTAGAAAAGAGAGGGTCGATGTAGCCTTGCTGCAAGAAACACATTTAACCGATAAGGAGTGCTTGAAGTTGCAGCAGGGAGGGTTTGGACAGATGCTTTTCTCATCCTTTAATTCAAAAAGTAGAGGAGTTGCTATACTCATCCGGAAGAATCTCCCATTTCAAATGTTAGACCAAATAAAGGATGAATATGGGCGGTTTATAATTCTTAAAACTTTAACACATGGAGAGGAGTATGGGATCTTGAATGTATATTGCCCGCCCGGCATACATCGCCTCAAATTTTTAACAGATGCACTTTCCAGATTGATGACCCTTGGGGCATGTCATACAATTATATGGGGAGACTTTAATCATCTTATTGACCCTAAAGTGGACAGGATGCTAGGGGTCTTGCGGGTACGTCCCCGCAAGCCAGGCAGCTGGTGGACTCGAACAGGGAGCTGGGGTTGGTGGATGTGTGGAGATGTCTTCTAATCCACATAAGTGCTATAGCAGAATTGACATGTTTGTTGTCCCATCGACCTTTTTGAGTTTGGTGTTGTCTTGCAGAATTGGGAACACAGCCATTGCCGATCATGCAGCAGTGTACATGGAGGTCAAGGCCAGTGGTAACGGGATAGGCTCGCGGCACTGGCACCTGGATCCCTTCCTCTTGAAAGATAGCATGTTTATAGAGTATTTTTCTTCGGAATTTAAAATCTTTTGGGACATTAATTTGAGTATGGCCAGTAATCCATTAGCCCTCTGGGAGACTGCCAAGGCCTATGCACGGGGTTTGATTATTTCTTACTCAGCAACCCGGAAGTGGCAGAGGGGAGAGCAGCAGCGTTTGCTTGAGGCTCGCCTGAAGGCAGCTGAGTTAGCATACTTTGACAGACCATCTATAACTAAATTGCAGCGGATTACAGCCCTCAGGACTACTTTGAATGCTGCGCCCAACCAGACAGCAAAGAGGGAAGACTCTTTTGCGAAACAGAGGTTATTTGAGTATGGTGATAAACTGGGTAGATATCTAGGGTACCTGGCCAGAAAGAAGAATGTCCCCTAATCTATCACATCCATCACAGAGAGTGCTGGTACCCTTACTTGCAATGCCAGAAAGCATTTAGGAAATTCTACTCTGAGCTGTTCTGGTCAGAGGGCTGTGAGAACAGACTGATGAAGATGGAGTCCTTTTTAAAGACCCCGAATCTTCCAGGTGTAACTTCAGAGCATGCATCCTTTCTGAATGCACTCTGACAATCCAGGAAACACAGGAGGCAGTGAGGCAGCTCCAGAGTGGGAAAGCGCCCAGCCCTGACGGAGTTCAAAGTGAATTTTATGAGGAGTTTATAGACATGCTGGCCAGATCACTCTTGGATTTGTACAACTACTCATAAAGTCAGGACTGCATCCCATCCTCTCTGAGAGAACCAAATATTTTTCTTATTCTTAAGAAAGGGAAAGCCCCAGAGGATTGTATTTCATACAGGTCCATATCGTTACTGAACATGAATTTTAAAATTCTGTCAAAAATGCTGGTGTTAAGGTTGGAGAAGGTTTTTGCCCTTCATTGTAAGGGAGGACCAGACAGGTTTTATTTGGGGTTGTAGGTCTTCTAATAATATTAGAAGAGTATTAAACATGGTCCGGATTTGCCAGCAAGGGTCAATTCCGGGCTTGGTAGTCTCCCTGGATGCAGAGCAAGTGTTTGACCGGATGGAGTGGCCATACCTCTCTTATGTACTGGAGTGGTTTGGTCTTGGAGGGGTTTTTGCAAAGTTCGTGGCAGTGTTAAACAGTGACCTGAAAGCAGTGGTTCTCATGAATGGTATAAGGTCAGATAATTTTAGTATCGGCAGAGGCAGCCGACAGGGGTGCCCTCTCTCACCACTATTATTTACAGTTGTGGTGATTAAGCTGTTTGTGGAGGCCATCTGGAGGGATCCCAACATAATTGTCCCAGAGAGAGGGTCAGGCAGACATAAGATCATCCTCTATGCGGATGACGTTTTCTCTTTTTAACTGATCCGATGACATCTGTGCCCCATTTAATACAAGTGATTAATCGATTTGGTTTGTTCTCAGGGTATAAAATTAACTTTATGAAATCGGAGGCTATGCCTGTGGGGGCCTTACTAGAATATCCGATTTTGGGGATGGAACCCATTTCCCTTTCAGGTGGTCACAGGGAGGTTTCCTGTCCTTAGGCATTTTTATTACCCCGGCCTTCAATCAAGTATATAAAGCTAATTTTGTGCAGTTGCTAGAGAAGATAAACCAAGACCTTTGGCGCTGGGGGGATCTTCCGATATCATGACTGGGTAGAATAGCTTTGGTCAAAATGAAAGTTCTTCCTCGCTTATTATAATCCCATGCGAATGCTCCCTTTAATGCTGCCGAAGCAAGCACTACAGAGGCTTTACAGTTGGCTTGGATCTTTCATCTTGCATCATATGTGGCCTCTTATTAAGCTGGGCAAATTGTAGCTTCTGCAGGAGATGGAAGATTTGGATTTCCCGGACTATAAGAAATATCAATTGAGTTCCTTACCATCCTATGTGGTTGACTGGGTCTGCCAGGACCCGCGGTCGATCTGGTTGGACATCAGGACTCCAAGGTAAAATGCTCCCTCATCAATTTGTTGTTTATGAACAAGATGAGGACTGTTATGGACCATTGCAGAAACTCGATTGTCCTTAACACAGTCAAAGCATGGAGAATGATGCTGCATGGTGAGGGCAACTTACAAAAAACTTCCCCTTACACTCCCATAGTGGGAATGTTAGGATTCCGGCCGGGGTCAACGAACTCTGGTTTCAAGCTCTATGAGTCGAGAGGATTCTCCTGTTTAGGAGATTTATTTGACAGGGAGGGAATGGTGTCTTTCGAGCAGCTGAAACAGAAATATGAGCTATCTAGGAGGGACCTCTTTCGTTACTTTCAGGTTCGGGACTTTATACAGAAAAAGACTACATTAATGGTTAGTCCCTATAAGTCAGATATGGAGATGAGAGTGCTCCGGTCTACGGGCACTCTCTCAGTTAGCAGCCTCTATCGCTTGTTAGGAAGCAATATTTCGAAGGACATTGAGCGGCTATGCGGAGTCTGGACTTGGGAATTGAGGAAGGAAATCTCGTCAGAGGTATGAGAGGATATTTGGGAGAAGGTAAGGAAGATTTCCATTAGTAACAGGACGCAGGCTATGCAACTGAAGGTACTCCACAAGGCTCATTTGGCACCGGAGCGGCTTGCAAAATTTAAGACAGGAGCATCCTCAATGTGCCCCAAATATAAAATAGATTTGGTACTCTTGCCCATTGCTTGTGGTCATGCCATAAGCTTCGTAGGTATTGGGGTGCCATAACGAGTATTTTGGAAGGGGTCTTGGGAACTGAGGTTAAGTTGGATCTGGTATCCCTCCTCTTGTATTTGCCAAACCTCCTCCCTTTGGATGCACATGGGAAGAAACTGTTTAATATTTTTTCATTCTGTGCAAGGAAGAACATTCTAGTGAGCTGGATGTTGGAAATTCCCTGGGGATTTTCGGGTTGGCATAGATTAGTTATGGAGCATATCTCCCTGGACTTTCTTACGAATATGGTGCACCAGAAAATGGAACTGTTTTATAGAACATGGTGACACTTTCTGAATTATATAGATGCAGATTTGTCAGCAATATGGTCAGGGCCTTTGTGTAGTTATGAGGGCTCTGTCTGGCAGTCTGGGGACCCATTGGGGGAAGAATCCTTAACAAATACGGGTTTGCTAACTGATGCTCCTGGTGGTGGGGAGTTTTGGTAGGATTGCACTGAGTGCAGTAACTTAACTGAATATAACTTTATTTACTTTGGTTTAACTTGGTTTAATACTTTTTTTTTCTTAATTATTTATTGAATTGTGGTTTTTGTAGGGTTTTTTTTCCTCTCTCCTCAGTGGTTTGTGGACTAGAGTAGTAGTTTGTTTTCTGTTATTGTCATTACACTATAAGGTTGTTATAATATTTTGTAGTGATTTTGTAATTCTGTAAAAAATTTAAAATCTTTTTCCCAATGAAAATATTTATAATAAAACAACTTAATAATTTCCACACCAATTTCTATGGTTGTCATCTCCAGTGCCAAAACTATAAGTTTACATATAATGAAACTAAAATTTGAATTTTATACCTCCCAAAATATGTCACTTTACTTTTCTCCACGTTAAGTGTCATTTATTTTCTATCTGACGCATCTACTAATCATTCTAGAGTTATTTATTATTCATTCATAGTTAACTATATTGTGATCTACACATTTTAACATAGTATACCCAAGTTAGGATCCCACATGATGACAATAAAATATGCATTTCTCCAATGCCTCTAATATTGTAAAATGACACAACTTACACCAAGCCCCTTTGACCTATCCTCCTATTCACACTGGCCTTCAATGGTTTTCAGTTAAAAAAAAACACCTCCATTTTAAAATATGTATCCTTGTTTTCAAATTCCTCCATGTTCTTGCCGCACTTTATCTCCATAATCTCTTTCAGGTCAACAATCTTTTGAAATCACAAAATCATAGAAAATTTATTTCCCTAAATCAGGCCACTTGACCCAGAAAGATATTACTTTGCATTTCATCTGCAACATGACTGCCCAATCAACTAGTCGAACTATGTGCTTTTGAAGTTTAACACTATCCTCCCCACAGTTCTCCCTGAGCTCCAACTTCACTTACAAAGTGGTTATGTGACATTTTCACAAAAGTCTTTTGGAAGTCCATGTACACTACATCAACCATATTAGTCTCGTCAGCTGTCTGTTCTGTTGTCGTAATCTTTATCAATGTACATAGAAAGATTGCAATCAGAACTTCTGCTATTTGCTTTCTGATTTTTCTGCACATTCTGTCAGCATGCCTTTAAGATCTGGAGGTGTTGGTTTTGTATGTCTGCTAATATTTCAGTCTTCATAAAATCACATTTTTAAATGGATTTCACCCTTGCTTTAATCTTTTCCATGGTTTTAAAATGCATTAACATTTCATTGCAAGATTATTAATTTTAACCATTATTATTGCTTCTAGAAACATAATAACACTAATGTTAGGTTGGTTGATCTGCATGTTCCATCTTTATCTCTTATTCTTTCTTTGTAATTTGGAGGTCCTGGAGAATGATTGGGGTACATATAAAGTTAAAAATCACACAACACCAGGTTATAGTCCAACAGGTTTATTCGGAAGCACTGTCTTTCAGAGAACTGCTCCTTCATCAGATGATTCTGCTACCTTTGTACCCTTCTCTTTTTTTTGTACTTCCACTCAACCCTTCCAAATTTCTTTTTATCTCTCTATATTTAACTTAACATTCTATTATATTGGCTTGATAGTTCACAGCGTTCATTTTTAAAAACTATAAATTTATGACTTATCCAACAACTCAACTTATGTTCTATTACCTTTATTTCTACACTCTGTCCAATATGCACTCTGCTCATTTCAGTTTGAAGATTTGCCATCACTTGTGTATTAATTTATTTGTCATTTCCCTTCCTCGCTATTCTGGGTTGATTTTTCTTCCCTCTTTACAGCATTGTTTTTCATTGTCCTTTTATCTTTGACCATTCGCGCTCCTTATTAAGTTTTACATCAAACCTAACTATGTTCATAGCGTATAGATGTTCCCAAAACATGCATTCTCTATTGCTTCATTAATTTTGTAGAACTATACCTTAAAAACTGTCCTTTTCCATGTTGGATAAAATGTATTATAGCAGGAAGATGTCTTGGGCACTTGTTGAAACACCTCCCTTCTTTATCACCTCCGTGATTCTGATTTTGTTCATAAAATATCATATAATATCACTGTTCCTATACTTTAATCTATATACTTTCCTTCTTCTTATTCAGTGAATGGTTCGATAATGTAAAAGTCACAAATCAAATGCATCTTTTTGAACATTACTGTGCAGCATATCTCTAATATTTCCTATATCATCAGCAAGAAACTTTGAATGGAAAATGGTAGGTGTATTTATGACAAGCTTGAAACAGATTGAAGAGTGCCAGAAAGCATACTCACTCAATGTGTTTGGCAGAAAATGTTGAATATTTGAAGGATTTGAAAGCATATAGGAGGTCAGCTTGTGATACAAAGTAATCTATTTGCTTTGCTTCAAAGGTCCTGGGGTAAGCTTATGAGAGAAGTATTCTGATTCCTCTTCCATCATAGTGTTTAATATTTGAGATGTATTTTTACTCATTTGGTTCTCTGCAACAGATTGAAGAAAATCCTGACAGTTTCTCTGAGTAAAGTTAAAGGTACAATCAGGGATATCATGTGGGTCATTCAACATTGTGTTTAGCACTGGGATGTGACCAGATAAAAGTAACATTCATATTCTTTCTGACTTTTGAAACTTCTCATTTATCCCAAGGACAATTTTGCAAATTAACTTAAAGTGAAGTAAGAGTCTGCCTACAGGCCACTTGCTCCTGCCCTTTTATTTCCTACTTTACTAGTTCTCAGGAAGTTTTAAATAAACGTAACTAAAAAAGAAAATGAGAAAAATACATTTTTTCTGGAACATAATGCAATGCATGAGAACTAAAATAGTTAGGTCCTTGAGGGAAGCTATTTTCTTCCTAACTGCTCCATAGAACAGTTAGTTCTGCAAATAATTACAATATTTTAACCTTTTCTTCATAATTTTAAATAGTGCTTTCAGCAAAGTGATGATAATAGGTAGAAGAAATCTGCTGGGTGGAGAAGAGTCAATCTGGGAACAATAAGTACAGTGGACAGCATGGATAGGTGCAAGGGGTAATGTACATATGTTTCAAATCTGCTTAGCACTTAAATCTTGAGCTTTCAAAGGTTCTTCTGGAAGTACAAATTATCTAGGTATTATTAATCTTACACATTTTGTCAGAAGTTTTATTTTCAAGCCCAATCAAAGAGAGGTCTGGATTTAAATAGCAACTTACGTGATCTCAGGACATTGCCAACACTTTATAGCCAATGAAGTACATTTGAGGTAGAAACACTGCGGTAATGTAATAAATGCAGCAGTTATTTGCTTGACAAGTTCCCACAAACTGCTATGAAATAATGATAAGATAACCTATTTTTGTAATGCTGATTAAGGAGTAAATATTGGCAAGGACAGCAAAAATAACACACTGCTGTTCTTCAGTATTCCTGATGAAGGGCTTTTGCCCGAAACGTCGATTTTACTGCTCCTCGGATGCTGCCTGAACTGCTGTGTTTTTTCAGCACCACTCTAATCTAGACTCTGGTTTCCAGCATCTGCAGTCATTGTTTTTACCTGTTCTTCAGTAGAGTATCACGAGATCTTCTGCAACCATCCAAGAGGGGAGACAGGCTCTTGGTTTAGTATATCCTCTAAATATCAACATCACTGACACTGCAGCACTCCCTGGTTATTGCAGTTGAGCGTGACCCTAGATTTTTATGCTCAAATGGGATTTGAACCAACTAGCCTGCTGACTGAGAGGCAAGAATGGTACTAGTTGAACCATGTGGAGAGTGTGGTGCTGGAAAAGCACAGCCAGTCCTGCAGCATCTAAGGAGCAGGAGAATCTGCTGGAGATCAGAGTCGAGAGTATGAACCATGAATGACACATAAAACGTCAGCAGAAGAATAAATTTGAGAGCCTACTGTATTGCCTTTCAATCAGAGGCATGATAGTAGTACTTGAAATTATTGGGGAATGGGGCAGGATATAGAAAACTATTTTCAGTAGTTAAGGATTTAAGAACATGGGCCAATTGGAATAAAAATAGAATCAGTCAGTGCAGAAGAGGTCCTTCAGCTGATCGGTTTGCACTGACATTGGAGAAACACCTTCAACGTGACCTCATTTACTAGCACATGGCCCATAGCCTTGAATGTTACAACATGCCAAGTGCTCCTTCAGATACTTCTTAAAAGCTGTGAGGCAACCTGCCTATACCACCCTCCCAGGCAACACATTCCAGAACATCATCACCCTCTGGGTAAAGAAGCTTTTCTTCGTGTCTCCTCCAAAACCTCCTTCCCTTCACCTTGAACCATGTCCTCTCATGACTGACCCTTCAAATAAGCTGCTCCTTATCCATTTTGTCCATGTCTCTCATAATCTTGTACACCGTTTTCAGATTGTCCCTTAGTCTTCTCTGCACCAACAAAAACAACAAAGCTTATCCTACCTTTCTTTATAATTTAAATTTTCATTCCCAGATAGCATCCTGGTGAATCTTCTCTGCATTCCTTGCAAAGCAATCACATCCTTGCTGTAATATGGCGACCAGTAGTATCGCAAAGTGTGCAAAGGACACTGAAAGGCTGCAGAGGGAAATAGATAGGTTAAATGAGTGGCCAACAGTCTGGCAGATGGAGTGCAATGTTGGTAAATGTGAGGTTATTCCCTTGGTACAAATATCAGCAAAGCGGATTTTTTTATTTAAATGGTGAAAAATTGCAGCATACTGCTACAATGAGGGGACTGAGTATCCTTGTGCATGAATAACAAAAAAGTTGGTTTGCAGGTGCAGCAGGTAATTAAGAAGGCAAATGGATTATTGTTCTTCATTGCTAGAGGGATGGAATTTAAAATTGGATAGTTATGCTGCAGCTGGTTAGGATGCTGATGAGGATGTATCTGACATATTGTGTACATTTTTGGTCTCCTTACATGAGAAAGGATGTGCTGCACTCGAGGGGGTGCAGAGGTGGTTCACTAGGTTGATTCTGGAGTTGAGAAGGTTGGTTTATAAGGAGAGATTGAGTAGACTGGGGATATGCTCATTGGAATCAGAAGAATGAGACAGATCTTATTTACAATTATGAAGAGAAGCAAGGAAGTTGTTTCCACTGACGGGTAAAACTACAACTAGGGTGCATAGCCTCAAAATAAGGGGAAGCAGATTTACAACTGAGTTGAGGAGGAACTTCTTCACCCAGAGGGTTGTGAATCTGTGGAATTCCCTGCCCAGTGAAGCAGTTGAGGCTACCTCATTGAATGTTTTAAGGCAAAGATAGATTTTAGAATAATAGAGAAATAAAGGGTTATGTTGAGCGAGTGGGGAGGTGGAACTGAGTTCATGAAAAGATCAACCATGATCTTATTGAATGGTGGAGCAGGCTCAACAGGTCAGGTAGCCTAGTCCTGCTCGTGTTTCTAATGTTCTTATGACCAGAACTGCACACATTCCTCTGGCTGTGGTCCCACCAAAGTTCAACACAATTCCAATAAGACTTCCCTGCTTTTGTAAATGTAATAGAACACAGAGCTAGAAAAATCTTATTTCCACACAAAAATGCTAAAAACTATGGAATTCATTTCCAATGTTAATAACTGAGACAAAAACTATGTCAATAATCAATATTAAGTTAGCTAAATGGGTAAAGGAAGAGGAATTGAAGGGAAATGAGAACTTGGTGGGTAGTTATTATCATAATTTTTTTGCAATTAAAGGGTAACCAAAACAGTTGGTGAATGATCAGTTTCCATGCCGTTACTTCCATTAATTTCTTTAATGAGATATTAAACTGAGCCCCTTTCTGACTGCTTCAATTGATGAATGTTGTTGTTATCAAATGAAGATTAGAAAAATCTTCTGTATTTAAATGAAACCAACAAGACCAAAAAATAAATTAGCTATTCATTGATCTAGTTGCTATTTATGGAATTTTGTTGTTCAGAATTTGCCATCTGTGTTGTACACATAAAAATAGAAAATGTACTTTGGGTGGCACAGCGGCTCAGTGGTTAACACTGCTGCCTCCAAGTGCCAGGGACCCAGGTTTGATTCTGGCCTTGTGTGGAGTTTGCACATTCTCCCCGTGTCTGTGTGAGTTTTTTCTGGATGCTCCAGTTTCCTCCCACAGTCCAAAGATGTGCAGGTCAGGTGAATTAGACATGCTAGAATTGCCCATAGTGTTCAGGGATGTGTAGGTTAGGTGCATTAGTCAAGGGTAAATATAGGAAAATAATGTAGGGGAGTAGGTCTTGGTGGGTTACTCTTCAGAGGGTCAGTGTGGACTTATTGGGCTGAAGGACCTGTTTCCACTTTGCAGGGATTCTATGATGATTCTACTTGCTTGAGCAGCATTTTGGAGAATATTTTGAAGAAATGTGGCCCTGGTTTAAACATAAACTGCTTGTTGCTAGCCAACATATCTTAATTTTGCTAAAGCTATAAAACCAATTGCAGATTCCTTACAGTGTGGAAGCAGGCCATTCAGCTGTTTGAGTCAACACCAATCCTCCTAAGACCTCCTGTCCAATCCCCATGATCCTGCATTTCCTATGGCTAATCCACTTAGCCGTACATCCCTGCCTGGACACCCCAAAAGACAAAGGAATACCTCAACAACTGATTTTGAACAACTTTGAAGTGCTAAGATAGCTGATTGAGTAGTTTCATAACTCAAAGTGAATAAATTAAATAGGCATAACAACTTTAATGAAGGCATTTGCTGTCATGAAGAATTTTCTGCAAAATCATATAACCAATCGGTTACCTCTAACAGTGCCTGCATTGCGTAAATGTTAAAAACTTTTTGTCAGCACTGAAGTAAGACGAGTTTATGTTATTGAGTTCAAAGCTAATATCTAATTGATAAGGAAAATTATTAATCCAAGTGCTTCTGAAGGAGCCATTAACAATTAAAATGTGTTATGGAGATATATCTGGGAGCCACTGTTGCTGCTGATGGTAATAGATAGAAGTAAAGTGACAAGTGAAATTTCTTGGATCTAACCATTTGTACACCGGAATCACTGATTCCTCAACTTTCAGTGAAAGATTTGCATTTTCCACAGTGCTTTTCACGAGCATCAGTTATCGCAATGGACTTTACAGGTGATGTTGGGATGTAGGAAGCAGAGCAGTTCACTTGTATAGAAACTGTAATTTTGAAAGAATCATTTTTTTTTTGGATTGTTGATTGAGGGTCAAAATACTGGAGGTAACTTCCTCGGTCATTTTTGAAATAATGCTTTGAATCTTCAGAAAACACGGAAGACAGCAGGCGTGGCCTCAGTTTAAACTCTTACCTGAACGATCTGATAATATAGTACTGGATAGCCAGACATGCTTTTTGTTGTTATTGTTTATTAAACTCCCGGCGTGTGAGTAATTTGTTTGTAGTTTTGAGGCGGGCGTGCTAGCATCTGAGAAAGGACTGACAGATCAGAGAGCAGACAGCGACGGTTAACATGCTATCGTGCTGACAGTAAAGCTTCAACTGGAAACTGCTGCGAGTTAAGTCCGCTCTAAAGAAATATCAATAAAAAGTCACGTAAGCTATTCAATAATTTGCTTGCTAGATGGCAGTATTAACCTACAATTAGATTTATCTTTAGCTCGACCTTCCGACACACAAAAAAAGTCGCTGCAATGATGTTCTCTCACCACAAGAGGGTGCGACTTTCCCTTAACAACCTGCATCTTCGTTGCACTCCCAGATACTCAAAACGCTGTTACTGGAGACTGGCTTGTATGGGAAATAAGATCCTTAGATGCATGTTATATCTGAGCAAACAACTGATCTGTCACAGCCAGTTGGACGGGTCAATTATTTTTCATTTCAAAAATGTCATTTAAGAATGTTTGTAGTCTTTTTTCCGCCTCGGTTTAGAGAAGACCTTTCCCTCAGACTCTTAGCAAGTTTAAGGACTTTCGATTAGGCCGAAACAAAGAGTCTAGTCCTTCGGATCTAGTAATTTCTTTAAGTCCAAACACACATAGAAATATCCCTTCACTGAATAATGAATCCAATTAGCTGCAAAAGAAGTGGAATGTGTCAACTGTGGGAAGACAGTGACAAAAATTAAACTAAGACAATTTAACAACATTATGATTAGATTCCCAACAGTGTGGAAACAGGCCCTTTGGCTCAACCAGTCCATAGCGACCCTCCGAAGAGTAACCCACTCAGACCCATTTCCCTCTAATGCACTTAACACTATGTGGCCAATTCACCTGACCTGTACATCTTTGGACTGTGAGAGGAAAGCCGGACAGACATGGGGAGAATGTGCAAACTCTACACAGACAGTCGCCCGAGGCTGGAATCGAACCTGGGACCCTGGTGCTCTGAGGCAGCATCGCTAACCACTGAGCCACCGTGAATGAATGCATAGGAAATAAACCAATTATTCAGAGTGTGGAAAGACATAGCGGTCCCCAAAAAATCTGATTCTGGTGTCCCAATAGTGATCACAACAATTACAACATGAGGTGGGGGCGGTATAGGCTGGGGTCACCGATAGTTGATTTGGTGATGGGTTGGAAAAGGAGATGCCATGACTAGTCAGGGGTAGAGGGCAAAACAAAAGGGAATGGTAAGATAATAGAAGGCGTAAGGGCACTGAAATGAAAAGGTAGAGAAATTATAAATCTGTATTGGGGGCTGGAGGGAAATGACCAGAGTGGTGCAGAAAACGATCGAGGTGAACTGGTAACTGCTGAAAATAAAGGTTGAAAGCGAGAGGTAGACCAAACATAGATGAATATTTAAGTAAAAGAAACGGTAACTACTTTAAAAACAAATGTAAACATGAGGCGGTGAAAAATATGTGCGGCCTAACTTCCTATTGTATCTCCAGGATAAAATACTAGATATGCATTACAGGTTCAGTTTGATCAACAATTTATGATAACAGGTAGTGATGGTGCGATATTTTTACCATGATCAGATACATTGCTTGAAGGAATGATTGAAAACTCAGGCAGAATCTGGGAGTTGCTGGAGTAGTGATTTCAAACAACATCCACACAGAGATACACACATACAGGAAAAGTTTCAAAAACAGATACACCAACATTCGCACATTTACACAAATATACATAGATTCAAATAGACAAAGACATGCACATCAAAAAAGATACATTTTTACAAAGTTAAAAATCACACAACACCAGGTTATAGTCCAACAGGTTTATTTGGAAGCACTAGCTTTTGGAGCGCTGCTCCTTCATCAGGTGATTGTGGAGCACACAACCATAAAACACAGAATCTTATCAAAAGATTACAGTGTCATGCAACTGAAATGATATATTGAACAAACCTGGATTGCTGTACAGTCTTTCATCTTTTAGAATGGGTTGCAGGTTTCTGTTCATTAATATGTAAATCCCAGAACTTCTTTTAAGTTACTTTCTTGAGATAATTTAAGGTTTTATAACAAAAGATGACATCTCAACTCAGACAATGCATTAAAGGTAAGATCAGAGTCTGTCTGTATCTCAATCTTGAATCAGACTGGTTCTATTTCCAAAGTGGAATGTACAAAATCTTACATGTATTGACTGCCTCCAGATTGTGCATTTTTGAGTAAAATAGAATGCATCTGCAAATATAATTCTGCAAATACAAATTCACCCCATAGACTTATATGTATGTGTGCATGCGTGAGAGAGGGTGAGAGGGAGAGAGTGAAAGTGTGTGTGAGAAAAGAAAATAATGTAGTGGGGTCACCTGAAATGTGACATGAACCCAAGATCCCTGATTGAGGCCATCCCCATGGGTACCAAACTTGGCTATCAGCCTCTGCTGGGCCACTTTGCGTTGTTGGCTGACCCGAAGTCCACCTTGGAGGATGGTTACCCTAAGGTCCAAGGCCGAATGTCCCTGACCGCTGAAGTGTTCCCATTCTGGTGATTGTTGCACAGTGTCCACTCATCCGTTGTTGTAGCGTCTGCTTGGGATACAGACAGACTCTAAGTTCACACCTTTAATGCATAGTCTGAGCTGAGAGGTCACCTTTTGTTATAAAACCTTTAGTTATCTGGAGAAGGTGACTTAAAAGTAGTTCTGGGAATTACATATTAATGAACAGAAACCTGCAACCCATTCTAAAAGATGAAATAATTAATAAAATTTCAGGTTTGTTCAATTTATCAATACAGTTGCATGACACTGTAATCTTTTGATATAAATTCTGTGTCTTATGGTTTTGTGCTCCACAACCACCTGTTGAAGGAGCAGCGCTCCAAAAGCTAGTGCTTCCAAATAAACCTGTTGGACTACAACCTGGTGTTGTGTGATTTTTAACTTTGTCCACCCTAGTTCAACACCAGCCCCTCCACATCATGGCTACACATATACACATCACATAAATACATACTCATGCACACATATACAAACAAACAAATGCATACACATCGGCACAGATATACAGACATATGCAGGTACACACATATCCACAGACAGACACTCGTAAAAAGAAAGTGGTTCTCATAATCTTTTATCTTTGTGCATGGTCAATCTATTTTAATATGTTATTGTACAGTTTTCCCTGGGCAATTGGTATTGTTTATTCCCAAATGGAAATTAGCTCGTTGTTCGTATGTTGGGAAGCAATTTGTGTGTCAACACTCAGGATAACCGCAGATAATGTGTGGCTGTAGTCAGACCTACATCTTTTATTAGACAATTAGCCTAACAGGCTGCACAATCTTTAGCATCTCACAACTCCCTTCGTGAAACCATTCAAGAATGGCATATAGCAAACACATGGAGTCTGTCACCATCTGTATCTGCACCAGGTAGTTGACGTTTGGGCAGCTATAGAGACCTCCTTTTAAACTCTCAGAAAAACAATGTTGTGTGATTCTGAGCAGTATCTGCTCCAATTCATCTCGGCTATACCCCGTGAAAGCAAATTGGGTTATCTTGTTAAACACGCCACAAATGTGTTTACCACCAGCATTGTCCCCTCCTCATTTCTCTCTCCGAGATGTCTGGGCAGGAAAATTCAAACTGAAGTTAATGGAAAAATAATCAAATTTAGACTAGGTCAAATTTACATTTGATTAATTAAAAATATGGAGCCCCGCCCCCTCCAGACTCGCATAAATCACATTGGCACAAACTGTAGAATTTTACTCATGAAATGCGTGTAAGACTTTATGGTACACATACAATGTCTTCCCGTCTCTACTTATATCTGCTGTAAAGATGTGGCTTTGAAATGTCAGATCTCGGGTTGCTGTAGAGCTACAGAGATAAAGCTGCATCTTCTACTGCGTATACATTTTTTTTAAAAAAGGGGGTGCTTGCTTTAACGTGTTAAATTAAAAAAAAAGGGACAGATGACAGCGTTAAGAATCACATTCTTATTGAATAGCGTTTGTCTCACACAACCTGTCACATCCTATCTTTTTACTTGGCAGCGAAGGGGTTTCCAAACAAAAGTAACACGTGCTTTCACGAGCTATGGGCAGCAGCTTGCTTAGACACCGTTTTCCTATCTTGATTTATTAGAGGCGTATCTCTCTGTCTGCATCTCTCTCATTTCGCTCCTTTGTGACGAGCGTGTCGCTCTGCAGCAACCTAAATCAGCAGGTAAATGGATCTCGCCAGGCGGAGGTCGATGTGAACAAGCTGCGAGATATTTTAAACCCATTCCACTGAGGATTGTCTCCAAGAACCCCCCACCCCAGACGATTCAAAAAGATTTTAGGTAGCTGAGAACTAGAGAATTCGGGACAAGTAACAACACATGCAATGCAATGCCTGAGCAGACCTGGAATAACCCGCTGGTGTCCTCTCTTGGTTACACTGTGGAGTCAGTCTGTTTCCCTCTCCTTATGTGAACTGAATACAAATGGGGAAGAGGTCCACATGGAATTGGAAGGATCTGAGTGTCCCATCATTGCTACTGCGCGAGAGAGCAGGTTGTGCAGTGATTTGAGACTGGCCCCACCGCTGAAACTGGATTGCCTATTCTGAGAGTTTGAGTGTGTGTATGTGTGTTTGCGTGGCGGGGTGTTTAATTTCAACAGGATCGCACAATTTAGGCTTTCCGGCGAAGCCCTGACTCCAGAACATGCACAGGAACTTCCGACGGTGGATCCTATATGTCTTCCTCTGCCTGGGTTTCATCTATGTCAAGTTAGGGTAAGTAAAGAAATCAGAATTTTGTTAAAATTTTCAGAAATCTGGAAATTTCAACAAAACAGAAAACAATTAGAGCGAAATAGTTCAAAATCCTGTAATGTGCAAACGGGTGTGATTTCTGCAAACTGTATATACATTCTGGATCTCACTACTGAGGTGATTGAGTGACACACGTGTAAAAGAGACTTTTATTTGTTCCCCTTAAATATGACGTGAGCCACCGAATGAGCTTGTACAGCATCCCTTTCAAACATAATTTTTAAAAATGAATCACTCGATAAGAGATCTCTCGCAGTCGGTTTCCAAAGCATAGCGAATGTACAGGCCTGGGCAGAACCGTTGATGCTATCCATCATACATACGTGTTGAAATTATTTGACAACTGGTTTGTCTGCCCTCCTCTCATGCAACAGATTGGAGACAAAAATCAAGTTTTACACGGGGAGAAACGCGAGCAGAATTTAAACACACAAAAAAGGCCGAATTTGTAGAAATGTGTTGACGTGCTGACACCTGCTATTCAGTGATCAGGCTTTATTACTGTCAGGCGGAGGTTTTAACTCAGTACACAGGTTGTGCGTTTATGAATATTTGCCAACTTGCCTGCCTCTGTGCCCTTATTAGTTGCAAGGCTGAGTTGTATTTCCACATTCCTCAGCACTAACCCAACAGTCCCGGTTTGTTAGAATGCGCTGCTACCTGTTATCCCCTCTGAACTCAAATACTTTTGGCGCTACATAGTTGTGGGATTTTGGATGAGGAATGCACAACTTTTTTTTCCCCGACTCTGCTAAATCCCGTCTCTTATAAAGAGATGACAATGCCTCTGGGATTTGGAGGGGTGCAGTCCGAGGACAGGGATGGAGGAAGGAGGGGATGGGGGCTGAAATAGGTGTCCGGTTAGTTCCCTAAGAATTCACATCGAGTGGAAACACTGCGAGGAGGCAAGCAATTAAACACACAGCGTAACGACCCGATTCAAGATCAGAATAAAAACCTCCCAATTCCCACTGAAACCCACGCTCTAGATCCCAGGGGAATGTTTGGATTTGGGAGATTAGTTCAAACTTTGCCGAACAGGTCAGGGTTTGCGAGCCACCGCCACGCCTATTCGCTGACCTGGAGAGCACAGGCTCTCTTCTTGTTG
The DNA here is from genome assembly GCF_004010195.1 of Chiloscyllium plagiosum. NCBI lineage: Eukaryota > Metazoa > Chordata > Chondrichthyes > Orectolobiformes > Hemiscylliidae > Chiloscyllium > Chiloscyllium plagiosum. The sequence continues at coordinate 20,155,442 of NC_057728.1, forward strand.
GCAAACCAAGCCTTGTCGGGAACAGCTCCGAAGTTACCTGGATTAGACGGAATGACACGAGCGGAGCCGGTCGGAGTTGGATTTGCAGGAAATTCGATTGGAAAGCTACGTGGTCGGGCGAGGTAGCGGCGGATCTGGGTGGATGTTGCGGCGTTAACAGGTGTATGCTCCAAGGGGAACCGTTTTCAGAAGGGGCAAAGCCCAGGGTGGGGAGGCAGAGCTGACATTTGTGGAATTGATGTGATAAGTGTAGGATTGAGACCCTGTCATTTACCTCCTTAGAGGCGTTCTTTTAGCGGGTGGGAGGGGGGGGGGGGGGTATATTCAGGCCAGTTTAAAGTTTTGGGCGGTGCATTCCGTGCACCATAAGTAGGATATCCTGATTTCACACTTCCAATCGGTGAGCCACTTAAAGACATGGGTTGAAATATTTCCCCCGGATGGTGACGTCCATGTTACCTACAGCGACACTCGAAGTTTAGTCGGATAATGTGACCCAATAGCTGCCCAGAAGATATCTTCAAAGCAGATGAGCTTCCCATGTTGGTTGCTTTCTGAAGTTGAATGTACACAAATGGGTCTTTATACAACGCGCCATTTTTTTTTTAGGAATCACTGGCGATACCACACGAATGTCCAAATTATGGCGCCCCGAGAATATCGCTCTAAATCTATGCTGGCGTGTACTCGATTTATACAGTACACAGAAACCCGTGAGCAGACGCGAGTCAGGAAACATCAGTTAAGTGTATTGTCATATTTAGAGAGGGACTAGTTTCCCACTCGGTTCATTCATTATGACGTCTATCTCTCAAAAGGAAATTTAACCCTCCTGATACTGCACTACTCGGGTAAGTTTATATTTTCATTGGCCGGTATAATCCTGTTCGTTTAACAGGGTTCATTCCATCAGCAGCAGCCACTCAGTTCACACAAACTGCCAAGAGATTATCAATCAGAAAGTTCTCAACGTAAAGGATGGGAATTTTGCCTTTTAACGAATACCATGCAGGGAATGTATTCAGGTATCGAACTGGTAGCTCCCAGCACGTTTTAAAAACAAAACGAATCCTCACGTCAAACCAATTAACATCTTATTTTTAAAATCTTTACATTCTAGATTTTGGTCGTGAAAATGTCTGACCCTTAAAAATGTCCATTTTCTGTTTCAAACTCCCAGCATCCCTGCCATTTTTCTAACGGATTTCGACCAAAAAAAAACTTTTGGAACCAGTCAAAGCGGATGGCTCATGCAGGAACACGCGGCTTACTATATGAAATAATTGACAGA
>NC_057728.1:20157032-20212221 GCF_004010195.1 Chiloscyllium plagiosum
CCCATCTCATTTTCTAACCAAGTAGCTTACGGGACATAAACCAGCTTTAGCAGTTCTAGTCCCGTTGACTTTCGAACGAATAGTCTTATTCTCAGGAATACTCAATTCTTGGGATAATTTGGTCATGAATCAAGCTGCTTTTCAAGCGCGCTCTTTCCGGAGGGACTTTGTTGGACTGTCTTTAAAGTGGCTGTAATCAGTAAAAATGAAAATGTCGCTTAAAACTATTTATTGGTCATAATGAGCCCAAATTAATTGTTTCGGTGTTTGACAAGAGATCAGTGAAACTAAGCAGATTAAACTCGCAATTAGGTTAGATTCTCCGACTACCTTAGGTGCACCTCAAACAATTGTACACAAAGCTCACTGTCTCTCTCATGCAGGTGTTTCACTCTGGGCATTGCCTGGAAAACGTCGATCATTTACAAACTGTAAAGTGACTTTAATGGACTTCATTGTTGTAGGTAATGGATAGCAAGGTCCTAGAGGTAATGCTAGCTAGTTCTGAGAAGGTGCAACAATGAAAATAGTTTCAACCATGTTACAATATTATTCAGTAATATGTTACTTGCCTAGCTTCTAAGAGACAATCAAATTAAAAATACTGTACGCGTTAAATCCAGCTGCAATCACACCTGGGCGAAAGTAATTCCAGAAATTGTGCCTCAAATCCCCAAGGCTTACTAACAACAAGAACGAACAGGAAGATACGAGTTATTTGGAAACAAAACAAACGTTCCTCTAATGAGCAGTTGAGGGAGTAGTTCTACCTCAAAGTTCTATTCGGCGATGGATGAACGTGGTGTCAAGAAGCAGATTCCTCGTCTATTAGACCAGGTGTTGAACTTCAGTGGCAACTTCCGGTGGGCCCAGAAAAAATATGTATCTATATTACAGACTGACAACAGATTGCAAGAGCATCTATCAATTGTGACCTCGTAACCTCAAGGGCAGTAAATTAACGATTGACTGTCAGTGCAGTGAATTAAGCAATCACTAAAGCTTACTCCCTAAAGTTCTCTTCATCTTGGTACCCTACCCAAGCCACGACTTTTATCGTTATGTCAACATCATCGTATATAACCTGTCACTATTTAAATAGCTATTATTTTAATGGTACAGTGTGCATTTCCATCATTTGTATTTTTAGTATTGTCAAGAGTTGGCTTTACACCAGAGTGAAACTTTAATTAGTTAAAGTGTCCACATCATGCTAGATGATACCAACAATATCGTTACTCTCCATTAATACTGCAGTTAGTCTCTCTGAACGAATAGTAAGTCAATTCTGGAAAACAGTGTGTTACCTCTCCAGCACCCCTCTCGCACTGAAACATTCCATAGGAGACGAACACTGCCTTCACACATCAGACTAAAATACAGTGTTCGAGTTATACCAGTCACACATAAAACTTAACCATTCGATTTTTTAACTGCAATACTTGACCTTCACTAATCTACGCCAATCCATCACTCGAGGTAAATAGTATAGTGTAATTTCGCAAGGGCGGGGTATCATTATGAGAAGTGCACCGTTAGATCACAAGTTTGCTTTTAGAAGTGTGTTCCCGCCGTGTCTCATCCTGACGAGAGAAGCGCGGAATGCTCAACTTAATGTTGTCCCAATGCTGGTTTAGAATAAAACATTCGTGAACTGTCTATTTTTTTAAAAATATCATCTTTTTTTTCCTCATCAACCACTTCGGAGGCGCTATGACACACTTCTAGAGCAGGTGGGACTTGAATCCGGATCTCCCATTCCGAGGGTAACGATGCTACCATTGTACCACAAGAGTTGTCAATAACCCAATACCATTAAAAACGTAACCATATTCTACTAATTTTCATTTAAATGTTAAAATTGGCTCCGTGCCAGTTGGGCTAAGACAACATGACCAACCTCTCAAAATGATCTCCGAATTTTAATTGGTTCAGATCAACCCTTTCAAATCATCCGGCCACAGTGCCCCGTGCAATAACTTGATTGAAACCCACACGGGAGCTCGGGAAAACAATAAGGTATCGCAGGTGTGGAGATACCGCGGATAACTGTACTGTTGGTATTAATTTCTGTTTCAGTACAAAGTCAAGTATGAAGTATTAGAGTAGAATCTGATCAATAAAGCTTGTTAAATTTTCACTCAGAACATCTCCGGTCTCGCATGTTGAGATCTTTCTTCTAAGTCTTGGTTAACTCGTGCTCGACTACAGGCTCGGGGGTTTGGGCTGCACTGCGGGATGGGCTGTTCTTGGGGTTTTTTTGGCTGCACTGGAGTCTTGGTTCTAGTCAGAAGGGCTTAAAATCATACTTCACTACCGAATAACTTTGCGCATTTCAGCTTAGTCCTGTCCCAATATCTAATTTTGAATGTTTGGAAAATGCGGACACTCTCCGGCTCTAAATGCTTTAGACGGTTTAAACAGCGTATGCTCTTGTGTCGCTGTCACAACTCCCATCTCCCAGCACCGCGCTGAAGTTAGAAAGCCCACTGTGTGAAACCACAATTGGCGGGCACTGCCCCTAACCCAGCCAAGTGAAAACCTCACGCTCCGGGTTATTTTTAATCAACCTGCTGAACTCTCTTCTGAAAACCCCGTAGCAGACGTGGTTTCGGGTCCAAGAGGGAGACGTCACCACTGCCCCTCAAGTGCAGGTTTGTACTGAATTTTTGCATCGCCTTTAGGATGAAGCGGCGTTATGGTGATGCCATGGTCCAGTCCAAGAGAACAAGGCATTTTTTGGGCAAGGCAACGTAACGAATGCTGACGGAGCTAGATTGGTGCGTCAGGGCCGTGAAACCAACCTCTTAATATTTGATATGTTCGCAAAAATATTTAAGTTGACAAAATCCTTGGGTGGTATATCACCTTTTTAGCGCCAAGGTTTCAATCAGGTGTCGGCCCTTCAGGAAGTGCGAGTCCAAGGCCTACTTGCCCCAGGGGTGTCACAATGTGCCTGAACAGATTGATTTTCTAATATCTACAGTCATGTTTTACTTATCTCTTGATATTGGGCTTCCGCTTAGCTGGCAGCAAGACGACTGGAATAACCAGGGGTGCTGCCCAGGGAACCCAATATTAGCAGCAGAACGTTCACATCATTCTTTAAAAGGTAGTGGTAACTTTTTAATATCACTACCTTATAATGAAGCAAATCAGACAGGTCCTATGTCGCTTCAGTTACACTGCTAAAATGACATTTTTACAGTAAGAAAACATTAAAATAAGCTCTCGTCCTCTCGGTTCTCCCTGTTTGGCACCGGTTAAACAAAACACTGACAAAGGTTACACGCTCTCCTTCCAAAACCATCCTTTCAAATTAAAAGATGAAGTTTATATTTCATGGAAGTGCTCCCCTGCCCCTAACAGCAACAATATTTTGCCAGTTTTAATAACTTAATAATTCTTCAGAACTCAGCAGGTCTGGAAGGACCTGGGGTTCTGAAGAATGGTCAGGAGCGTTAACACTGTATTTCTCTCTGCACCGATGCTGCCACACCTGCTGAGCTTCTCCAGCATTCTCGGTGCTTGTTTGGCCAGTCCTTGTCCTAAAGGATTATTTTGTGGGTCGTGAGCTCTTTCTCCAAATGACTATACGTTCTAATGGCCTCACCACCCATTGTGTAAGTGATGTATGCGCTATTTAGTGTACTCCCCACTGAAAGCACCTGTCTCGTGAAACTGCGACTGTAATACCTACTGTTGGCGCTACTGTATATGCCTACACCAGGAGTACTGAGTCTCCAGGACCTGGATTACGTTCACCTAAGGCTATCAGTACAGTCAGTGGAAAATGGTTCAAACATGATAATATTTTGTGTTTTGAAATTCAGTTGTATTATCAATTCTATGCAGTAAAATTAAGACAAATATCACATCGCAAGGCTTCTTGCCCCATAACTGGCCTTTTACTGATCACCGAATATCCAAGACGGTCAAATCAATGCCGTCCGCCACACGTCAATGGCTGCAGTAATCGTGGGTGGATGGATTTACATACAGAAGTTACATTCTTAAGGCTCTGTCTTCTTTTACGAAGATGTGTTGAATTTAATATTACCGACCAAACGAGGTACTTGAATAAGATTAGGATGTCATGTCAAAGGGAGGATTATACAAGGTATGACCTGTTGTTTTGGAAAAAGTCTTTAAAATAACGTGTGACTATTTAAATGAAACCCTCCACATTGCAGTGTCCAAAATAACATTACTGAACCCAATGAAACTGGTTGCCTCTTTATACATGGCTAGGTTCGTTGTATTGTATCCTGGACCCATGGCTAATCACTAATTTCCCTTTAAAATGTGAGGAAGCTGTGTATGGAACTCGCCTAACTGTCTATCAGCAGATCTGAGCAATTTTCATTGTCATTTTTGCCCCATTGTGATTTGAAAGGGAGTGGGCGGATTGCAGTGGCTGGGATTAGCCTGTCTGCCCAATTGCAACAGGCGGTCTCCTGAGAGCAGATGAACTCTCACAAAACACTCAACCATTCGAACCGCAACTCCGAACAACTGCAAGCCCCTGCTCCGTCATGAAAGAGAGGCAAAAACACCAGCTTAGCGTCAAGACACCGGACAAGACTAACTACCGAGGACTTAAACAAAGACCCAGCGCACAAATAGCATCTAGCATTCTTATTCTAATAAAACAAACAAATCCCGTAGGAGCTGGCGCAAACAGCGAACATGATCATCTTTATATCCCGCAGTGTGCTGCTGTCAGTTTATTACCCGCAGATGTTTCTTATCCTCACCAGCGGAAGTTACCTGTAAGTCAGACAACCTTTTCTTTTAATGACTTAAGATTCTCGAGGATTTAAGTCGTACCTTCAGAGTTTGTTTTGGAAATGCTAATACTCGGGTTGGTGGGGGGGGGGGGGGGGGGTGCTCCGATTGCATTGTTTCTGTCTCTGGGTCTTTGTCGGACGCCCGGGTGTATTTATTTACCTGTATATTTACACTGCGGTATTCACACCACCAGCTGGTCAATTGGTTGCCTCTCCCCTCCACTTTAAATGTAGATGGCAAATAGCCATTTACTGTGCACTGGGGAGGAGGGAATGGCGAAAAGCACAGGGCGCTGGTGGACTAGGAGGGCTTGGCCCAGCACCGGACTCCTCTCCAGGTACAGTACAGTGCACTGGAAAGTCCGGCTCACTTTCTGAGCCTGCCTTCAATCTCTCGCCCCTCCCTCTCTGTGTTCCCAATCTCACTCTCCATTTCATCCGTTTAAACTTAATCCACATGTTTTCTCTCTCTCTCTAGCCCAATTACATACTAACCCAAATCCTACAGAAGATCACTGGGTTTTTTTTCTTTCAAGGGAAGCAGACGGAATGCGAACTCCCGGGGACGGCAGTGAATGGTGGGAACGTGCTCTCTCGTTTAACCCGTTCGTTGTGTAGGCGCCCTGTTAACCTGGAACAGGATCACTTCAATGTCAACCTTTCCGTAGATTTACGTCCAATGCAACACAATGACCGTCTGTTCGGAAGTGCAATTCAGCCAAGTCACCGGTTTGGAAACACAGTCGATAGGATTTTGCCTGGAGATCGCCTTAGTTAATAGACGCGATTTGACTGGAATCGCTGCTGGGGCCCTAAGTTTTGTGTGATTTGATTGATTCTTCTTGTTCTCTGTTTTAGAGCTTTGTCCTCAGTGGTGGCCTTGGGAGCGAATATCATCTGCAACAAGATCCCAGGACTGGCACCCCGGCAGCGGGCGATCTGTCAGAGCCGCCCGGATGCCATCATCGTGATCGGGGAAGGGGCACAAATGGGCATCAACGAGTGTCAGTACCAGTTCAGGCACGGCCGCTGGAACTGCTCAGCACTCGGAGAGAAAACAGTCTTCGGACAGGAGCTCAGAGTGGGTGAGTCACGGCAAATAGATCAAGTGCAGCTCTCTGTGAAATGCATTGTTTCATGACAGACTAGGGAGCAGCGTAGGAGATGAAAGCCCAGGTTTTGCCGGACTGCAGTGACCTCATAGCACAGTGGCAACATAGCACACACCGATTTCTCAGCTTTTTGGGATTCATTTCAAACCCTGTCTCGACGTTATATTGCTGATGTTGTCATCAAAGTTCTACTTTAGCATTAATATTGCAGACTATAATTTATATGCACGATACCCACTATAAGAGTACCTGTTAATCTCTTTCTCAATCTGATGCCGTTTTAATGCCCCAGATTTGGTGTGGTCACAGGGTAAGAATTGGGAGGGGTGGTTCAAGCCCTAAGAAAGTAAACAGCCACCTTTTTACCCGTTGAGGTTGTAGCAGCAATCGGGCCTCAGTGGACAGATTACACTCCTAGCTACCTTCTTCCCAGCCCCATTCCCTCCCATTTATCCCTCCATCCCGGAGGCTCCCTGCCTCATTCCTGATAAAGGGATTCTGCCCGAAACGTTGATTTTCCTGCTCCTCGGATGCTGCCTGACCTGCTGTGCTTTTCCAGCACCACTCTGATCTAGACTCTGATCCCCAACATCTACAGTCTTCACTTTCGACTAGATGATTAAGCTATGCCTGAGGTCAGAAAAAAAACGCAAGTATTTAAAGTGACCATGGCTGTCAAAGCTGAATCCGAGCTGCATGGTCACCATTGCCGTCTTAGACCTTGTGACCCCCAAATCCTTTCCACTGGGAAACCCTGCAGTATAGAATTGAAAATTACATTAGTATTATTAGCGTGCTGCTCAGGCAATACACTCAAATGAATGACACTTCAGTGACAACATATACCTACCTCTTAACAAGAATGGGCAAATATTTTAGTTGTAGGAATCAGTCTTGGGTATTTTCCTATTGATATTGTCAAAATAATTCTTAGGCTTCCGTCTGCATGATTTCAAAGATACAAGATATCAAATAGCACATTTACTTTGAACAAGCTTAAACTACTCATTGCACTGAGGCAAGTTAAAATTTCAATAGGGCAATTCAGAAATGTAAAAATACAGGTAGAATAATAGAGTACCAAAAGCAGTTTACAACCTTCATCTACTATTAGTGTTTAAAGACTACATGTTTCCCAGTTGCTTCCAATAAACTTTCAGAATCTCAAATTTTGGTCCAAATATGAAACAACCTGCTAAAAGAGTCCAGTACTCTGTACGTCAGCACTGTGCCAAATTGCATATTCTTTTATATCTTTAATTAGTCTGAAAACAGGATATCAATTACCATGATCATAAGAAAAACACAACTCCCACAATCTTAAATTACAATATAAGATAATCCATCAAATATTAATATTTAGGCTCTGAGCTGTTGTCACACTTTAGCTTGATATTATCACATTAGACCAATGATGTAAACACTTATTTCAGATACCAATCCCATAATATGCTTATTACAAATAAACCTCTGTACGCTTAAAACACTGGCTTGTACAATTTAATGTTACTGATGACAAGCTTTAATTTTACAATCACAATTCCTGTACTACAGATAGGTATCCCACATTTTCCTGCCATGATCTATAGGGATTGTTACTTACATCAATATAACTGCCAAAGCATTAGTAATAGCTGGGTGTTTTTCAAGTTTCACTTGCATCAGGTGTAATTAGGCAAGGTGATCTTATATAGAATATTTATATAGTGTTATATAGAATATAACACAATCTTGTGTTGCTTTTGCAAACAGCAACATGTTTGATACAATACAAAACTTTCATCTCTTCCAATTTGTTTCCACTTGTGTATTTTCCCCTACATCGTGATGTTATTGCCATGAAATGCATTCCACAGTGTGCTTCATTTGTATGATGAAAGCAATCTTTACAATTACTGACTATTGTATTCTATTTTGATTTTTGTTGATGAGGTTGTCATGGGTTAAATGTGCCCTTGACTGAATCAACACAATGTGACTAACATCAATATTTAATTTCTGATCAACAAAGAGAACAAATCTTACAGGAATCTTGTTTGCTTTATAACAGAACAATATCATATTACATTTTCTTCAAATGTACAATTGTTCTAAAAGAAATGTAGAGAATAACTTCATGGAAAACTATTTCTTGACAAAGTTGCAATGGCCATACTACTTTGATGGGAAGATCACTACAATTGAAAAGAGTCTGTTTAAAGTCACCAGTACATATAAATGCAATTACTAGAGTAAGATAACATTTAGAGTTTGAAGTGAATAAACATTCCCTGTAATATAAACAATATAAATATCGAAAAGATAAAAATATTGCAGTTTTAATTCTGGAGCAAAGATGATAGTTGGGGATGGGTGATGAATATACATTTGTTTGCTGTTCAGATTTATGGTGTCACCTTATATTTCTTGTATTTAATATTCAGTGGACGTTTTAGTAATAATTTTGACAGAAATTAAATGTGAACAATGATAATACACAAATTAAAAATTATCAGATGTGCTGCAAGTCCAGAAAACCAACACTTCTGGTTACTTTGTACAGCTTCAGTCTGACAGAATGCCTCCACTAGTAGGAATTAACTTCCACCAAAGTTATGTTCATGAGCTACACTGTGTGAAATAAAGATTGCATGTTGCATATTAATGTTATTCTTCAGTTCCATTTCACAAGACTGAGCAACTTTGGTGTCAGCAGTGAGCATTGACAGGAATGAAATGTTTGTTTGCTGTGTCTGCAGAATAAAGCTGTGTAATTGCTTAAACTCATTAAAGAAACATTCCAAAAAAAACATAACTATTGTATCAGAAACATTTCTATATTAGGCAAGCACACCAAAACAGATTGCTCAAACCAGTGCAAAACCAGCCTCATAGACTCATGAATCATAAGAAATTGATGTGAATGCAGAAGAAATATTCTAATATATTCACCATAGAAACAGTCCCTTTGAAAGATATATAGTGGAAAAAAGCCAGATTATGGATCACATTCCAAATTTTTGCCACAGATACATCCTGCAATTAATTCAAGATATTTACCCACTCTGCCTCTGAAAGGTGGCAGTTTCAACTGAGTACCTAAACATCCAAGCCTTAGCCTCAGCCCCATCATCCCCAAGTAACTCTTGCTGTTCATCAGGGACATCAGACAATGACACTTCCACTGCTTCAATGCAAGACAAGAATCCAACATTTGATATTTACTTATTACCTTTTGTAAAGTTAAATATTTTAAATACACAAGTAAAAGGCCATTGCCTCACATATGATGTCTTTAAAGGGAAAGTGTACGAAGACATATTTCCATGTCTCTCAGTGTTAGCCTTAGTACATTTTAATTAAACATACATACTTACTGAATAAAGGTTAACTTCTTGATATTTGGAGCAGATTCCTGCTTGTTGTCATTTCAATTGATGATGCCATGGTGATGATGTCCATTAACTCTGAAATGTGGAAAAATTACACAGACAGCTGTTTCTCTGCAGACTTAACACATCACTCAGGAGAGCTTTACCTTTATTTTTCCCACAACGAATGTAAGCAGCATGGTGTCATTAGACTAAATGGTGGCAGGTGGAGTCTTGTTTCTAACATTAAAAAATTAATATTTTATAAGCATTTGAATTTATAATAGAAATACATAAAATTAAATATTAACATGGAAAAATGCATAGTTCTCATTTCCCTTCAGTAGCATTCAGGCTTTCTGAAATTGATCTAAAGAATGTGCCATCAGGAGTTACATGCTTAGAATAAACAGAATCTCCAGTTCAGTCACACCACTGATGATGAGCTTCAAGTTATTTTGCTCATTTAAAGCGACAAGAGATCAAATACACTCATGAAAGAACAGCTTTGTCTCACCATCAATGACAAAATATCCTCAAGGTAGTGTTAGCCAGGAATTTCTACTTGTGTTCTTTGCAATCAGTGTCTGTACAATGGGACATTTATCTGATATAAAGATGAATGGAAAATCCGTAACACTTTGACACATGGCAAGAAGTATCTTGGGAATGTCCAGCTGAGGGCCGTATATGATAGTTTCTTTTTGCTTGTGTTACTCAATCCACAGAGCCCAAAGTTATCAACAAATTGGTAGCCCATTTTACATCTCTACCGTATTTTATTTCCATTCTCAGAAGAGATGTACAAAAGGGAAACTTGAAATATAAACAGAAAATACTGGTACATTCAGCAGTCAGGAAGCAAGTGTAGGAAAGAGGAATGCAGGGTTAACGTTTCAGGGTGATTACCTAGGAAACATTTGATCTACAAAACCTATAATAAAGTTATTCCACCCCTCCCCACCCCCAAATACCACTTACAGATAATCTTGGTGCTATTCCCTTGCTGATCTGATATATCCCTTTAAGTCTTCTGCTCAGACACTCCCTGTGAGAAAATGGTATAAGTAGATCCTGAGGTCAATGTAATTGAATTAGTGAGGGATGTTTGCTGACTACAAAATGCCTAAAATATCCCAACCCCAAGTCAGAAAAAAAAACAACCTTTCTTTCCCTTCTTTATGCTTTTGATTTTTTTGATGTACTATGTCTCAAAAGTAATGGATACTCAACTGTTAGAGAATTAAATAGCTGATTTACAGCTCTCCCTCTTATCTTCCTTGCAAATACCACATCTCCAACTTTTCTTCACTGTCCAAAATCTTGGATGTGTTGTCTCTCAAATCTGTGCTCAACATTTCTGTAATTCCTTGACTGAATTCAACCAGTCTGGTTTCTCCTTCACAAAGTACTAAAGTTGCTTTTGTCAAAGTAACAACTGTCATCCAATGAAAGGCAAACTAATCACTTTCATCCTTCTGAATCAATTTGTAGTCTTTGATACAGTTGATGGCACACCATTCTTTTCTAGTGCCTCCTCATTATGATCCAACTAAGTAAGACTTCACTGGCCAGATTCCATTGTTATCCATCTAGTCCAAGACAGAATACTACCTTAGAATGAATGACTTCTCTTCCTAGATCATATTGTTACATCTGGTGTCCCCCAAGGATCTAAACTCCAAACTTTCCTATTTCTCAACTACACAATATTATCCAAATATATAAGAGGTATGCGGAATATAGGAGACATTGTGGAGACATCAAAATTGGAGGTGTAGTGGAGAGCAAAAGAGGTTACCTCAGAGTACAATGGGATCTTGATCAAATGGGTCAATGGGTGGAGGAGCGGCAGATGGATTTTAATTTAGGTAAATGTGAGGTGCTGCATTTTAGAAAGGCAAATCGGGAGAGGCCTTAATGGTAAGGTCCTGGGGAGTGTTGCTGAACAAAGAGGCCTTGGAGTTCATAGCTCCTTGAAAGTGAAGTTGCAGGTAGATAGGATAGTGAAGATGGTGTTTGGTATGCTTGATTTTATTGGTGGCATTGAGTGAGCATAGGAGCCAAACAATGCGGTGCTGGAAAAGCAGCATACGAGGAGCAGGAGAGTTGACGTTTTGAGCACAAGCTCTTTATCATTTTTTTCTCTGCATTGAGTATAGGAGTTCTGAGGTCATGTTGCGGCTGTACAAGACATTGGTTATGCCACTATTGGAATACTGCATGCAATTTTAGTCTCCCTGCTGGATGTTGTGAGACTTGAAAGGGTTCAGAAAAGATTTGCAAGGATGTTGCCAGGGTTGGAAGGTTTGAGCTATTGGGAGAGACTGCATAGGCTGGGGCTGTTTTCCCTGGAGTGTCTGAAGCTGAGGGGTGACCTTAGAGAGGTTTATAAAATCATGAAGGGCTTGATAGAATAAATAGACAGGGCCTTTTCCTGGGGTGGGGGGGGGGTCTAATACTAGAGGCATAGGTTCAAGGTGAGAAGGGAAAGATGTAAAAGGGACCCAAGCTTTTCATGCAGAGGGTGGTGTGTGTGTGTGGAATGAGCTGCCAAAGGAAATGGTAGAGGCTGGTGTAATTACAACATTTAAAAGGCATCTGGATGGATATATAAATAGGAAGGGTTTAGAGGGATATGGGCAAAGTGCTAGCAAATAACACTAGATTTATTGAGGATGTCTGGTTGGCATGAACGAGTTGGACCGAAGAGTCTATTTCCATGCTGCATATCTCTATGATTCTATATAGTTAGTTTTTATATGTACACTAATAACATCCAGCTATACCTCACAGTTACTTCTATTAACTCCTTCAATGTTGTTAAATTATCAGATCGTATGTTCACCATTTGGTACTGGATAAGAAGAAATTTCCTCCAATTTAATATTGGGAAAACCAAAGCAATGCTTTGAGTCTTTAATAGAAACTCCATTCCTCTATCTCTTGATGTAACAACTATCTGAGGCTGAACCAGATCTTTGAAACCTTGCTATCATATTTGACCTTGTTTACACAACCATACTATCATTTAGATTGCCTATTCAATCTTGGTAACATCACCAGATTCTGATCTTTCCTAAGTTCAGCTGCTGCCTAAGCCCTTAACCCTGCCTTTTTGTACCTCCAGATTTGACTGCTTCAATATGTTCCTTGCCATCCTTCCACATTTTATCCTTTGCAAATTTGAACTCAGCCTTTGCTCCTCATGTCTTTATTTGTACCAAGTCCGCTTCACCCATCACCTCTATTGGTTCCTGTTTTTGTATCGTCAGCCTTGTCCTCAAATCCCTGCATGGCCTTGCCCCTCACTACCCCTAGAATCTCCCCTATCTTGCAATGCTCTAACATATATATACTCTTTATGTATGGTCTCTTGAGCATCTCAATTTTAACTGCTGTACCACTGCTGGCTGTATATTAAGCTGTAAAGACACTGGAATTCTCTTCCTGAATATTTCTGACTCTCCATCACTCTTTCTTCTTCAAGATGCTCCTTAAAATCCTACTATTTTGACCAAGCTTTTGGCCATCTGCCTTCACATTATGTATCAAATTCTACATTATAACGTTACCATGAACTGCTTGGATCATTTTAATATAGTCAAGGCACAAAATCAACACAATTTGTTGCTATATATATATAAGTACAATTGAATTAAAAATATTGGGAAGGTGGTGATAAGTGGCAGATAAAGAAGAATAATTTCTTTAGAAAAAGAGGCTGCCCTTGATCAGGGTTATCAATGTTTAAATAAGGAGAAAACTTCAATTGGCAAAAAAAAAGCTAACCAAACAATAAGGAAATCTAACTGGGAAATTAAAAAATGTAATGTAAGATCATGAAGTCCCTAAACTTCAGCTAACATCACTATTTGTTTCTAGGGAAAAAAAAGTAAGAAATAGTTAAACTGAAAATGAGTAGTGATTTGAAGGAGGTTGTAATATAGGCTTGGGATTCAGATGTTATAGACTGCAACAACAAAACTCATGCTGCTCAGCCTTCAAAATGTATCAGGATCATACTCTGAAGGTGTCAGTTCTACTTTTAATATGTTTTTTTATTTTTAATTTTTTTCTATTTTTAATTGCTTATTAAAGTTTCAATACAAGTGTCCACTTCGATCTTTGCTGTAACTTAACCATGGACCACCATATACTTCTATATAATGTGGTAATTTAGGAAATTGAACAAGATTATGATGCAGGTCATCTAAGAGATGAAGATGTTTTTGTCAACATATTTTACAGTATACTACAGTATGTCCCTAAGAATGGGCATTCTGTATGCTGTCAAATTAGTGCTTGTTAGAATGAGGGATATTTTTGCTGGGCGGTTATATATCGATCCATTTACTTCTATGAGATTGGGACCCAAACCTTGACAAGTGTATCCTCGTTAGATGCCAGATATTGTGTCCTATTCTCAACCACAGACTAAAAGTTTCTGCTGTACAAATTTGATGTTGTAGACGCAATTCCACAAAGGGCTGCGATGCAACAATTTCAAAATAATTTCATGGAGAAAAGTTAAAAAGGTAAAGTTGCCATAGTCCTCCCTGGCCATAGGGCTGCTGTTTCATTCGAGAGGGTTGACTGGTTGTGGTTTAACCGAAAGGTTGTTACGACTCAAGTAAGAGGACAAGTTGAGAAGGCAAGACTCATGTTAATCTCAGCTGATGGGGAATTCAACTCATGCTGTTGGTATCTCTCTACATTCAGTCAACTGAGCTAACAGGAGAGGAAATTCAGGCAGACATTATATCTTTAGGTCAGGGTCCAACAAAGTAATTTCAGGACCCAGGCTATTTTACAATTTTAAATTAAAAACTTTTAAATGATTTACACTCTTGATCCAACAATTTCCATCGCCTGCTTATGGTTTTGTCATTTTTAGTTTTTTGCAAATGTTGTCTTGCTTTATCCACTCAGTGTGACACTATATAGTAGATGTTTAGCAGCATGCTAAATGCATTCCATCAATCCAGCAGTTTCAATATTATTACAAACAGCTGAGCGATTTTTGAATATTCATGCTAAATTACTGTCATAAATTCATAATCATACAACTTACAACTTTAATCATCTGGCCTGTATTTTTATATTAAAAACATTTGCAGCAGCTAGGTGCATATGGAAAAGGCAGTGAAAAAAGGTGAGGGAATAATAAATGATGGTACACTAGATTTACTTCAGTAATAACACAAGAATGGAAAACATTCAACACCCAAAAACATTTATTGCAATAACATACTATAATAAAAATAGATCTTTCATAGGTTTGCTCATAGTAAGGTGAATTGTCCTTATGTATATGATACAGCACACAATATATTATTCATCCTTACGTATATGATACAGCACACAATATATTATTCTGCTGCTAATATGCATCTGCTTTGCTTTAAAGGGGCTGATAAAGTTATAAAGTTTATTTTCTGTAATTATGCACAATTCTAGACTATCTGGAGGTAAATTGCTGCCATTGAGGAAAGTTTTCAGATTAACAGGCAGTTTATTGACTCTTGATGAATGGCGATCAAATAAAGTGAACCTTCTCTATTTCTGCACTGCCTTGCTAAACAAAGTGTTTTAATCAAGGTGTAAAAATGCTTAGTGACCAGTTCAGTAGTATTGCAGATCTTTTCACCTTCTCAGCTGCTGGGGCTCAAAAGCACTTGTGGTAATCAATGTGATAAGCACTACTGTTTAGATGTAAAAGTGGACTGTTCAGGTACTAATACACAAGTTTATATTGCTTCACTGCACTGTAAATAAATGGGAATCCCAAAATAGGTGGTAAAAGGAAATTTAGGACTGCTTCTAGAGCAGGGTGAAGTGGGGCCAGTGGTGGGGGGATATGTATTTACACACAGAGGCAAAGAGCATCACTGAGTATTAAATAGTTTGCATCTGACAAGGAATATGGACAGTGAATATTGAGGAGTATTGAAATTTGTATTGAGATATCTCAGAATGGAACATGGTATATTGAGAAAAACCTATTACTATTGCACTTTTGAAAATATTCAATTTAAAATGTTCTGCCCTTTTGGGCTGTAGGTTCCACATGGAATGACATGGAATGAGGAGAAGAAGAAAACAACGAACTACAGATCAGTTAGCCTAACAGTAGTAGGGAAAATGCTAGAACCTGTGATAACACATTTGGAAAGCATCAATGGGATTAGACAAAGGAAGCATAGGTTTGTGAAAGGCAAATCATGCTTAACAAATCTATTAGAATTTAACTAGTTGAATAGATGAGGGAGAACCGGTAGTTGTGGTGTATTTGGATTAGCAGATGGCTTTTCATTAGGTCCCTCATAAGACATTAAAACAAATGGGATGGGGGTAATTTATTTGCATGGATAGAAAATTGGTTGACAGTCAGAAAATGGAGGATTGGAATCAATGGGTCATTTTCTGAGTAGCAAGTTGTGATTAGTAGGATACCATAAGGATCAGTGCTCGGGTGCTGGCTATTCATGATATATATGAATGAGGGAACCAATGCCACATTTCCAACTTCACTTATGACACAAAACTGGGAAGGATTGAGAGTTGAGGAGGTTGCAAGGAGCAAGTTGAGTGAGTAGACAAAGACATGGTGATGCAGTACAATGTGGCTAAACATAAAGCTCTGCACTTCAGTGTGCAAAACAGAAAGAAAGAGTATTATTTAAATGGTGATATTAGGAAGTGTGGATGTGTGTCTTAGAGTCACAGAGTCATTGAGATGTACAGCATGGAAACAGACCCTTCGGTTCAACTTGTCCATGCCGACCAGATATCCCAACCCAATCTAGTCCCACCTGCCAGCACCCGGCCCATATTCCTCAAAACCCCTCCTATTCATATACCCATCCAGATGCCTTTTAAATGTAATTGTACTAGCCTCCACCACTTTCTCTGACAGCTCATTCCACATACGTACCACCCTCTGCATTGAAAGTAGATAAGCAGATGGAGCAAGCAGTAAGGAAGGCAAATGGAGGCAAATGGTAAATTGGCCTTAAAGATAAGAGAATTTGAGTTCAGAAGTAAGGGTATCTTACTGCAGTTATACAGGGCTTTGGTGCAGTTTTTGTCCCCTACCTAAGAAAAAATATATTTGCCATTGAGGGAATACAGCAGAGGTTCAATAAGCTGATGTGGAGATGTCAGGACTGTCTCATGAGGACGTGATTATATTAAATGGCATAACAGATTTGAACAATTGAATAGCCTATCTCTGGTCCTAGTTTCTTTATTTCTATGTACACTGTAAGTATTAAGACTATTATAGTGGTATTGAAATACCCAAAGGTGAATACTTTACATCCTTTTTGTTAAATCAAAAAGGAAGACCTTACCCAGGCCACGGTGAAAACAGGGCAAATATTGTTTCAAGGGCGTATAAAATTGATAAAGAGGAGGTATTGGATTGGCTATCTGTACTCAAAAGTTGACAAGGCACCTGGACTGAATGAGATGCATCCAAACTTGCTGAGGGAATTGAGGAGGGAAACTGCAGAGGTACTAGCAATATTTTTTTCAGTCCTTCTTAGATGCAGGGATGGTATCACTAGGTTGGAAGTATCACAAATGCTATGCTCCAGTTCAAAAAGATGCCAAGATAAACAAAACTACAGATTAGTCAATTTAATTTGTTGGGGAAATTCCTGGAAATAACAATTTGGGGCAAAGTGATGGCCAAATGTAGATTAATTGAGGAGAGCTGGAATGGATTTTGAAAGGGAAAATAATTTTAACTACAATGATTGGAATATTTTAAAGAGGTAACAGAGCAGATTGATGAGGGCAATGCTGTTGATGCAGCATAAATGGACTGTTGTGGGCAGCATTTGATATAGAATCATGTAACAGACTTGTGAGCAAAGATAGCTTGTGAACTGAAAGAGACAGTAACAACATGAATAAAAAAAGTCAGAGTGACTGGAAACAAAGTTTATGGATAATCAATGTTTATCGGGTTGGAGGAAGGTTTGTAATGGAACTCCTCAGTAACCAGCATTGCAATCCTTGCTTTCTGTGACATATATTAAAGATCTAGACCTCGGAATGCAGATGAACTGAAACATGCAAACATTGGAAATTGTGAAGAGGACACTATCATACTTCACTGGAGCAATGTGTCAAGTTCTGGACATACACTTTAGAAAGGATGCAAAGACATTGGAAGAGTCTAGAAGAGATTTATGAGAATTCTCATAATGAGAGTTATGAATATAGATTAGAAAACTTGGGTCTGTTTTCTTTAAAGAGGAGGCTGTGAGAAATTCCAATAAAAGTATTCAAAATCATGAGCAGTCTGGACAGATTAGATGGAGATAAAATGTTCCCACTCATAAAAGGATTAAGCATAAGAGAGCATAGATTTAAAATAATTAATAAAAGGAGCAAAAAAAGTGATATAAGCAAAAACCTTTTCAAACAGCTGGATCTGGAAAGCATTGCCTGAGAGTACTGTGGAGATAGTTTCAATTGAAGTGTTCATCAGATCAATACCTGAAAAAGAACAATGTGCAAAGTTACAGGGAGAAGGCAAGAGATGGCACAAAGCGTGATGTTTATTTGGAGAGCTGTCTAGACACAGTAGACCAAAATGGCCTCACTGTTTTACATGATAGCTATGTAAATGTTTTTACAGAGATATAATCGCCATTCAGTACGAAACCCATTGTTATTTTCTTGTCACATGTGATACAACAGTCAAAAAGAATAAGAGAACAGACTGTTACATGAAGACAATTATTTGCAAAATCAATACAGTTTAATTTATCACATGTATGTGACATTCTATGCTAATGTCAGTATATATAATTATACCATTAAGCATATTCTGGGGATAAATTTCACTTTCACTCTTCCATCAGTTTACTACCTCACTAAGGGAAAAATATTCGAATGCCATAAAATTCAGCAGGATATAATGATATTATAACACACTGCATGTTATGCAATACAGTCTGGTAAGCCCTATACCAAATATTATAATATTGTATTGAACCAGATATGACATATGACCTTATACATCCTAACACAACACTATACTGAATACTAGAATATATCTAAATGCACTTATACACTATAGCTTTTACCATAAAAGGGCTATACTATGTATTAGTACTGTTATTTACACTAGTACTGGATATTTTAACAGTATTAGGCTTTGCACTGTATCCCATTCCATATATAATTGTGCTGAGCATCATACTGCTCTAATCTCACCAAGCTGACCAAGTTAAAAACACTTCTCATGCTTAACTGAAATGCTTAAATTCTGGTGCATGTACGTTGACATGGCTTTCTTTTTATTTTAGGGTCATGAGACTTCTGTGCTATAAGCAAATTCCAGTTATACTGATCCAATTTTTATGTACCTCTCAGTATTACGCTAAATTGGGCATTGCACTGAACACTAAAACCAAGTGAACTATAAGGTTCATATTGTATTATACTGTGCAATTTAATATTGTGATGTACACTGCAATTAAACTAATTAGAATATTTTAGTGAACTTTTGTTACAAAAAATTTCTTCACTACAGTACTGCACATTATAGTATTGCACTGATCACTAATACTTCAGAGGGCTCCAACTCCAAATTTTACATAATCTTGTGACCTGTTACTTAACACAGTATCTAATATTATACCAGACACTGTGACATTTTGAATATAGAATACATTTAACAAACTGCATTTTCAGGTTACCTATAATGTTATACACAACCTTGAAGTTGTAAAAAAAACTTGCAATGCTACACAGAAGTCAACAGAGCCACATAGTTTTCCACAGCAACCACCCTTACTGTGCTGCATAGAAATCTCTATTGCAGGTGAGAAGTCAGGAAAGCTCTATAGAACCTTAAAATGCTCAGAGAAAATATGACGTTGTACAGAGCCTCAGCCTTGCACAGAACAGAGAAATTAGAGCATACTCTGCCTAGAAGTTGTTCAAAACACCATATACTACATTGAGCCCAAGAATTGTCCATACTATACAGTGCTGTAATGCAGTCTACAAAATCCAATAGTGCTAGTTGTACAAAACAATTCATAATACTATACAGAAATGCATAACATTGTGTAAAGACTTACCATATTGTACTGAAACTTATTTTGAATGCCAGAACTATACAATATTACATGTTAAGCTTATAGTTTTGTCTATAGTTTTATATGGGGATCTATGATGCTATACACAGCCTTACTCTTCTGTACAGGATCTTGTACTCTGTATACAAGTTCATACTGACCCTCTGAAGAGTAACCCACCCAGACCCATTCCCCTACTCTATTACTCTGCATTTACCCCTGACTAATGCACCTAACCTACACACCCCTGAACACCATTTTACTATGGTCAATTCACCTAATCTGCACATCTTTGGATTGTGGGAGGAAACTGGAGCATCCAGAGGAAACCCACACAGACACGGGCAAACTCCACACGAGCAGTCGCACGAGACTGGAATTGAACCTGGGTCCCTAGCGCTGTGAGGCAGCAGTGCTAACCACTGAGCCAGTACAGTATCTAATAATAATCACTGGAAGAGTTCAATATTCTACTTAAACCTTTAATATAATATGAAAATTTTAAATACAACATTATACTGAATGGATTGAATGCTTTAATACTGTCTAAACATTGTAATTAGTGTTCAAAATAGCAAAGTGTTCAGGGCCTATTACAGAGATCAATACAATACTGAAGCGCTAAATATGATATTATAATGTTCAATATAGCACGAAACCATACCAATAACATCAGTATGTACTGAATATTGATACTGCATTGGATATATTGTACTGAACACTTATAAATGGTCAAGGAGAAGAATAGTGATGGAAGGAATAAAGAAAAAAAATTATAGAGACTAAGAAGTATGAATAGGTCCAAAGGTGTTGCTAGTTTAGGTAGTGTAGATTTTGACACACAATGCATTCAGTGCATTTCTTACACAACAGTTTCTATTAATGCTTAGAATGGTTCCTTACAAAATGCTTTAAAATGATCAGGTTATACTTCGTAGTCTGTAACTTGGGCAGTTACTTAATATTGAAACATTAGTGGAATTCTTTGAGTCAACCAGCTTCATTCTGAATTGTATCCAGGTCTACTTGGCCCTGAACAGAGTATTTCATTCTTCAGCAAATCGATTCCAAGCTTACAAGATTAGATGTTTTTAGGAGACCCCTTTAGTAATCCTGGGCAGTTAAATGTATGTGTAAACTATTTAAGTATTATTCTGCAGGACTGTGACAGCTGACTGTATGGGTGGGGTTAGACTATTTTATACGTAGAAGTAAAGCAGCATTCTCACAGGCAGGTAAGCATTCATTCAGCTATTTTTAATGACCTGCCGTTAATCCCAATTACTCCCCTAATAACAAATTATAGGCCTACATTTATGTATTCAAGCTTATTGTCTGAAAATAGCTGCCTTCGTGAAGGTTTATTTCACAGTAATTAAAGAAAATGTAGCCATAAAATTAGGAGTGTTGTTTAGAATACATTTCTGGATTATTCACCATTCCAGCCTATATAACAACCAGGGCAAGATGGATTCAGTGAAGTGAAGAACATAAAACAAAGAAAACTGTAGCTGCTAAGCCAAAGTTATTGATTAACAGGAGCTGATCAATAATGTTTGCGAACTTCTGCACACAGATGAATGAAGCAGTCCTGCCCATAGAATTCAAGGATAGCATTTGAATCAGTTTTTCATATAGAAAAAAAACTCAAAAATGGTTAAGTTTATAGCAATTTGTTCATTTTACAATAAAACAACTTAAGTTTGGATAACACCTTAAATATAGTAATACACCCAAGGCACTTCTCAAAACTGGTCAATCCAAATTTGAATTATATAAGGTGATATTAGGGCAGATGATTAAAGTTTGGTCACAGAGTTAGATTTTCAAGATCATTTTAAAAGGGAGCATTTTAGAGAGGCTGAGCATTTTAAATAGATCTAGTGCCAAAGCTTTATAACAAGGCTGGTACAGCGAAAACAAATAAAATACTATTATGCTGATCAGACATTGTTGTATCAAATCTTATAATATTATACTGAACAGTAAGTCAATACTTTTCTGTGCACAACACCCAGCCACATACCACAATCATATCAATAACATTATAATAAAGAAGTTGCATTAATATAATACTGTCATGATCTCAAGTCATCCCAAAGCTCTTCTCAGCCAATAAAACCCTACAGTTAATGTTGTAAGGATTTGCAATTTACAAATATATAGGTTCTTCAAAGAACAATCAAATAAATGACCAAACAATCTTTTAATTTTATTGTACTGGTTAAGAGATAAGGGTTATCTGAAGCACCTTGGAACATCCTTGCTTTTGGTTTCATTTGTGGGATGTTGGCTTTGCTGACTCTGCCAGCATTTATTAACCATCCTTAGTTGCTCTTGAAGGTATGGCATTTAGGTACCTTCCTGAATTGCTGCAGTTCATTTGCTATGAGTAGACTCACAGATGCTAGCATGGGAGTTCCAAGATATTGACCTAGTGACATTGAAGGAACTGAAAATATTTCTTAGTCAGGATGATTTGAATTTGGAAGAAACTTAGAGGAGTGGTGTTCCCATATATCTGCTGACCTTGTCCTTCTGGATGGTCATTGATTATGAAGGTGCTGTTTAAGAAGCCTAGGTGAATTTCATCTTTTACATGGAAAACACCAATGTTTCGGTATTTTGAAAGTAGAGAGAGTGAATGTTTCTAGATGTGGTGCTAATCAATTTGTCCTAGATGGTATCAAGCTTCTTGAGTGTTGTTGGAGCTGCACCCATCCAGAAAAAGGAGAACATTGTCTTATATTCCTGAATTTTGCCTTATAGATGATGGACAGATTTTTGTGGAATCAGGAGGTGGGTTACTCACTGCTGGACTTCTAGCCTCTAACTTAGTCTTGTAGCTCCAGCATTTATATGGCTAGTTCAGTTCATTTTCTGGTCAATGGTAACTCTCAGGACGTTGATAGTAGGAGATTCAGTGATGGTAATGTTCAAAGGGCAATGGTTAGATTCTCTCTTCTTGGAGGTGGTGATTGCCTGGTTGTTGCGTGGCATGAATGTTAGTTGCTACTTATAAGTCCAGGCCTGAATCTTGGTTAGATATTGCCGCATTTGGACATGAACTGCTTCAGTATCTGAGGCATTGCGAATGGGCCACTTCTGATGTTATGATGGCAAGAAGATCTTTGAATAAGCAGCTGAAAATAATTGGCCCTATGACTACTCTTAGAAACTGCTGCAGAGATGTCTTGAAGCTAAAATGATTCACCTCCAACAACTACATCCATCTTCCTATGCGCCTGATACGACTCCAACCAGTGGAAAGTTTCCCTGATTCCAATTAACTCCAGTTTTGTGAGGGGATCTTAATGCAACATTCAGTCAAATAGGGCCTTGATGTCAAGGGCGGTCACTCTAAACTCCCCTCTGGATACAGTTCTTTTTTTTTCTCATGTTTGAACCAAGGCTGTAATGACATCAGAAGCTGAATGGGTCTGGTATAACCCAAACCTAGCTTCAATGAAAGGTAGTGCTAAGTAGGTGTTGCTTGATAGCAATACTGATGACCTCTTCCATCACTTTGCTGATGATCAGCAGTGGATTTATGGGGAGGTAATTGACCAGTTTGGATTTGTCCTGCTTTCTGTGTATCTGCATATTTTCTACATTGTCTGGTTGATGCCAGTATTGTAGTCATACTGTACTGGAGCATCTTGGCCAGGGAAGCTGCAATTTCTGAACCACAAGTCTCCAGTACTATTGCCAGAATGGTCGCAGGGTCCACAGGCTTTACAGTTTCCAGTACCTTCACATCATGTGGAATGGATCAAGTTGGCTTAGGGCTGAAGCAGGACACTGAGTTGTATCGTCACTTGGCCCTTGTGGCTGAAGATAACTGCACTGGGGCCCTCCCATCATTGAGGATTGGGGATATTTCTGGAGTTGTTTAATTTGTTCATTATCATTCACAGTTTGGACTTGTTGGGCCGAAGGGCCTGTTTCCACACTGTAAGTAATATAATATAAATTTATAACTGCACTGGGGCCCTCCCATCATTGAGGATTGGGGATATTTCTGGAGTTGTTTAATTTGTTCATTATCATTCACAGTTCCATGTATCAGGACTTAGATCAGATCCATTGGTTCTGCAAGTAGTATTTGTTTTTCCCTCTTGTTGGTTTCCTCACTACCTGTCACAGACCCATTCTAGTAGCAATATCCTTTAGGACTTGACCTGCTCAATCAGTGGTGCTGCTGCTGAGTCACTTTTTCTGATTGACAGTGAAAACCCCCACCTAGAGTACATTACACACCTGAGTTATTCTCAGTGCTTTCTCTAAGTGGTGTTCAACATTGAGAAGCACCAATTCATCAGCTGGCCAGAGTGGAAAGTTACCTGGTAATCAGCAGGAGGTTCCCTTGCCCATGTTTGACCTGATACTAGAGGATTTCATCTAGGTTCTGCAATCAATGTTGATGACTCCCAAGGCAACTGCCTTCCAACTGTATTCTTCAGACCACGACTTCTGCTAGGTCTGTCCTGCTGGTGGGAGTGTGATGGTATTGTCTGGGACATGGTCTGCAAGATGTGATTCTGTGAGAATGATGACATTGAGCATTTGCTTGACTGCTCTGTGAGACCGTGCTGTCAAGTTTGGCATTAATCCTCAAATGTTAGTATGGAGGATTTTACAAGGTTGACAGGGGTGAATTTGTCATTGTCATTTCTGGTATCTAGGTCAAAGATAGATAGTCCACCTTGATATTTTGAATATCATAAGAGATTATCTATGTGCAAGGTTGACGGGACCTCAGTTTAACATCTCATCTTAAAAGCAGCTTCTCTGAAAGTGGTGCACTACTTCGGTAATGCACTGATGCATCAGTACAATACTGTATTAATACTGAAACACCACATTGAGCACCACTGTGCACTTATAATGTACTGAAAACATTACTGCACTAAACATAGAGCTGCAACAAGTATTATAATACTGAACCAAACCTTCTACTACTGCACTGTATTGTAGAAACAAATCAAATTTCGTTTAAATTAAGTTTATTTATGACAACCTGAAAAGTAAAAGTATATGTAGAACAATATGGGAGCAAATTTTATTTTCATCACATGGACATTAAACTAGCAGAATGGATCATCTGACTTTTAGAGAAATTGCCTTTATTTATATACATGGGTGTATCCTATTTCACTTTGGTTTAACAGATCACACATGGTTCAACAAAAATTGAAAAAATCAGGTACAAATTTCTAACCTGATTGCTCACTGTGGTTCTTTGACAATATTAACACTAAAATTAATTTAATACAATTAGCTTATAAATAATTGCTGTTTTTACTGTAGTGTAGATGGCCTAACCCCTAGAACAGTATGGCACAGAAGAAAGCCATCAGATCCATCATCCATGCCAGCTTTTCCAAAGAACAATTCAATTTGTCCAACATTCTAAATTTTCCCATTATTCCTGCAGTTTTTATTCCTTTCTCCCATCCCTATTGTGAGGTACTATTGTTGTGCCAACAATCTCATCAAACACTGAAGCACTGGACAAAGCAGAGTTCATAATTTTAACAGAATATCTTTTTCTTTAAACAGTGACTGTGTCTCTGCAAGTTCAATGGTTACTGTCACCAATTCCTAGACTGCCCTGATTTCCTGATGTTTCATAGGACAATGGCACCGATCCCTGATTCCCTGATGGTTTATGATCAATGGTAGCAATTCTCAGTAATTTAGTTTTCTGACAAATATATGATCCCATAAAACACACCCATGTATTGTTACATTATATTACAATAAAAATTAAGTAGTCTCCACTTTCTGAAAACAAAAAAAAAGTCTTCTCCAATACGTTTTGTAGACAATGTACTTTTAAGTTTGCAGCATAATGTATTGCTATGGGACCTCAATATGGCACTAACTTGGCATGATGTAAAATAATACTTTCATATCATTTTATGAATAAAATTAATTCGCCTTGGGTTCTATTTCAGTTGCCTTTATAATTCATCTGCGTACAAGCCATTATGTGCAGACTGACAAAGTGTCCTCAAGTTGCATTATTACAGAATTGGCAATACTGGTGGAGATCTTTGGGGACTTTGCATACTTAATGAAACATCCCCACTCTGAGCATATGAAGACTGTCAATCCTTTTCCTTGTTAAACAGAGAAAAGCACATAAATAAGGTGTCGCAAATTTCCATAGTAAGGTGCATCATCCACTGTACCAGAAATATAGCACTTTCCAGTTATGTTCAGACATTTTCTAAACAATTTATTGGTAATGTCCCAAAATTATTGTTCGAGTCCCAAACTGACATTTTATCTGTGGAGATGGTGGCATGATGGTAACATCACTGGATTCAATCCAGAGTTTCAACATTGGTTCAAATTGTACCATGGTAACTGGTGGAATTTAAATTCAGTTAATTAATAAATTTACTTTAATAGTAAAAATCTGAAATTGAAAGCTAGTCTTTGTAATAGTGCCAGGAAATTATCATTAATGGTTGTAAAAATCCCATCTGTTTCACTAATGTCTTGTTAGGAGAGAAACCTGCCATGTCCTTAGCTGATCGAGCTTACTGTTATCATTAAATCAGGTTATGATTTTTGATTCAGTGAGGAGTTTAGAAGAGTAGGCCAGAAGTAGCACCAGATATACATAAAAATGGAATGCCAACCTGGTAAAGCGACAATACAGGATAACTTAATAAACAGCAGCAGCATGCTTTAGATAAAGCTAAGTCATCATAGACATGAAATAGATTGAAACAAGGCTCTGCACAGGAGAAGGGAGCTCCATGAATATGCCAGTTTCTCATGATAGCAGAGTCTAAAAAGGGAGTGCATAAAACAATGATGATGGGGTGGGATGTCGACTGAAAAGGTATAATTGTGTTAATATGACTTTGCCAAGCTATTGCTTGCCTAGTTGCTAGAGGCGTCTCCCAATTTTGACATGTTCCCAGATGTTAGCAAGGAGACATTTGCAGGATCAACTGGGTCTGGTGCACCTTGATTTTGTATGGTACTGACATTGATGCTGGGTGATCTGGCCAGCTTAATGCTTATCAGACAGTTACATTGTGGTTTGGCACAACTGACAAGCTAGGTAGACCACTTCAGCAGGAAGGTAAGAGTTAACTGCATTGCTGTATTCTGTAGTCACAGGATAAGGACAACAAAATTCCGTCCTAAAGGTCATTGATTAATACCTATCTAGTTTACTAATCTGGTAGTTGCATGTTCATCAGTGCCTTTTTTATTCCAGCTATATTTAACGGAATTTAAATTCCCAGCTTCCATGGTGGGATATGAGCTCATTCTGCAGATCCTTGGTTATTAATCCAATTGCATCCACCCACACTTGTCCTTCCATAAGTTATGTGCTCAGTTTATTTGAATGTCCATTAGTAATGCTTTGGTCCAAGAGGAAGCTTATAATTTACACTGCAGCTTGTGAAAATGGTGACTGAGTAAACAGCAGATAGTTGCAGAATGTATTTAGCACAAGGAGTTAACAGAAAACATTAAAAGGCTCATAGACTATTTTGTGGTATTGGTAAAACATGCCTTCAAATGTAATCCAGATTACTAAACCAATGACAAAACCACTATGGTCCTATCTGGTTGGCCATACAATAGTTTCACACATGCCTTATTTTTCCATTGACACAGGGGTATGGAGTTGAGAACAGGGAGTTACTAAAGAAGGTTCCAGAATTAGTGGAGATGAAATACAAAAAGCAACCTTGCCTCTAGATAGTACAAGCAAATCCCATGGTGGGAGAAGGAAGCTTTACACAATGATGGAAATTCTAGAGAAGTTAATTAATTTAAAATCTTGAATGACAAATAGATGTTTCTGTCAATTGATCATTGAACATTTTCTGGAATTCAGTGTTGCTGTCAATTCTTTCCAGGTGGCACAACATTTGTTTTTGAGATTTCCTCTGCGAGCATCCAACAGCTTCTCTCTTCTTTTCTGTGATTAATTCAGAGGATTTGGAAATTACCCCAATAAAATATTTGATTATATTCTGCTTTCTTGCAAGCTCCTGCTTCTTTCTTTGAATACCTCTATCATAGTTATAAAATCATGCAGAGCAGAAGAGGCCCTTTGGCCCATTGAGTCTGCACTGACCTAACTACACTAATCCCATTTTCTAACATGTGTCCATCACCTTGTATGTTATGACATTTCAAGTGTTTATCCACATCTATCTTAAAGGTTGAGTGATTTTCTACCTCCACTGCTGTCCCAGGAATTGCATTCCAGATTCTTACTACCCTGAGTGAGAAAAATGTTTCCTCAAATTGCCTTCCTGTCCTTGACCTCAAATTTATGCCCCTTGTTATTGATCCTTTAAATGGGGGGGACACAGCTGCTTTCTTCCACCCTGTCCATGCCTCTTATAATCATATACTGTACACCTCAATCAGGTTGCTCCTCAGCATTCTCTGCTGTAAAGAAAACAACCTCACCCTATCCAGCATCTCTTCATAGCTTAAATACTTCAAGCCATGCAAGATCCTAGTAAACATCCTTTGCACCCCCTCCAGTGCAAACATATCCTTTCTATAGTGCAGTGACCAGAGCTACATACAGTATTCCAACTGTGGCTTATCAGGTCTGCCCTTTGAAAGCATGTCTTACCAATACCACAAAATTGTATATGAGCCACCTATTACTGTTTTCTATTAACTCCTTGCACTAAGTACATTCCTAACTACCTAGTGCTTACTCCATCACCTTTTTGTTAAAGGCTGCAGTCTAAATGTCTAGGCTTCCCCTTCCACCAATGCATTATTAATGGACAGACAAATAAGTTGAGCCTACAAACTATGGACAGAAGAGTGTGGACAGTATGGGTAGGTGCAAGTTCTGAGTCGAGAGTGTGGTGTTGGAAAAGAACAGCAGGTCAGGCTGCATCAGGAATGGATGCAAGTTCTGGTTTGGGCACAGTACCTGTGTGAGTGGCAATGTGGAATTCCATGGTCAATCCTTTTGAAGTAAACTATTGAATTTCAGATAGAAAAGCACATTCTATCCAAATTGAGCAAACATTACACCACATCTAACTACAATTCCACATGAAATAGAATATACTCCCCACGTCCCTCTCCTCCTCTAAGGTCCCTCTCAAAAAACACCTTTTAAATCAAACTACTGCTCAGCCTATTGGCTTAACTTCCATTTTGTCTTGATTACACCCCTCTGAAGTGCCTTGAGACCATTTTCTACTGTAAAAGTTATAAAATGCAAATTGTGTTTGTTCTCTCTGAACAGGTTTTGGTCATCTGACCTAATTTCTTTTGAGTTTGATATCACATTTTACTTTATTTGCTCCTGCAATGCATCTTGTAGTGCTTCACTATGATAAATGCATTACAAATATAGCTTTTTCTAATGTCACCATGTTTGAGGATCCTCAAAATATCTATTAAATGCATTAGTGCTCTTAATATTACCAACTGGCTTTAGTATCAGCATTAGAGTATACTCAATGATATAGATGAGTGATTAGAAAAGTATATTTGGCGATGGGCATTATACTGAAGTACAAATGAGTAGTTCCTATGCAGCTCATTTTTATGATGGTGTTATGCTCTGAACGCATTTGGACAGGTGGCTTTCTGAACTGTTTTATTTTCTCAGCTATAGATACTTGGTGTATATCACAAAAAGTTACATCTTGAAAGGCAGACAAGTCCTTAGGGCCTGATGGCTTCTTTCCTAGGATCTCAAACAAAATGGTAGCCGAGATAATGAATGCACTAGTTATAATATTCCAAAATTCCCTGTATTCTGGAAAGGTTCCTGTCGACTGGAAAAATGCTAATATAATGCCCTTATTCAAAAAAGGAGAAAGTAGAAATTAGGAAACTGTAGACCAGTTAGTTTAATGTTTGTCATTGGGAAATGCTTGGAATCCAATAATAGGGCAGTAGTAACAGGTCATTTGGAAAGTCAAAACACAATCCATCAGTGTCAGCATGGTTTTATGAAAAGTAAATCACGTTTGACTAATTTATAGGAGTTCTTTGAAGATATCATAAGCAAAGTGAATAATGGGGGGGGGGATCCTATAGATCTGGACTTCCAGAAAGCATTTAATAAGCTACGACACAAAAGGTTAATACACAAGGTAAGATTATACGGAGTTAAGGTTAATACATTAGCTTGGATAGATGATTGGTTAATCGACAGAAAACAGAGTTGGGATATATGGTTCTTTTTCTCATTGACAAGCTGTTATTAATGGTGAGCCACAGTATCTGGTCTTTGGGCCCCATCTATTTAGAAGGTATATTAATGAATTGGATGCAGGGTTAGAACGTACTATAGCTAAATTTTACAGATGACATTAAAATAGGAAGGAAAGTCAGTTGCAATGAAGAAATAGAAAGTTTACAAGTGAATATGGATAGTTTAGGTGACTAGGCCAAAAGTTGGCAGATAGAATTTAATGTGGGTAAGTGTGAGGTTATCCATTTTAGTCAGAAGAATGAAAAGGCAACTTATTACCTAAATGGAGAGAAACTTCAGAGTGCTTCATTTCAGTGGGATCTGGGTGTCCTCATGCATGAGTCACAGAAAGCTAATATTAGAGCAGATAATGAGGGAAAATGGAATTTTGGCTTTAATGCAAAAGAAATGGAGTATAAAGGTAGGGAAGTATTACTGTACAAGGCATTAGTAAGACTGCTTCTAGCATATTGTGTACAGATTTGGTCCACTTACTTCAAGAAGGATATAATTGCATTGGAGGTAGTTCAGAGAAAGTTCACTGGATTAATTCCAGAGATTAAAGTTTTGTCTTATGAAAAGAGATTCAGTAGTTTGACCTAATCTCACTCGTGTTTAAAAGAATGAAATAAAATCTAATTGAGGTATATAAGATGCTAAAGGGGGGATTAACAAAGTATATATAGATCGGGTGTTTCCTCTTGTGTGTCAATCTAGTTTGAGAGGTTACAGTTTTAGGATAAGTGGTAACATATTTAAAACAGAGATGAGGAGGAATTACTTCTCACAAAGGGTCATGAATCTGTATAATTCACTACTTAGAGTGTGGTGATGCCAGGACAATGAATACATTTAGGAGGATATTGACAGATGTGCAATTAGTGATGGGTTGAAGGGTTGTGTGGAGTGGACAGAAAAGTGGAGTTGAGGCTGAGATGAGATCAGCCATGATTGTACTAAATGGCACAGCAGGCTTGAGGGGATGAATTGCCTACTCCTGTTCCTAGTTCTTATGTTCTTATCTAAGAAGAAGGCTTTTGCCCGATTTTCAATGCCAGGTTTTTCTATAAGAATCCAGAACTAAACCCACGACCTTCCTCCGTAGTCCTGCATTTTCCTCTACATCAAATTTTTATCTAATCTCTTAAAAGAAAGAATAATCTCTGCCTCAACTCTTCCCAAAGTTAACAACAAACATTGAGTTAGACCCCATCTAACACCCCCTGAGAAAATGAACAGGAAGTGACTTCACCACAGGAAATGACATCACCAACCCAAACATATAAATAGAAAGCAGGAATTTTTCAGCAGTGCTTCATCTGAGGCCCACTGAAGATGTTACTTAGTAGGGTGACGAAACGTCTGGAAATGAACCTTCAAGCTCCACAAGCAAACCAACATCCAAAACCTCAACCTGAGCTACAAAATTTCTCAAAACCCCCCAAAGCACGGCCTTTCAGTGAAAATATATTATTCTTAGCTTCTCTGTAGCAGTTTTAAATTATTGAACCGCTCAGCACTAACTTTCCAACCAGAAAGAAATAGTTACTCCCAGCACACTTTTTTTGCTTTTAAAGAATTGTTTTGGAAGCTGTCCACCTCATATTTGAAGGTTGCCTGTTTTCATATTTTTGCCCATTGAATTTGGATGAGATCCTATTTTAATTCATTGAAATTTCTCTTTTTGTAGTTCAGCCATCTTCATGCTTTATTCTTCATGAGCCTTTTATGTTTTCAAATTAAACCTAGTGTTCTGCTATTATTTCCCAATTCATCTTTGAGTCAGCTTGCTGCTGTGATGCTGTATTGTCAGCATTACAGATAAATAGTAAAGAAATGGACACCAGGAAGTTGTGATCATGAGTGAATTGAGTGGTTAGTTCATTGTCTTTGCATGTAGAATCATCATCTATTCAATGAATGTGGCCAAACCAGTGCAGATGTTGTTGACTTAGCAACAAGTGTACGCTGATGGAATTAGAACTCTCCTGAACCTGAGTTGGATATCTTGATCTGCCAAGAGATGGTGAGGATATATCTGAAATCAATGCCTTTTCTTCTGCTTGACAGACGAAGTCCAGGTCTCACCACTGTAGAGAGGTGCACTGTGGCTGCAGGGTTGGTAGACTCACTATTTGATATTCCAAGGCTAGTTGCTGTAGTTCTACACTCTTTGAATCAGCTTGAACAAATCAGCCTTTTCACAAGTTGATTCAGCATTAAGTGACAGATTATTGGTAATTGTAAAGCCCAGATATGAGAAGCTATCAACAACCTTAGGATCTCATTGTCAATGCCGATAGATATCAGTATGGCAACATCCTGGACCATGTCACTCAGTCAAACCAAATTCTGATGTTGTCAGTCAAACCAAATTCTTAACAAGTGTGACAGAGTCTGTCCATTTGCCAAGGAAAGTTCCTTGATGTGGAAGGCTGGTGTGGCATCCCATAACATAGAACATCTCTGATTATGAGCTGGCACACCTTCATCTTGGACCTCAGTTCAGCAAAGCTAAAGAGCTAACCATCAGCTCTCGTACATAAGTGAAACACCCACTGTAGATTGCACATGACAGCAACATAGAGAATAAGTCAGAGTATCGGTGCCAGAACCCAACCTTGTTTGACTCCACTGCTGATCTCAACGTCATAGTTAACCTTACCCATCAACCTGTAATGGAAAGAGAAAAGTTGTCATGAGTCTGCAAGGCATTGTTTCAAATTTCTACTTCCTTGTTTGATTAAAGTGAGTTGATTGAGATAAACTTGTTTGAAATGTAGCATAACCGGTTTTAATCACTTCAGAGCTTTCACATCCGCTGATTCACTGGTTTATTCATTGATGTGAGACTATTTTCCCATAGCAGTAGATAATTTAATTCAATTATGCAATTGGCTGGCCAGCAGGCATTAATTTCTATGTATGTTTTGAGAACTGTTTTCCAAATTTAAAAAAAATGCTAGGTCAAACCTTCTTAAAATGTCACTGTTAAGTGATCAGTGCATGATTATCTTAAAAAGAATGCAAATTGAATTCTGCAATACTATATAGAATTACAAAGAATTTGCAACAGAGAAACAGGCCACTTGACTCAACTGGTCTACAGCGTTGTTCATGCAGCACATGGAGGGGTGACAGCAGTACAGTGGTAATGTCACTGGACTAGTAATCTAGAGATGCAGCTCAGTGTTATGGAAACACAAGTTTAATTCCCATCATGGCAGCTACAGGAATTTGAATTTACTAAATTAAATGTGGAATATGAAGCTGGACTTGATAATGGTGACCATGAAATAATGATTAAACTTTATAAAACTGCATTTGGGAATCAGCTATCCTCACCTAGTCTGGTCTGCAAGGGACTCGCCCACAGCAATGTGATAGATTCTTGACTGCCCTCTGAAATGGCTGAGGAAACTGGTTAGGTAATTAGGGATAGGCAACAAGTCTTGTCCTTAGCAGCGAGGCCCAGGTCCCATGAAAGAATTTAAAAAAAGAGTGACTTCCATCCTTGACATCTAACCATCTCAGCATATCCTTCTAATCTCTTCTCACTTGTGGGCTCATCTAGCTTCTGCTGAAACATTACACTACTCATTTCCACTAATGTTAATGGTGGTGACATTCATAATACAATCAACCTGAGTAAACAAGTTTCTTCTGAATTCCTGAATGGATTCATTTGTGACTCTCCTGTATTTAGGAGGTCTTGTGCGCAGTGGGTAGCATCTCTACCTCTGAGTCAGAATGGTTGAGATTCACTCTAGGACTTGATGGCCAAGGAAGATGCATTCAAAACTGGAGAAGCAGGTTGATAGCAATTTGCAAACCCTGCCAACACAAACTAATAGCAGGCACTAGAGCGTTCTCAACAGCTATGTGATAGAAACAAAAAATGCTGGAGATCACAGTGGGTCAGGCAGCATCCATGGAGAGAAAGCAAGCTAACTTTTCGAGTCAAGATGACTCTTCAGGTTGGAACATCTACCTTCACTATCCATGGATCGCATGTCTGCTAAAGTGCATGTTTGCAGATCATAGTGGTGTTCCTGTGCATCTGCTGTGCTTGTGTTTTTAAATGGTTGAGGTTGTGGGTTTGGAGGTTATTGTTGAAGGATGCTCAGCAAATTGCTGCAGTGCATCTTGATAATACACACTGTTGTCATTGTGTGTTGGTGATGGAAGAAATGAATGTTTAAGGTGGTGGATGATATGCCCATCATGTGGGCTGCTTTTTCCTGGATGTTATGGAGCTTCTTGAATGGCGCTGGAATTGCAGTCATCCAGACAAGTGGATTGTTTTCCAGTAAACTCCTGAGTTATGTTTTCTAGATGGTGGACAGGTTTTGGAGAGTCAGGAGGTGAGTTAGTTACTTCAGAATGTTCAACCTCTAGCCTACTCTTGTAATCACAGTATTGAAGTGGTTGGTTCAATATCAGGGATAGCTTGCCTCCTGATCAATGGGAACCCATAGGATGAGGATAGTGGAGTCTTCAATGATCACGATGCTATTGAATGTCAAGGGGAGATTCTCTCTTGTTGCTGTTGTTCATTGCCTGGGATTTCTGTGGTATGAATGTTATTTGTTACTTATCAGCTCACATACAGTTTTCTGTAGGTTGATTTTTCCACCTATTACGGGCCACATTACCATAGATCATCAAACTCAGCACTGATTGGAAATTGAATCTTGATTGTTTCTGTTCTGGATGTCCCAGTGCCCCATGTGGTGGTTTATTTAGTGATTAAGTCTTTTGAGAAAGAAAAAGATTTTATGTTTTTAATTCTTTCACAGTATTAGAGCATCTTTGGCAAGGTGAACACCACTATTTGTCCTTGAAAAGGTGATGGGAGCTACCTTCTTGAACTGGTGCATTCCATTTAGTATAGTTTACCCACAGTATTTGAGGAAATTCCAGGATTGCGACCCAGTGTTGATGAAAGAATAGTGATATAGTTTCAAGTCACAGACCATTCTGACTTGGAGGTGAAATTGCAGGTAATGGTATTCTCATATATGTGCTGCCCCTTGTTCCTCTGTGTTATAGATGTCATTGGATTGAATGATGCTATTGAAGGAGACCTGCTGAGTTGCTGCAGTGCATCTTGTAGAAGTACACACTGCTCACATTATATGATGATGCTACAAGGGGTGAACATTTGAATTAAAGGATGGATCATGTGAGCTACTTTGTGGTGCGTGGTTTTGAGGTTCCTGAGTGTTGTTTAAATTACACTCATCCAAACAAGTGAAAAGTATTCCATCATGCTCATGGTATGTGCCTTGTAACTGGTGGAAAGCTCTTTGGGGAATCAGGAGGCGAGCTACTCTCTGCAAATTACACAGCCTCTGACTTCACTCTGCAGCTACATTATTTATGTAGTTGGTCCAGTTAAATTTCTGGTTCAGAGTGACCCACAGGGTACTGATTCAGCAATAGTAATGGCATTGGATGTTAAAGAGAGATGATTCAATTTTTTTTTATTGTCCACAGTAATTGTCTAGAAATTGTATGATGCAATTGTTAGCCTGAATGTTGTCCAGGTCTTGCTGCGATTAGGCAAAGACTTCTTCAGATCTGACGAGATGCAAAAGGAACTGAACACTATGCAAAAACATCCCCAATATGACCTTACAGTAGAGGGACAGTTCTTGATGAAGCAATTGAAGATGATTAGACCTGGACATTGCCCTGAAGAATTCCTGCAATGCCCTGAGGGTTAGTTCATTGACATCAAACAAGCAAAATGATTTCTTTTTGCAAGGTATGACTTGAGCCAGTGAAGTGCTTCCATTCTGATTCCAGTTGACCCCCTGCTTATAAGTCTCAATATTCCCAACTGTTCAGTACTGCTTGCATTCATACCCAGAAAATTTCAGACAGTTCAGGTAGCTGAACATATTGCTTCTCACTGAATGAAAGTACAAAACAATTCAGCTGGTAAATTTCTCCTACTTCAGTGAGTAAGTACAGAACTCACATCTGAAGAGGCACATGAACACAAGACAGCACTGGTTTTATGTTTTGTTTGTACAGTCAGTTCCAACAGCACTTTTCCACATTATATTCTGCAACTGGATAGAATAGTATTCAAACTGCTTCTTTTTTGAAAGAGTGAATGGTTTTAAAAACTTCTTTATAAGAGGTTGTTTAAGATAAAGAATGATTGTAGAGTATGGAAAAGGTTTTCAGTTCTAAGATTTGTCATCAGATGTCCCTCAATTAGGTACACTGCAGCA
Source organism: Chiloscyllium plagiosum (assembly GCF_004010195.1). Taxonomy (NCBI): domain Eukaryota; kingdom Metazoa; phylum Chordata; class Chondrichthyes; order Orectolobiformes; family Hemiscylliidae; genus Chiloscyllium; species Chiloscyllium plagiosum. The sequence goes on from NC_057728.1 coordinate 20,192,855, forward strand.
CAGTTACAACATTATAAAATATTACAACAGTGACTAGAACTTCAAAGCAAGTTTCTTGTTGGCAGTAAATTGGAGATGTTCAGCGGTTCTGAAAAGTTCCATGTAAATGCAAGTCTTTTTATTTTAATGGCTTAAATACAGAAAAATGTTCCTTCTGTGCAATCCAGCTTCAAAAGTAATTGTCACAGCATAAGCGTGACAGACCTGTTTCCTGCAGCAGTGGCATTAAGTAAGACTGCCAAATTAGTGCTAATTTGTGAGCAGTCTCATAGCTGAGTAACTTGATTTAAGAAATGAAATGACACATAAGTATGCTGTTCAGTCCATCATGATTGTCAAATTTATTTCGCACAATATCATAAAGGCATCCAAGAGAAATATTCATCCTATCAACATAGGTTATGTGCATCTAAAAGGACTATGCATTAACCTCTTGTATCACCAAGTCCAATGGCTGAAGGCAAACAACTTATATTGCTATCCCTCAAAGTTTAAAGAACAGATGAAACCAATAACATTAATTTTCTCAGCAGCTGTGATCCATATTCAAGAAAGCTATGAGAATGACTGGAATTTTTCAGAATGTGATAACTAAATCTGTTTCAGACAATACTTTTTATGGCAAGAACAACTCAGGAAGAATTAGGGTATGATAGGATGGAAAATTGGTACTTGAACGTTTCAATGGAATCTCACCATGACAAAAAATCAGAATTGATTCCACAAGATTTTACTCAATAAAAGAACCCCATCTTGAATCAATTCTGCAATATAAAGTGAATATTAAACACAGCCTAAAAACTCCAACCGTGGAAATAGATCAGATTCCAATTGGTGGCATTACATTCAGTGACGATTTGCCCTGAAAACAATCATTTCATAAGTACCTATTCTGTAGACACTTTCGCTTGATCTATAAATTTAAGGTTCCTGTGCTTGTTTACTTCAGAATTATCAGTCAACCATGTGGGTGCAGTCAGGAGCCCAGGCTACTGTCAGATTGCTGGAGGTGAATCTGGCATGCAGTGATGATTGATGACAGCCCTAAAAACAAACAGAACAGGCTCTTAGTCACATCATCCGAGTAACTGAAACATTTTTTAACTAGAAAACCTATTTCTATAATTGGTTTGGGTTAGTTCAAGATCAGTTTTAGAATTGCATTTTTTTCATCTAGTTAAAAGATTAACTTTTTTTTCATACAAGATCCATTTAAAAATGACACCATTGTAGTCTGGGGGTAATTAAGATCAAATTCTTGAATGCTTCTACTGTTCATTGTCTTCATGCATGCGTGAGAGTGAGTATGTGTATTTGTGTATTATTGAGTGCGTGAGAGTGTGTGTTTAGCAATGTGTGTGTGCACGCACGTGTGAATGATTGAATATGTATTCATTAAAAGAAGAGCTAACTTATTGCTACAGTAATACTTGTAATTCAGTATCTCCACTTACAGCATCTCTCACCTGCGTTCATTCGCAGATTTGCTGCTGTCTAAATCTTTGGGCCTTCATGTAGTCAGTCTTTATGATATCACCAAAGTTGGATTCAGTGCTGTTCCCTCTCCTTTTGCTTTTTAGCCAGGGCAAACAAAGAGAAAACACCCAGAGAGCAAATGAAAGGTTCCCATTACAACATAAAAGCCAATCATTCCACTTAAACAACTGGTTTTAGAGTTGGTTACTTTCTTTACACTGTTACTGTGGAGAGGAGTTTGGCTTCCACTCAGAAACTGAATTGAATAGCTCAGCACATTGGAAACTGTAGACACAGACTGGGGTTCCATCACTGGAGAAAGCGGTATTTAGGAGTGTTACTGAGGGTGGTCCTCAAGCTAAAAGCTGTTTGGGATGGTGACCTTTACAGACAAAAAAAAAGCGATTAACACTGAATTAATGAGTTCCAGTGAATAGACTATTCATACAATGATTTCATCAAAAGCTCTGTAATAGAGAACCAGACTAACATCTTCTCAAACACTCCTGTATAACACACATCAATCACAGTTTCCTCAGTGACAGAAATCAAACATCCTCACCATCTCTCTAACAACTGTATCCATTTTTCAGTCTTGATTAGGCACATTAGGCCTCTCTCGAACATGAAGAGATACCACGTAAATTACATATGGAATACCCTTGTAGCATTTCATTATTCATTACTACTTTCTTTTCCAATATTCCAAAAAGTAACCAAATACTGAAAGTTCAGTGTACTCATCAAGTGAACCAGTGACACCTAGTGGATCACTATAAATAACTGTTTCACCTTATTTTCACTTCCATTATAAAAAAAACTAGGTATTTAACGTCCTAACTTCCCATTGGTTAACATATTTCTTTGTCAAATATCATGTGGGCTCCTGTGAACTAGAGGTTCTGTTTGTTGCTATAGAGTTAACTGCGCCAAGATTAGATTATTGTCAATGCAGATATCAATTTCTGATTCTGAATTACTTGCCATTGATTTTGAGAAATTAATTTTTAAAGAAAGAATTTCAAGTAATGCCTATTACGCCATCAGAACATGTTGAAAAACTTCATAGCCAGTGAAGTATAGTCATGTTGTTGATGGGAAAGATAGCAGCCAATTTCCACACTTCATACTGTAATGAGATAAACTGCCATGCTTTGATGTGTTGTTTAGAAAACAGATATTGACTTGGAAGCTGCTGGATCTCTTCTTTGAATTGTGTCTTCTAATCTTTATGTTCCTTTCAGTTGAAAATACAGCATCTTTAATAGTGCATTGTCCCTCAGCATGTCACAGAAATAGGTTCAAGCCTCTGGAGTGTGGCTTGAGGTGATTATCTTCTGATTCAAAGGCACAGGTCTTATCACTGATCCAAGGCTAATATGTATAAGTACACATTCCTACCTTACACATCCCTATTCATACTGAACACTTACCAGCAAACATGTTGCTTGCGGTTACATTGGGTTTTATTCATCACTGTTAGAAACACTTAATTTGTAACAAAGTCCTTATAGTATTGAGTTTTATCTGCATCTTGTATTTGGATATTTTTGCCTGTAATATTCTGATATTCTGGAAAGAGTTTTAAATGTTTTAAAATATTCTGTGCCTTATTTTTCTCTGCAACCTAAACATCGTGACAAATCTTCTGTGCCCCCATTCATGAAGAGCTATACCAGCAGTAGCCTTGCTATCATTAGAGTTACCCACAAAGAGAAAGTCATAGGGTAAAGGCCAAGCAAATAACAGTCACTCGTGGTAAGTTTGATTAACAATTTGACCATACTGCACAGGGAATTTAGATCCACTGGGAAAGTGAACCATGCATTCCAGTTACAGTGATTTTATTGTTTAAAGCGATGAGTGTGTGTGCATTTTTTTGTGAATGATAATGAATTACATTTTCAAACCTATCACCTTGCTTCAATCCTTCACTGTGAATGGAACACAAAACTGGAATTCCCTCCCTTACAAGTATTGTTAGATGCACCTACACCAAATGGAAATGCAGCGGTTTAAGAGGGTGGCTCACCATCACCTTCTGAAAGGCATCGAATTGGAGAATTATACAATACAGAAGAATCCCTTTGGTACTACCAAAACTATGCAGAATCTACACTAGTTCCACTTTCCAGCAATTGGCTCATAGCCTTGAATGTTGTAACACTTCAAGAGTTAATTCAAGTACTTTAAAAAGATTGAGAGGTTACCCACCTCTATCACCCTCCCCAGGCAATTAGAGATGGGCAATAAGTGCTGCTCCAGCTAACAACATCTACATCCCATGAGTGAATAGAAAAAAACATTGACAGAGGGACAAGGTAGTGGAATGGCTCAAGGTACCTTAAGCTATCCAGGTTCTAAGATCTAGAATTCTCTTCCTAAACCTTTTCACTTCTCTAAATCTCTGTCCTTCTTTAAGACATTTCTTAGAATTTACCTCTTTGGTCAAGCTTTGGTCACCTCTCCTCATGCCTATTTCTTTGGTTGCTATGAATTTAATTTAATTAAGGACCTCTGAAGTAACTTGGGATGTTTTACTCAATTAAAAATATTATAAAAATGCAAGTAACTCATGATTTTTAATTCATAATTATACTTGCATAGAACTATATTGAAATTATAACCTGGAAACTAATTGTTTAGCTCAATCAGTACATTTTGGTGCGTACTGTCTATCAATTAATGTCTGCTTCATTCCCATAACTCCTTTTATTCCCATAACTCCTTTTCCTTTAACCATCTATCTAATCTATTCAGAAATGTTAACACAATCTGATTCAAAAACTTTCAGTTGTTGTACATTATCAACCTTGTGTGAAAGGTTTCTTTTGCTCCCTTTTCCAAATCTTAGATATATTCTTAATTCTACATTTCCTCCTCCTACATGCCTCAACCACTACAGTCTTTGATTTACATGCATTTACTAATCTCCTCATAATGTCAAACACTTCTGTCAAACCACCACCCTCTAACAAATAGCCAACAGTTTTCCAGTATTTCTTTGTGTTTATATTCATACCAGGAAGCATCCATGAGTGTGCACAGTACACTCTATTTTGACTTGTAATCCTTCCTTATGGTGTGGAGCCACATTACTCATTTGAAATCAACCTAAAGATACCTGAAGCCTGTCAGATTGTCACTAAAACAGAAGCAATATGCTGCTATTATTTGTGCTTGAACAATAAGAAGCAATGCCAGCAAAGTGACAAAGGGCAACAGTTCCAAAGAAAGGGACAGATGAAGTGATCATAATGCAATCAGCAAACTGATCATCATGAGAAACAGTTTGCTGGAATGCCACAGTTTGCAGATAGGAACATAATAGAAGAAGTAGGCTATTCAACTCCGAGTCCTTACCACATTACAATTAAATCCAAGCTAATCTGCACCTTAACTCGATTGACCTGACTTGGCTCTGTTATCCTTAATACCCTTGCCTGTCAAGCATTCAGCAATCTCAATTTTGAAATGTTCAGTTGACTTCCAGATTTTCATTACTGTGTGTGTGAAAATGCTTCCTGACATCTTGCTTCAAAGGCATCGCTCTAAATTTGAGGTTACACCTTCTATTCTGGACAGCCCCATTAGAGGAAAGAGTTTCTCACTTATCCTATCAATTCTTTTGAAATTCCAAAATAATTTAATTAAATCAGTTCATGATCTTCTATATGCAAAGGAATACAAACTCAATTTTGGCAACCTGTCCTCACAATTTAATCTCTTCAACCCTGGTGTATTCTGCTAATCTGCACTGCACGTTCTGCAATGCTGAAATATCCTTTGAGACGTGCTGCTTAAAACTACACATAATACGGCAGTCATGTCAGAAATCAACAATAATCTACTTCTAACAAAACACATTAAGCATGAGCGGGTTCATCGGACGTGGATAAAACATTCAGGATGCATCCTAGATTCGCAAGTTAAAAGATAATTGATTACATGGATGTCCAGCAGGGTGAATTTGAGATGTAGGAATCAGCAGAGCTTTGCATAGAGCTGAAGACATGACAGGCAGCTCTTATACCCTCTAAACTATCACTGACAATTCCATCATACTGTTACACAACTACTTTGAAGCCCCTTGGGTCCACAAAAGTGGTGTGCCCGAGAGATCCAATAATCAGACAGGAGTTATTCAGTACTATCACTACAGAGCTTTTCTTTACTAACAAAAGGCATTGAGTGACAAAAGACACTGTGTGATACTATTTTCAAATTCTCTGTCAACACAGGTGATGGCAACAGCATATGGGGTAAATCTGCTAGTAACACTATGTTGGGAAATTACCTATAGGATAGTTAAAATGCAAAGACTTGGATCCTCTTGCAGGAATGGTCAGTGCCACTAAATACAAAAAGATATTCAAAGCAAATCCAAACTCATGAGAGATGTATTTATCCCTTTCAATCTAGCACTTACATAATGACAGAAAGGACTTTCAGAAAAGTCAGGGTTGGAATTTTAAAATGCAGAAGAAAGCTACTATGTCGAATGTAGCTGTAATGGCTCTCTGAAAGAGTAATCCCTTCAATCACACTCTCTGTACTTACACTGTACAAAATAAACTAGTAGCAAGAATGGAATCATTCTCCTTTAAACCTAATCAGTACAGATTTTTCCAAATATTATTTGATCATGGATTTTTGTGATTTTCCCTACCACTGAACTGCAGTTACTGGTGATGGATTCAGTTGGAGTGGCAGTGATCCAGATGACAGACCAGAAAGTCAGGGGTAATTCTGCCTTGGCCATTTGGCAGAGCCTTGACTACACTCTATGGAGAACTAATTGCTCAAGTTGTGCCAGTCCTCCCATCTGGAAGCTCTTCAGATACAGCAGTGCCATTGGGAGTAGTGGCCACTGCTGGGAGACCACACATGGACCACTACACTCAGATCAAGGTAAATGGGATCAGGTGATTGGTGAGGACTGTCTGGGTTGGGAGATGACATTAGTGAGGTTCTTATTTACTGGTGAGGGGTGCTGTGCAGCCATTTTTGTGGAATTGGATGGTCCTCCATGAGCCAGAGGTTGCCTGACTGGGAGAATCCCCTCCACCAACAAGCCACTTGAGAGATGGTCAGGGCTCATTAGGCAGTCTCCACACATGCCACAGAACCCATCTCTACTGGAAAAAGGAAAGCTATAAGAGGAAAAGGCCACTTAAGAAGCATAGTTGTCCTCTGGACAGAGGAGCCATCCTCTACATTCCTCATCTCTGGTAGAATGCCATATCTGTGGAAAGGTGATGGAGGCATCACGACCCACTACCCTCTCTGCCAATTTTTCAACCTCCTCATCCCCAAGCCCATTCCCACAGTTCCCAAACATTTCCCATAACTCTTTTTTTCTTCCTTTCTCATTTTTTTGATAGTGGAATACATTTACAATGTCGTAATCGTCCAAAGCAATGGCCAAATTTATTAAACTTTGAATAAACTATAAATATTGCAAACCCTTGACTATTTCTTTCACATCCTCATATAGAAATCATAAGTATCTGGAAGATTTCATGGCTTCTGCACATTATTACAACCAGCATGATTCTTTCTTCATACTAATCTCTTCTTCACTAATCTTTAGTCTTCATTAAATCTCTGGAATATCTATTCTGCTTCTCCACTGTAAAGATTAAACCAAATGTTCATATAATTATTCTGACCTGTCCTTCTCTTTGTCTTTTGTCTATTTAAAATTATTTACCCTTCACAATTTTTGTCCTGCTTAAAAAAAAATCTCTTTTGTTTTTCATGTTCATCCTAACAGAAAAAGAACTCTTTTAGAACACCATTCTCCAATGTTCTCAGTACTAAGGCTGATAAGTCACAGATATGTGACAAAATGATGCTCTTCACTTTAAAGCCATACAATACACCATACAATAATGGGTTGTTAAAATTGCAGCAGTTGGAAAAGTTTCACTTTCTAGTCCACTATTGTCATACATCCTTAATTGAGTGAGGAAGAATTGATCATTTTGCTGTCAGACAGAAATCAAATATTAGTCAGATGATAACATTTTATCAAAATGTTGTTCCAGTGTTTGATTTCTACTGACCGGGAAGTTGAAAGGTTCCTTGCTCAATTAATAAAAACAAATGGATTGTTATTTGTTACCTTCTCTATTCCTGTTCTTTCTGGTTACCTCTGAAGGATAAACCATTGAGATCTATGGGATCACTTTGTGAAGTGTGATGTACTCAGGGCCAGACTTCAGAGGGATAGTGGTCTCATTGCTCTTGAAATTTTCTTCAGGAATCTAATAGAACAGGGCATGCTAACTGGTTTTATTTAACTGGTAGTTAAGGTGCACGATTGCCAAAGAGGATTGAAATGTACAATTTTGGTAAGCTGGGGCTGTGCAGGAACATGCAAAAGTGTTCAGCTTTCCCCTCAACAGATCTGTTGAAATAAGTGCTTAAAAAGAATAGGGTGCTGTTGGTGTGAAAGGAAAGTTAACAGACTTGGTTCTTTGCCAAAAGGTCTAATAAATGCCCAGAAACTGAGTCCGAAAGACAGATAATAAATGTAAGCGTGCCAAGAATCACAACACAGAAGCTAATCTGTAGAGATTTATCAATTCCTTTCACTCCCTAATCTCCTAAAATATGATCAAATAGTCACTTTTTAAGAAATTTGTCACTTTCTTTAATAAGCTGGATCAGTGTGTTGGAAGCAAATTTTTCATTTAACAGATTGTCACCACTTTCTGAGAACATATATGATAAACTTACTTTGAAAAGTCCTTTTGAAGTCAGCATTGACTGTATAGATCTTAAATGATGACAGTTTTAAACCTCAAAACATAAAAGATTATGTTTTATTAATATTGCTTACATTTATATCATGCAAGTATGTTTTCCTGATTGTCATGAGTTTGGCAACTAACAAAATCCTACAGGATAGCATTGTTGTAGACTTTTGTTATATCTCCCTAGAACTGTTGCTTTCACTTTCATTTGTTTTGTAATCCAATTGCTGTCATCCATAGATTTTGTTATTGAACAAAAGAATTAACAAACAAGATATTCTTCGCTTTAATTGTTTATTCCAACTTCATACTTTCAAATACAGCTTTGGTTCATCTGTAAATCTTGGTTTCTGATTCTCTTTTTTCTCATTGAGTGTCATTGAATTCAATCATATTCTGGATGGTATTCTCAAAATCCTCCTTTACTGTCAAAATTGTTAATTTATTACTCTTAACTAAATAAATAATATTTCTAGTTTCTGATTTTATGATAAGTAGAAAGAAAATACTGCATTCATAGCAGTATCAACATATTTAAGAAAAACAGAATGGTTAGGGATATGGTCCTGAATTCCTCCAATATTGTAACACAACACCCCTGAGATATTGATATATACTTGAAACTGATGCTGAGTTGCTTATATAATGGTAAAGGCATATCAGAATGGGGTAGATATTTTCTAAAATTTCATCTATTAAAGTATTGGGACCATGCCTCTGTATACCAGAAACCCAGAGTACCTCGGTACTATTTCCCTATATATGCAGAAGAATGGTACTAGACCTCTCAGAGATTTGGCTGAGAGAATGAGATTGAGATTTAACCCGAATCATTGCCATTTTCATGAAGTAAATTATCTCAATTTCTTAATTTGTGTCTGCAGACAATGTACTCCAGAAATTAAGCTGTAAAAATGATTCGAATAATCTGAAAAGGCTTTCAGAAAGAATGGGGTAAGAGGTGTCTCCTGCTGACTGTACCCCATTTCACTTTAATGAAGTACATTCTGGCTGCCAGTTAGCAAGTGTAATAGCTACATAGCTGAGGTCATAAGTTAATTGATGTGGGAGGATCAAGCTGAAATCCTAGCAATTTAAGCACTGAAAACAAACCTTAGCTTAGAGAACAATTTCCCCTCTTTGCTTCTCCCTAATGTACTATGTGCATAGAATAAACAACAATAAAACTAACACTATTTCAATTAACATTTCCAATAAAGAAGTGTTAAACTGGAATTTTTAATAAGTATACGTGCATATGGAATATGATTACTCATGCTCTTTTTGGACTACAGAAGCCAGATATTGACAAATAGCATCCGTTAAGTCTTTCATATCCATATTACATCCAAAAGAATAGGAATTCATGACCTGAACCTGCCAAAATGTATCACTTGCATTGGTTGATAGTGACCCTATAATCTCTTTCTCAAATTAAAACTACTTGTTGAAATTTTTTTATCCAGAAGATCCTTTTAAATACAAATGTTTGAAAATTATTTTCTTAGTGATTGGTAATTGCTCTCCTGATGTGCACAACAGCAGCAAATGTGGAGAAAGAACTGACAGATGGAGTTGATGGGCTGAATGGCCTGTTTGCATGCTGCAACTTTATATGGTTCTATGACCCTAATGATCTGCCTTGGAGCAGCCAGCTGGTGGCATTACTGCACAGTGCCATTCAGTGATACATGATACCTGCATTAATGCTCCTGCTCTACTCTGGCAATCCCAAGCAAAGTACCCAGCCAGCTTTTGGTAATCTTTCCAACACAATTCTCCTTGTATATGAGCCACTTGAGCAGTAATTAAGCACTCTATGATTGATACAATTACTGTAGAAGGCAGTTGTTTCCTGTAATATTTTGTAAATGTTCACATTACGGCAATATGGTGTGTGACTCCAGATGAGTCATGCAACACAGTTATTCATGAAAAATGTGTCTGCTCACTTGCACTACTGACTTTTATAAAGCAAGTTACTTTGTTTGCATAAACAGCATAATGTAGTGTAATACAGATGTAGTTTTCTGACAGCAAAACAACAATGATTCCAGTACTGTGGGGAATTAGAATCATAGATGTTTCAATATGCTGGTAATGCAGAAATGCTTACTTACTTTGTGAAAGCCAATAGTGCAGATAAGCAAGTAAGTTCTCATGAACAATTCTGCTACATGACTCACCTGGAGTTGTATTATATAACACAACACATTGCAATAATGATATTACAGGAAACAACCTATCTTCCACGGTAATTGCAATCATAGTGTGCTTAACTACTGCTCAAATAATTCACAAGGAAGTAGAAACATTTCTGAATACAGGTTTTTATCGTCTGTAAATTGCTAATGCTTCCTTTTTATATTTGATAACTTCAGCTGTGCTTTGTGTGTCACTGCCTATTTTTCTTTGCAGTGTTATGATCTGAGTTGATGGTCATACTAGACAATTCAGAGACCAGAGTCAAACCTAGCTTGATGGACCATACTTTTTCCCCCATTTGTTTACCCTAGCAGCCAGTCAGTGAACATATTCCCAATAGGATGTCAATATAGTTCTAACAAAGAACATCAAAGTTTATTCCACACAAAAGGACAAAAACACTAACTATATTACACCACACGTGAACAAGTTGAAATGGCCCTATTACAAATATTAGAAGTAAAAATTCAACCCTTTACCCTCAACAGCAATTTTACAGATACTCAAACCTTATGGGAGGGTCACCCTGTCTCAACTTTAAAGTTCCTTGTTCTGTTGGCATGACTGTTATTGGCTTGTTTTTGCCAAATTTCTGCATTCATGTTATGCTATTTTCTTAAGTTATATCTTTCCTGAGATCCTTAAATAAATAAATGACATCTTTTTACTAGGTGACAGCAATTAATTTTACTCTTACACCTTTGTTTCTAACACACTGTACTGGTTCAATATCAAGCTCAAGTCTAAACAGTAACCTTCATTAACATGCACATATTAACAAAATTCTAGCCAACCTTTTCTCCACTCTCAGAACTCAAAATTAAACTAAAACTAGGTCTTTCCCTTCTTATCACATCATGGAATTACAAATCAAACATAAAAGTATATATCATTTCTCCACTTCTGTTTCCAAATAATATTATTGGGAAACTTCACACAGTAGTATACATATGAGCATTGTATTGTCCTTTTTCTACTGTTGTCAGTTGTCCTGAGAGTAACTTCAACTTGTTATTATCCTCTATCAAACATATTCATTGGTTTCTGTTAATTACTGTGGACTACATTCCAATGTCTCAACTATTCTTTGCCTAATGGACTTCAGATAATCCACTACCTAAGCTAATTCCAGCTCTTCATTATACTCTGTCAAACACATTCCCTTACATTTCACATCAGCCTCCAATAAGTGGTTTATAGCTTTTTTACCAGATGTATGATGCATCTCAATCTTTTTTGTTATCTTCTGTTGAACATTCCCCTGACCCATCATGCAACTTTAGTACTTTCGGCCTGCGACAAATATTTTTCAGAGTTGCATAAAGTTTTGGTTGGCAGAGCAATCAAAGGTTATCAGGAGTGAATAGGAATATAGAATTCAAAACACAAACAGATCAATCACGATCTTATTGCATGGTAGAGCAGGCTTAAGGGGGGAAATGGTTTACTTGTGCTTCTATGTTGTATGTTCATATTATTCACCAGATAATATGACATGTACATTACCTTATCATTAATCTTCAACCAACATAGGTTCAATGCCTTGTTATTTGCCTTGTAACCTTTTCTTGCTAATGTAGAACCAGACAGTTAAAGCTGGAAAGACCTAGCTGTGTGTAATCATGCCCATTAATATGTTTCCCATTAAGGTGCTTACCAACTTTGCCTTCATGATATTGTGAACTGTCATGCTCCTCAACCTCCCTCATTTAGCAGTTCCAATAACCAATTATTCTGTCAGTAATACTAATGTTCCCTTATATGATATCTGATGGTAATACTGCTGTGCCTAAACTCATCCTTGTTCAGCTATCTTGTGCTAATTCAAATAATCCTGACTGATCTTTTACATCTCTGAGCTTTACTTCAATCACATTATACTCCACCACTTCACATTCTCCTTTCCAACAGGAATAATCCCACGTCATAAGTCTGTATTTAAGACTGTAACCTTCTAATCATCTTACTAGCTTGATTTTATACCTCCCTAATTCACATGCATCCCTTCTGGTAAAAATTTCAGAACTACACACAGTATTCTAGGTGGGGTCTGACTAATTTTCTCTTTAAGAGTAAATGACTCTCTTTGATCTACATCCCATATGATATTTGGCAGCTGCCAAGTATTACCTTGAAGTTTTGAGGGACCAATTAAGGCTCTAAGATTTTTCCTATGATTTGCCTTAGTTACTATTTCCCACTGATTCTGCAATTAAATGCTATATACATAACCATTTGTTCCTTTTCCCTAAATTCATTACTTTACCTTTTACCTATACTAAACTGATATCACAGTTGTTTGCCCATTTCTGCAAACAATCTAGGCTTCTCTCCATTCTTGGTAGTCCTAACTCCATTGGCTCTTTTAAAAATATCTACAAATATTGAGAAGTAGTTACTAACCTCTTGCAGATTACTTATCAAAATATCAGGAGTGTCAGCCATTGCACTGAGCCTATGAAACTCCATATATAACACTTTCTGCCAGATTGCTTCCCATTCCATGACATTGTGTTCCCTTTTACCCAGCCAATTTCAGTCAGCAATTACAAATGCTGATTTTATGTGACAGCTTTCTAGAAGACTTCATTAAAATTATCACTAAAATCCAAATATTGCCCTACCTTCTTGCCCATGTACAGATCTTTTGCTATTTTATCAAAAAACTCCTTCAACTTAGTTTTTCTTTGGTAGATTTACAATCAGTATCTAATGCTGTAAAGTACGTTCATGTGCTCCATTACCTTGTCCTTATTACTTTCTTTTAACCTTGTTTTTATGTCAAATAAATTCAACAAATGTTACCCAACACACCCAGTTTCTTCTTCAAGTAAGGGAAGTGAGGGCATGAAATGTACCATTTATCTGTCTAATCCCTAAATATTGCTGCTAATACTATTGCTAGATTGGCTTTAGAACTCTAGACTGTCTTCCATCTAGCAATTTTATTATTTGGAATCTAATCTATTTTTCAACTACCAGATTAACTACCAGTTAATCCTGGCTGTGGTCTAAGATTGTTGCAAAGACCTATATTTTTTCTTCTTTGCCATGGAGAATACAGAACTAGCTGTACCCCTAACCAAGCTGTTTCATTACACCTGTAACATTGGCGTCTATCTGGCAATGTAGAAAGGCAGGACAATTCCAGCCTGGCCATCCTGGTGACTGGTAAAATGATGGAAGGAGTGATCAATAGTACCATCAAGTGGTACTTCCTCATCAACAAACTGCTCACTAATGCTCAGTTTGGGTTCCACTAGGGCAAGTCTACTTATGACCTTATCGCAGCCATGGTCCAAACTTGACAAAAGAATTGAAATCCAGAGATGAAGTGAGACTGACTGCCCTTGGTATCAAAGGAGCATTTGACTGTGTGTGGCAATAAGGGTTCAATGGGAGAATTCGGGGAAATCCCTTCTTTGGTTAGAATCATAGATAGCATAAAAGATGGTTATGGTTGTTGGAGCAAGTGATAGAGAGAGCACAACCACTGGATCAAATCTAAGCTCTGCAGTCCTAAAACATTCAGTCATGTATGGTGCTGGACAATTGAATAATTCATTGGAGGAGGATGCTGCACAAATGTCCCCATCCTAAATGATGGAAGAACCCAAAACATCAGTGCAAAAGATAAGATTGAAACACTCTTCAGCAAGAAGTGTTGAGTGGATGATCCTTAAAGGACTCCTCCAGTGGTCTCCTGCATCACAGATAACATTCTTTCGTCAAATCAATTCACCCACATGATATCAAGAAATAGTTGGAAGAACTGGAGAGTGCAAAGGTTGGAGGCCCTGGCAACATTCTGACAATAGGACTCAAGACTTTTTTCTCCAGAACTTTCCACTCCCCTAGCCAAGGTCTTCCAGTACAATGTAACACTGCTAATTCCCCTTCAATGTGGAAAATTGCCCAGGTATATTCAGTAACGAAAAGGAGGACAAATCCAACCTGACCAATTACCACCCCATCAATTTTCTCTTGATTATCAGTCAAGTGATGGAAGATGTTATCAAAAGTGTTATCAGGCAGCATCTGCTCAGCAATAATCTTCTCAGTGACGCCCAGTTTGGATTCTGCCAGAGCCACTCAACCCCTGACCTCACTACAGATTTAATTAAAAAATGGGTAAAAGAGCTGAATTCCAGAGGTGAGGTAAGAATGACAGCCCTTGACTGATTGTGGCATCAAGGAACCCAAGAATCAATGGGTCTGAGTTGGCAACATCTCTGCTGGTTGGAGCCATACCTGGCAGGTATGAAGATGGTTGTGGTTGTTGGAGATCAGTCATCTCAGCTCCAGGACATCTCTAAAGGAATTCCTCAATGTAGTGTCCTAGGCCCAACCACCTTCAACTGCTTTATCAATGACCATCCCTCCATCATAAGGTCGGAAGTGGGGATATTTGCTGATGATTGCATAATGTTCAGCATTTGCGGCTCCTCAGATACTGAAGCATTATGTGTTCAAATGCAACATCTGGACAATATCCATCTAAAAGGACATGGACAGCATATACATTGTAACACTACCTACAGGTTCCCCTCTAAACTACCCACTATCCTTGCTTGGAAATATATAATCATTCCCTCAGTGTCACTGGATCAAAATCCTGGAATTCCCTCCCTAAGGGTATTGTTGATCAACCTGCAGCATCCAAACTGCAATGGTTCAAGATGGCAGATCATCAGTACCTTCTCAAAGGTAGGAATGGGCAATAAATGTTTAGCAGCCATGTCCCATGAATGAATTAAAATAAAGAGTTCAGTCATCTTAGTTACAGGACATTACTCTGAGGAACTCCTGCTGTAGTGTATGATATGCAAGTATCTGTAGTTGTTTCATCAATGACCTCGCATGTCCACCTCTGCGCTACACACCAGGAGTGGGGTGTTCCTTGATGAACCAATAATCTTCAACATATTTTGCAATTCCTCAGATGCTCATGTATTTTGTGTCCATGTACACAAAGATCTGGATAACATTCAGTTTAGAACTGATTTGGAAAGTACCATTCACAACACACAGTGTTAGGCAATGATGATCTCAAACAAGAGAGAATTTAACCATGTCTTCTTGATGTTCAATGAACTTGTCATTGCTGAATCACTCAGTATTAATATCCTGGGGATTACTATTGACCAGGAACTGAACTGGTACTGACTGGCATGAGTCAGGAGTGCTATGGTACTTTCTCCACTAAATTCAAAATCATCCTAGGCAAGGTAGCCCATTTGACTGGCACCCCATCCATAACTTTTAACATTCATTTTCTTTACTAATGGCACACTGTGACAGCAATGTAGACCATCCACAAGATACAGGATAGCAACTCACCAAAGATCCTTCAACAACACCTTCCAAACCTGTGAACTCTGACTTAAAAGGCCAAGAGCAGAAGATACATGGGAACATCACACACGCAACCCCACTGAATCACACATCATCCTGACTTGAAACTATATCGCCATTCCTTCACTATCTTTGGGTCAAAATTCTGCAACTTCGTTCCTAACACCACTGTATGTACTTACACCACATGGATTTCAACAGTTAAAAAAGGCAGCTCAACATGACTTTCCCAAAGGCAATTAGGGATGGGCAACAAAGCCTCTGAAAGCAGAAAATCATAGATTTTTAAAGGTGAGAGTAGACATTTAACGATCACAAAAAATACATTTAAAGGGATACTGAATCTAAAAGCAGACATTTGAAACTGAAAGCATGATTGGTTAGATCATGGTCAGCATATTGTGTGCAGTTCTGAACATCTTATAGGGAAGGATATTAAGAGTCATGGAGAAGCAACAATGCATGTTTACTAGAACAATATCAGGAATTAAAGCACATAATTGAGGACAGAGATTTGAAGAATCAGGAACAACAAGAGAAACTGCAGGAAAAACTCAGCAGGTCTGGCAGCATCTGTGGAGATCAAGCAGAGTTAATGGTCCGGGTCACAATGACCCTTCTTCAGAACTGGTGGTAGCTAGGAAAGTTTGGCATTTATGCTGAAGATGGGTTGTGGGAAGAAGTAAATGATTGGTGGAGATGGAGCCCAGAGAGAGAGAAAGACAGTTGGACTGACAAAAGAATGGGTAAAGGTCGGCCTCGGGAAATCAGTAACTGCTAATGGGGATTGTTAGTAGCTGACAATTGGTTGGTTGTGATAGCAGCTTGTGGGATGACAAGGCCTGGTGTGTGGAGTTGGGGTAAGGACATGGAAGAACGTGTTCAGACCCTGAAATTATTGAACCTGATATTAAATCCTGAAGGCTGCAGGGTACTCAAGTGGAAAATGAGATGCTTTTTTTCCAGCTTATACTGAGCTCTGCAGCAAGGCTGAAACAGAAATGTTGGCCAGGGAACATAGCAGTGTGTTGAAGTGGCAAGCAACAGAATGTTCAGGTTCACTTTTGCAGACAGAATGTAGGTGCTCTGCAGAGTTGTTGCCTAGCCTGCATTTAGATTTTGTTTCCACTAAAATAGTAAATATTTGGGGATGGTGGTACTTATCTCAGGGGGATACATCTTTCATCCACCAATGGCTGTGTTTTCAGCCAAAAGGAATCTCTGCCCTCCTTGTAATATTCTCCAGCCCTACAACCCTCCATTGTTCTGTGTATTCCTCCAAATTTGATTTCTTGTGTATCTGGATTTCCTTTACTCCACCGCTGCGCTTTCAGCTGTCAAGGTACTAAATAGTGGAATACCATCCCTAAATTGCACTACTGTTGACTCCTTTCTTCTCCTTAAATTTGCCCCTAAATGTTACCTATTTAGTCAAACTTTTGGTTACTTGACCTGATGTATCTTTTTAAGTAGATCAGTGGTAAATATATTTAAGAAAGTTCCTTTGAAATTACATTTTACTATCTTAAAGGCTAATGCAAATTAATGTTTTAAATCTTTCTATCCATGTCTCCTCCTTAGCTGAGCCCTTTATCGAGCTTTTGGTGACTAATTCTTTCGCTTAATATCAGCTTTCATCTGATTATACTTTGGTGAAGAAAATTGCAATGGTACTTTTAGGCACTTTTATAAATTCAGTTGGTTGTTGCTGAGATTGCAGCTCCAAGAATACAAAGGAAATTGCACACCATTCAGGACAAAGAAGCCTGCTTGACGGTCACTCTGTCTATCACCTTCAACATTGACTCCCTCCATTGCTAGTGTAGTGGCAACAGCATATATCATATACAATATTGCTGCCGCAACTCACCAAGACTCTTTTGACAGCACCTTCCAAATTCATGACCTCTTGGGCACACAACCATGTGCAAGCTACACACCATCACAGCTTGGAATTATATAACCTTTCTTTCATTGTCTCTGGGTCAAAATCATAATTAAATTCACTGAAAGAATCCAGGTATAAATTTACAAATTAATCTATTCATTAGGTTTGACCCTGAAAGGTAAACTTAAGTATTTATTATTCTAGAAATAAGACATCTAACTCTCATATATATTCAGCCACTAACTTGTTCCCAGGCAGCCAATAAATTTTATACATATATTAGCCACCTGAATGTTTACTTTAGGTTGTGCTTTCTAATGTTGCTTAGTTGCCCATTGTTAAAATAATTAAAGCTGCTGAAATGTGACATTCCCATTATTACATTCATGGTTTCAGAGAGAACTGGCTTGCCCCATTTGATTATGTGGGGCAGTTTTATTGTTATTGATTCATTGTCATGAGACATTGTCACTGGGCTTTTTTTAGGATTCTCTCTGTTGTTAGTAAGACTTTCCTTGTTTAAATCTGGCTAAAATAGCCCACGCCCCTTTTCCAGTTTGTTCCCTATGAAATTGTAGGATGCCAACGAACAATGGAATATCTGCTATATGTTCAGGCTAATCAGGTGGATATAAAAAAAGGATTTTGTTTTTGAAAAAAAAGAGAAGTTTTCTTGATGTCCATCTCTCAACCAAAACCATTGAAAGAGATTAATTCATCATTCATCTCAATCAATGTTTATGGACTCTTGCTGTGCACACTTTGACATATTTTGGATGTATCAGCGGTTGCTCAATGGCTCAGTGATTAGCCCTGCTGCCTTTCAGTGTCAGGGACCCAGATTCAATTCCAGGCTTGCGTGACTGTGTGAAGTCTGCATATTCTCCCCATGTCTGTGTAGCTTTCCTGCAAGTGCTCCAGTTTTCTCCCACAGACCAGAGATGTGCAGGTTAGGTGGATTGACCATACTACATTGCCCATAGTGTCCAGGCATGTGAAGGCTAGGTGATGACAGGGATGGGGTGGTTCTGGGCGGGATGCTCTTCAGAGGTCCGGTGTAGACTTGTTGAGCTGAATGGCCTGCTTCCACACTGCAGGGATTCTATGATTCTGACTTACTAATGTCCAACATCATCAGCGCAAGGATCACTTTAAATTGAGGCAAAATTCACAATCAATGTGATGGTTTCTCTAAAAAATAAATCTAAGATTCATAATTTAAGCATAAAGGTGGGGTAAGAGGCCAGAGATGTCCAATTTATACTGCAAGTATTTCCCTTGGGTAGCTTTATTGAACAATGTTAGGAATCGTCTGGTGCTAATAAAACAATGTGAAATCCCGACACCTTCTCTTTCATTATTGACCTGCTGATACTTCAATCCAGAAGAAGTTTCAATTTAAAAAAAAAGCAGCTAGGAAACACTTTCCTGGTGAAACAGCTCTGGGCAAATTACATCAATACTAAAAGTATAACCATTTACCAGAGATGGAAATGTGTTGCTGGAAAAGCGCAGCAGGTCAGGCAGCATCTAGGGAACAGGAGAATCGACGTTTCGGGCATTAGCCCTTCTTCAGGAATGAGGAAAGTTGGTCCAGCAGGCTAAGATAAAAGATAGGGAGGAGGGACTTGGGGGAGGGGCGTCGGAAATGTGTCTGAAGAGCTTCTGTGCAGAGGAGATGA
>NC_057728.1:20213196-20217644 GCF_004010195.1 Chiloscyllium plagiosum
CGCCCCCACCCCAGTCTGACCTATTACCCTCACCTTGACCTCTTTCCACCTATCACATTTCCGACGCCCCTCCCCCAAGTCCCTCCTCCCTATCTTTTATCTTAGCCTGCTGGACCAACTTTCCTCATTCCTGAAGAAGGGCTAATGCCCGAAACGTCGATTCTCCTGTTCCCTAGATGCTGCCTGACCTGCTGCGCTTTTCCAGCAACACATTTCCATCTCTGATCTCCAGCATCTGCAGACCTCACTTTCTCCTATAACCATTTACCCCCTACCCTTTGTTCTGTTCCCCACTATACTTTTTATTCTCATTTCTTTAGTACCATTGTTTTAATTATCATAAGTCTTGTATGTGGCATTTTGCCAAAACATACAAACTGAACCAGATTCCCTTCAGATATACACTACAATTTTCTCAGACCACAGTTAAATTATCTAAGCACAACCTGTTTTCTACATGTCAATGCAGACTGCACCTGATTAACCCATTGCCTCTCAAGTGTTTATCAATATATTATGGATTGTATCAGTTTGCCAAAATGTGAGGTAATACTAATAACCATCTGAATTTGCTAGCTTATTCTTCTCCTCTTGTATTCTAGATATTTATAACTGAGAGCTGTAAAGTATCGTAGAATTTACCAATTTTATATTGTGGTCATCCAGGAATTATTTTTAGAACTTAAAATCAATGTGTTTTTGAAACCAGTGATTTATCTGCGATCTTGCACCTTGTGTGATGCCTGGGGTGATGCTATCTGTGCTGATGACTATCTGTTGCTTGTGCTTGCATTCCAGAATTATTAGATGTTGCAGCAAAAGATTTACAGATCTTCAGCTCATTCCCACCCAGAAGCATTCCCTTTTTTAAAAAAATGGAATTTGCAGGCATTTTTGGTATATATGAACAGCGTCAGAAATTCCTTCCAGTGTGCAAGTGAGCAATACGCAGCATGAAGGTAGACATACCATCTTTGTTTTGGAGTCAGGCATTGAGTTACATCTCTGCCCTTTCTAAAAAAAAGCATTTAAATACTATGAATGAATCTCAGCTTTCTTTGCAAGAGCACATTGTGTTCACTTTTGTAGGTCACCTGAATAGTTTTATCAATAAATGAATCCTTTCTTTTGCCCCTAACTAAACAATGGTCTACAGCTTTAGTTTTACAAATTCTACTTTAGAAACTAAATAGTTGCCTTCACACAGAACTGTACTCCGATAATTTCAAATTGGAGATAATTGATGAATGCTCCAGGTAATTGTGAAAAGAAGGAGGAGGTTCATATTTAATGTTTAAGAGCTAAAGGAGAAAGTGCTCAGTATTCAAAGCTTTGTGCTGTAGAGACTTTCACTGAAATTGCAACTGTTCACATTGTTGTATATGGTTCTGATGAACACATTCTCCACCATCCCCCTCATATTAATACTTCATCTGTAAATAATTAGCAGGTTGATTAGATCACTCCTATCCTTTTAGTTCACATACTGCAGACACAGAGGGCTGGATATTCTCTCATGGGGCAGGAAATAGGAGTTGGGGGTGTTTTCAAGTCCCAAGCCTACCCCAGAGGAGCAAATGGTCACATTTGAATTTTCACAGGATTGCCACCTTAATTGACATGGAGACAGTTTCCCTGTTCAATTCAGGGTGATGGGCTGAAAAAGCTGAAGGGTCTGATAAAAAAACCTCTCAGACTGAGAAGAGCAACAAGTTTGTAACAGATGGCAAGTAACCCTCAAATTTTTTGAATGGTTCCTGTGGATTGGGTGTTTTAGGGGAGAGATAGGGAAGCGGAGTGGGGAACTGAGGATGCGATAACTGTTCTATAGGCTGCTGCTGATGATTCTCACACCCAGAAAGGAATGAGGACTTCTAGACCTGCCTAGGGTCTGTATAGACAACAAGCAAAACTAATGTCATTTACAAAATACCGTGCAAGAACTGTTACAAACACTACATTGGACAAACAGGCAGAAAACTAGCCACCAGGATACATGAGCATCAATTAGCCACAAAATGACATGACCCTCTCTTACTAGTATCCTTACATACAGATAAGGAATGATACCACTTCGACTGGGACAGCCTGTTTCCACGTTGTAGGGGATCTAATCTAAGACATCCATCATAGCCAAACAGAGACACACATGTGAATTCCTAGAAGTATGGCATTCCAACCGGAACTCTATCAACAAACACATTGACTTGGATCTCATTTACCACCCCCTGAGAAAAGGGACAGGCAATGACATCACCACCGGCAATGGTACCACCACTGGCAATGACATCACCAAAGGAAATGACGTCACTGACCCAAAGAAACCCAAACATATAAATAGAAAGCAGGAATTATCAGCACTGCTTTGCCTGGAGGCTCACTGAAGATGTTACCTATTAGGGTGACGAAACGTCTAGAAATGAATCTTCCAGCTCACGAGCAAACCTACATCCAGGAAACAGATATAATTCTTGGGGCTAAAGGAATCAAAGATTATAGGAGAAAGCAAAAGAAGAGTATGGAGTTGGATGGTCAGCCATAACCAGATCGAATGGCAGAGCAGACTTGAAGGACTGATTGGCTGACTTGTGCTTGTATTTTCTAAGTTTATATTTATTATCTATGTTATTGACTTGGAGGATGAGACAGTGTGTGATGTAGCCAAATGATATAAAAATAGGTGGGAGGCAGGTAGTGATGAGGACATAAGGAATTACAGATAGGTTGAGTGGGCAAAAACTTGGACAGATGGCGTATAATGTAGGGAAGTGTGAGGTTGTGCACTTTGGTACGAAGAATCAAAAGGCAGACTATTATTTAAATGGAAAGAGAATCCAGAAAAGCATAATATTTTTGTGCATGAAACATAAAACGGTATCATGTAAATGCCGGAAGCAATTAAGAAGGCAAATAGAGTTTTGGCCTTTATTGCCAAGGAGTTTGAATTTAATGATAGGAAAATCTCATTACAACTGTACAGGGTGTTGTTGTGGTACCTGTGGTACTGTGTGTAGTTTTAATCTTGCTAGTTAAATAAGGATGTACTGGCATTGGAAGCAGTTTAAAAGAGACTCAGTGGGCTGATTCTTGGCAAGAAGGGGTTAACATATCAAGAGCAGCTACAGGTTAGAACTTTACTCATTAGAATTTAGAAGAACAAGGAGTGATCTTATTGAAATATACAGTAGTCTGAGTGGAGAGTCTCGAGCTAGGGTCAGGGCTACAAAATAAAGGAATACTCATTTAAAACTGAGGTGTGAAGGAAATTCTTCTCTGATAGGAGTAGATGTTTGGAATTCTCTATTCCAGAGGGTAATGGACGTTAAAATATTTAAAGAGAAAGTAGAAAGAGTTTTGAAATATCAGCAAGCTGATGGTTATGAGTGGCTGGCAGAAAACAGCAGTTAAGGCCTGGGGCAGGACAGTCTTAATATGATTAGCCTTAAGGGCGGGCTTAAGGGGCCAAATGGCCTGTACTTGCTCCTAATTTTATGTTCCTGATTTCTTATTATCACCTAAAAAAAGGTGAAATATAATTTTAATTATACTTTCAATTGGTGAAAAAATAGTACAGTTCAAGAAAATCAAAGTAAATCTGGTTGTTTGTGTTTAATATCTATCGAGATGCTTATGGACAATTTGAGTCCACTATGATTACAAAACATATCCCGATATATTATGACAGTTCACAATCTCTGTAATTTAATAGGATGCACCTTTAGGTTCTGAGACAGTACCACTGTGTTCAGGGTGACGTAAACTGTGTGATATATATTTAATATCATTTACTGTAAGTTTAGGTTGATATTTGAGTTAGTAACTTGTGGATTTTCTATGAGTCTGAAGTTAATGATTAACTTTTAAGTATTTCGTAGAGAAGGTGATTTATTTTAAAATAGACTTTGAGGTCTGACTAGAGTGAATGGGTTTGTGTACACAACTATGAATTTTTTTTGTTTAACTTAGATTGTTTTGTGACTCAGTAAAGTAAATAATGGGGCCTTAAACCTCGTTAGAAACTTATGGAACTTTTTTTTTAAAGGAAACACCCATACCTTAGAAGGGAAAATGTTTAGTTTCTGTTTTACTTTGAGAATTGGGCAGTCCTGTGAAGTCATAGAGTCATAGAGATGTGCAGCATGGAAACATACTCTTCAGTCCAACCTGTCCATGCCGACTAGATATCCCAACCCAACCTAGTCCCACCTGCCAGCACCCGGCCCATATCCCTCCAAACCCTTCCTATTCATATACCCATCCAAATGCCTCTTAAATGTTGCAATTGTACCAGCCTCCACCACATCCTCGGCCGGTCATTCCATGCATGTACCACCCTCTGCGTGAAAAAGTTGCCCCTTAGGTCTCTTTCATATCTTTCCCCTCTCACCCTAAACCTATGCCCTCTAGTTCTGGACTCCCGACCCCAGGGAAAAGACTTTGTCTATTTA
>NC_057728.1:20218128-20276168 GCF_004010195.1 Chiloscyllium plagiosum
GTGTTCCAGACACCCACCACCCTCTGTCTTCTACCTTTGAGCCAGTTCTGTATCCAAATGGCTAGTTCTCCCTGTATTCCATGAGATCTAACCTTGCTAATCAGTCTAGCTGTGTAGACTAGTGCTCCTGAGAGGGGAAGGATATTTACTGAACATAAATTAACTCTTCAATCGAAGGTAACCTAACAAGAGTTAACTCCCAGACTAGAATTAAAACCCTGAAGATGTTATTTAAGGGGAGTACATTTAAGCTCAAGTGTATAATGTCTCCAGGAAGAATCTCTCTGCAGTTCTAGACAAAGGTTGAAATCACAAATGACCTAAACCCACTGGGGTTTTAGTTACAGGGATTCTGGTGTGAGTATTTTAAGAACGGTATTTTGGGTACTTTCCTAAAGCTTTTTTATTTCTTTTCAATTTGGGAAGGAGTGTTTTGGAATTAATTATACTTTTACTGTGTGTTTAAAAGTCTTTGAATTTGGGTAATAAGCAGATGGTTTGGTTTACTCTAATTTATTTTCAATTCATTTGTTAATACACTCCTTTTTTTAATGTTCAAGCAAAAGCTGCAGCAGTGTGCGCTTATGTTTCAGTAAGAGATCATTCTTTTAATCTCCATGATCTATCAAATTAGGATTGTGTCTGGGATCTGACTTGTCCAGTAACAACAGCTGCAATCATAACAGTAACAACAGCTGCAATAAATACATCTGTACATGCTTGGAAGTGTGCACCTATATCTGTGTTCACTACTTGGGATAGTCACATGATTGGATGATAAAAAGTAGATATAAAGTGTATCAGTTTTAATTTTACAAGTAGAGTATATGGCTCCTATTCAATCACACTTTCTGAAAGTTAAGGCATATGGTTCATTTAAAAGAAAAATTGCATCTTTATTCTTTAAATGAATACTGATTTAATTTTAATTTGAAAATACTATAGTGGCAGCC
This sequence comes from Chiloscyllium plagiosum, assembly GCF_004010195.1. Lineage (NCBI taxonomy): Eukaryota > Metazoa > Chordata > Chondrichthyes > Orectolobiformes > Hemiscylliidae > Chiloscyllium > Chiloscyllium plagiosum. The sequence continues at coordinate 20,219,082 of NC_057728.1, forward strand.
AACATCTTTAGGTCACTGTAGTAACTTCTGTTGTGTGTGAACAAACATCCAGAGAACAGCCAATCATTTACAGGATTAACATAAATTTGATTTGATTTTACAAGAATAATGTCAGTTTCCATGAGATTTGTGCAAGATTCTGTTGTCAAGTCTATTCAATTGCATCCTATTGATCTCCCTGCTGTCATTCTTGTCTAACTCTGAACATGTTACCATTGCCAGCATCAAAGAACTTTCCTGTAGGAGCATGCAGCACCACCGAACTGGCTGATTTCACTCAAAACCTGAGGAGACAAGTCTGTTAATAACATCATAACTTTAAAAACCTTCAAGAAAGGTGACTGTTCAAGGAGCCCCACCTCGTAAAATGATCTTTTAAAATAACGTTTACGGTCCATATTTATCAGTTTTTAAAATCAGCTCTAATTTCATAATGTTCAGAGAGAGAAAAGATAACAGTTATTAACTTGACTTACACTTCAGAAGTTTTTAAACCAGAACTTTTGGAGGATGTAGCTAATCTCAGTTTGTGCCATTTCTTCTGAATCAAGAAAGTCAATTCCACAGCAGTGCACTACTGAGACTAACATGTCTGCAGTATTGAGAGAGCTACATTATTGAAATGAATTACATTTAATTAGATTTTATACCATGGTTCAGATAAACATAAAATATTCCATGGCAAGAGATCTCTCTTTGTTTTGGCCATTATTGTTTCTTCAACCAACACCACCAAAAAATAAATTCACTGCATTTGCTCTGTGAATTGAATTTACTGCTTCATCAAATAACTACCACAGAGATGATGAGTCAAAAGCTTCCCTCTGTGCTGTAAACTATAATTCTGCAGCTGCCATATTTAACAATGCAATAACAGTTACTGAAGTTCAGTAAGTTTGAGGAGTTACTGGAGCATTGTATAAATGCACACTCTTCTTCATAATTAGTTCTACACATGATTAAAATGTGACATCTTGAAAATTGATGCCATTATTCTAGTTTGTTTACTTCTTATGTTCCAAACTCTGATAAATCACACAGAATCTGTTCGTATCTGGACCACTGAAAGGACCCAGTGTATATTTACCAAGCAATGACTAAACACACTAAGTGCAAAGATTTCTGATTGTACATTCAATATTATTTTAATCTAGAACAGCATTTTAGTGAGATGATATGCAAGATCCTGGGAGGACTTTTGTACTTTCTCCCTTCAGAAGTAAGCTATGAAGAGGGTGCAGAGAAGGATGGCAAAGCTAATTCCAGGAATTCAAACCTTAGCAAGAAGTGATAATGTCTTGAAAAACACAGATAAAACCAAATGATCTGAAGTAAATACAAATAAAACCAGCAATGGACAATTTAATTAGGTCAGCCAAATTATGATCATATGGTTCATCAGTACAATATCGACTCCATAAAGTACCGTATAATTCCAAAGATCTTACCTTAATAATCTATTTAAATATCTATTTAATACACATATTAAACTCACCTTCTGAGTTGAAACTTGTCTGAAACTTGTAATTTGCTTTGAAATAATTTTGTTATTTTTAATCTAACATATTCTATTTTATACGCTGCTATAAGATCACGTGTATCACCTGCTTTGAAGGCTAAGAAGCCCACTTTACTCCAATCTTTCCTCAACTCAGATGTTGGATATTAAATGTTAGGGCTCCTCTGTGTTATGCTTCCAGCATCTGAATGTTGCCTCATTGATTGCTACACCTGAATACTTTAATTAAGATGAGGTATGGAGAGAAAGCAGGAACAGGGTACTGCATTGGAAGTGGCAGCATGATCAGTGGGAGAAACCTAAAAGAACCATAGAACTACTCAGATTTTCTATGTTTCTATAAGTATCGGACAAAAAAGTAAGATTAAGTTTTAAGCCAGAGTTGAGGTTTAGAGTTTATTTCTTTTGAAATTGAACAGTAGCTGAAAAAGTATTGCTTTGGATTCCTTTGAAGGAATTACAGGATAAGTAAAAGCATTTGACCTCTAGCTAACCAAGGCATTCTCTGGCTAAATCCTCAGGAGAATGGCTTGTTTAGTTAGAGTTCAAGTTTAGAATTTATTTAATTATTTAAGAAAAGCTTGACAGTTAACTGACAGTCATCATATAATGGGTGTATTCTCCATTGCAATGCCGCAACCAATCAGAATCCACTTGCCAAACAATCACCGCCCTCCGGGCCTGTTCATCACTTCCCCCACTGACCTATCACCTTCTCCCTCACCTTTATCCACCTATCACTTTCTCAGCTCCCTTTCCCCAAACCCATTCCTCCCATTTGTCTCTCAGCCTCGACCCATAAGCCTCATTCCTGATGAAGGGCTTACGGCCCGTAGCATTGATTCTCCTGCTCCTCAGATGCTGCCTGACCTGTTGTGCTTTTCCAGCACTACACTCTCGACTCTGATCTCCAGCAATCCTCACTTTCTCCTTGCCAAACAAGCAGCATGCTCTGTTTTATATATTTAAAAAATGGTATTTTCTTTTATATTGGTGTTCTTGCGAATTGTCCTGATGAGTTCAAGACAAAAGGTTTTGTCAAAATGTGTCTTACATAAATAAATAAAACTTAAATAAAATAGTAGCAGTCCAGTAATTACCATATTTATATACATGATCATTTTTCAGACTCATTTTGTTCAGGTTTTCAGTCAGTTCTTGTAAAACACGGGATTTAGTAACTAGGGATTGGCCTCACAGGTATTCCTTATAAAGTCTGCATTGCTTGAATGTCCCTTTTGTGCTTCAAAGACCAGAATTCTAGATGTGATCAGACCATGGGTTTGATCATGGCTTCCCATGAATTGTATCCTATTGTTCTGGCCATTAAGTTGAATATTCTCTTGGCCCTGTTGATTGTTTCTCTGCATTGGGTGAATCTGTTGAGGGTAAATCTATTCAAAATTGTGAGGTGTCTTTCAAATTCCTGTAAAGCTATTTCAACACCATTCAGAGAAGAATAGAAAAGAAACATAAGCCCGTTAGATAAGGAATCTTAACATTAACTACAGATTTTGTAAACCCGAATCTGAAAACATTGCAAACAGACAGCAGGTGAGACAAAACCTATGGAGAGAATAGAGAAGGTATTTCAATACTGCAGGGTGTGAGCTGGTGAAGCCCGGAGTGGGACTGTAGCAGCAGAGAAGGAAAAGTTGGATTCTCTTAAGCTATCTGTTTTAAAAATTTTATTCCAAGTTAATGTGAATGACGCCTATACATGGTGACAGTACACACTTTTTACTGCATTTTATATTGAATGCACATGACAATAAAGAAGTTGATTCAATGTCCTAAATTGCTTTAATCTCACTTATTGAGCGTTACCAGCATTTTGGCATTTGTTGCTAACTTCATAAAAATCTCAAAGCAAAGTTAAATAAAGAAAGATGCCTATGGTGGATCTCCCTTTTAGAATGGTGACTTTTGCTAAACTGCTCTAAGTAGACATGACCCAACAAAATAACACGTTTCAAAAAAGCCTGCAGAGGAAATCAACATGTGAAACTGAATTTTATATTTAGGTGATGATAAGCCATTTAGATTTTATATGCAGAGCTGGATAAGATTTGAAACTGGAATTTGATTGCTGTCTTGGAAATATTTTGTCAAATTAGCGTTTTTTTTGTACAAACTGGGTATTTTGTGCTTCCGCTTCACCCACTATGCACACTGCTTTGTATTTTATGATGACTTGCTTTTCCTTCAGTCTGACTGAGGCTTCCCAACTTGTTAATGTAATTGGTATTCTCAGAATGAAGTCATGAAGTCAGCAGGATAAAAAACACTAGGCCATAGTTCGCATCTGTCTCACTTGTAAGAATTCTCCTTTTATACAAACCCTCTCACTCTAGATGTGCTGGATGATTTCTTGGAATTAGTGCCCCATGGTGTGAAATACAGCTAAGATCATCTTTAGCAAATCAAGTCTTGTACTCCCTGCAGCAAAGTTTAAGGCTGTTGTTGCATAAACAAGTAAATAAAAGCCTGTCTTTCATATATTGCTTGCCAATCTTTGATTCTTTTTCCCGTTATACTACACGCTGTTCCAAGACCTAAACCACAGCAAAGGATCTCTTTGGGGATTACAATATAACATCTTGCTGATGGAACATAAGGATAGCGTAGGCTGTATATTGTTTCAGTGGTTGGGTGAACTGGTGGGGAGAGGGATTGGGCATGGAGAGAATGGGCTACATTGGTGAAATGAAGAGAGGTTTGCCATACAGTGTAACCTGTTGTAGATTCTGCCCAAAATATTTATTTTTCAGAAATAAAATCCTAAAATTAAAAAAGTTAATAAACTTGAATAAAAATTCACTGAGCCTTGAAGATGATTGCAAAGTAACTTTAGAATATTGATTCATCTCTATAATCAACAACACTGAGTTGTCTGTCCCCTGGGCAAAGTTACCCCCACCCAAACCACAAGAAGCAATACATCCATTGAATCTATATCTATCTCTCGAACCAATCACATTTTTGCTGATTATGTAGTTTGCCAGCATGTACGCAATAACTTGATCAACTCAGCCTCAACTTTTCTTGCTGCTTCCTGTTTAGTTTATACGAATAAGTAGATTAAAGTAAATCTTAAATAAGTAGATCAATTAAAGCCTCTACTTCCTCAGAAAGCTAAGGCAATTCAGCATGTCCACAATGACTCTTATCAATTTTTATTGATGCACCATAGAAAGCATCCTATCTGGAGGTATCACAGCTTGGTATGGCAATTGCTGCGTCCAAGTCCACAAGAAATTACACATGTTGTGAATGCGGCCTAGTCCATCACAAAAAACAATTTTCCTTCCACTGACTGCGTCTACACTTCACGCTGCTTCAGGAAAGTAGCAAACATAATGAAAGACTCTTCCCATCCCAGTTATACTCTCTTTCATTGAGTAGAAGATACAAAAGTTTGAAAACACATACCAATAGATTCAAGAACAGCTTCTTCCTCACTGTTATCAGATTTATGAGTGGACCTTTCATTAGAGTTGATCTTTCTCTGCACCTTCTCTGTAGCTGTAACAGTATATTCTGCATTCTGTTGTATTACCCACATGTACTTATTATGTAAGGTACCATTTGTCTGGATAGCGCTCAAAACAATACTTTTCACTATGACTTGGTACGTGTGACAATGATAAATCAAATCAAAGTCTGCTCCTCCTTTTAATATTGGGAGAATTTATTTTCAATTTAGGTGGTGCCTTCCAAGAACTCCGGTAAATGGTCTTCACAATAACAAATTAAGAATATTCTGTTGTCGCTTAGATTGTTTGCTGTTCTGATATTCTGTAATTTAATTAACTGTCAGCCATGCATCTTTCCATTAATGCTTTAAAAGGGTTTTATTTCAATAAAATAATGTGATAAATTTCAATAAATTTACAGGTGTCTGATGCCCTGCACTAACTGCTGACATCCTGTGTCTACAGGTAGTCGAGAAGCAGCTTTCACTTATGCCATCACTGCAGCTGGTGTAGCTCATGCAGTGACTGCTGCCTGCAGTCAAGGAAACCTGAGCAACTGTGGCTGTGATCGAGAGAAACAGGGCTACTACAACCAAGACGAAGGCTGGAAGTGGGGAGGCTGCTCGGCAGACATCAAATATGGAATTGAGTTCTCAAGGAAATTTGTAGATGCAAGGGAAATTAAAAAAAACGCCAGGAGGCTGATGAATCTGCATAACAACAAGGCTGGGAGAAAGGTAATTTTGAGGATAGATGTGTGACCAACATCAGCTAAGCTAAGAATTTCAACATAGTTCCATTGAAGCATGTTCAATGCTTAATTTGAAAAATGTTAATTTCTGCTGCACTTGAATAAAAACAGTAAATGTTCCAATATGCAAATGATCAGAAAAAAATCAAGCCAACCTCCATCCTTCAGAAGATATTTAAACTAAACCAAATAAGATTAGGGTAAACAGGAATATAGGACAACTCTGCATGTGCCACTTCCACACCATTCTCAGCAGTTTGTTTAGCATTTAGCCAAAAAAGGGTGAGCAATCTGAAAATAGGAATGAAAGGCCTGATAATCAGAAGAAACAAAGAGCCATCTAATCAGATTACAAAACTAATATTTAAAGATAGCCAAAAGAAAAAAAAAGACTTGCAACTATTTGCTGCCTTCTTTTATTATTATTTCTCAGCGATATCTCAAACATCTCAAATTTCACACATATTGCATCAGTGACTGTATTTCAAGTCCTTTCAAAAATTGGCTTTAAAAACACTTTGGGATGCCTTGCAACATGACAAGGAGTATATAAATTCAAGTCTTTAATGTACAATGAACTAATTAAACTTATATTACGTTGCTGTTACTTTGGTTGTGTGCACAGTCCTGAGATAAATAATTAATTCTTTTTCAGTGTTAGTGGAAGATGGAAAAATAGTCAAAAGATCAGGACACTACCTATATTTATCCATAGGTTTCCAGCAAATTTTTGTATTCTGCATCAACATTCAAAAAAGTAGGTGGAAGCTTGGATTGAAATCTCATCTGAAGACCTAACAATAAGGCAATCTTTCAAAATTTCTACTGGACTCTAGGCCTGGATACTGAGCTTCTAAGTAAAAACTAAACAAAGAACTGTGCTTGTTGGAAATCTGAAATAATACCTGAAATTGTTGGAAAGACTCACCAGGTCTGGTAGCAGCTGTAGAGAGAAAGTAGAGTTAACATTTCAAGTCTAGTCACCCTTAAGAACGGTCACTGGACTTAAAATGTTAACTTGGCTTTCTCTCCACAGGTGTTGCCAGACCTGCTGAGTTTCTCCAACAATTCTTGTTTTGTTTCTGAGCTTCTAAGAACTGAATTAGTTCTTGAATCTTCTGATACAGTAGTGGGAGTGTAATCAGCTAAGGTGGCACCCCCTGGTCCAGTTAAGGAAACCATAACAAGGTAAACATGCCATATATAATCAAACACAAAACGTTCCATACATTCATTCTTACTCATTCTTTACATGATTTGTATGATTTCTGGTTATCATCTATTCTCCAATTTTCAAACTATTTCAGCATCATCACATTATTCAGAATGTATCAACAATTTTTTTTAAATTCCAGAATATGAACAACGTTTATACTATAAAGGTTGAATTAACAAGCTGCATTAAAATAATCTCATATTTTGAGGTATAAATTTCGCTAAAAAAAGACATGGGATTGTAGTCAGTGTTTCTTTGTGGTCAGGCAGACATAACTGTAAAATGTTTAAAACCAGTAAAAATCCCAGAGTCTTCTTGTCCACTGTTTAATTTATTTAAAAAGTACCTCACTAGTGTCTCTATTCCCAATTCATCTTTTTGCACTCTCACCCCCAAGGCATTAACATCAATTGCCATTTTTAAAGATTTAGTAAAGTCAGTGGTGGCTAACACAGGGTCTTTCATTAGGATTGCTTTCAGCTTCTCAAAAGCTGTTTAACACTCTTTGACCATGTTACCTTTGCATGTTTTCTTTATAAATCTGTTAGAGGTATAGCTATGATGCTGAAGTTAGGCAAAAATTTCCCTGAAAACACATCCCCAGAAATCTCATGATTTATCATTTAGTTTTAGAAATGTTGAATTCTATTAGAGATTTCACTTTTGCTATTCTTTGTAGGAGGGTAATATTTACCTTACAATGTGCTCTAGGTAATTCATCCTTGCTGTCATAAACTCACACTTAGCAAGATTTTATACTCAGTCAGCTAACAGTAATTGCTTAAATTAAGTCTCCTAATTTTTTTACATGTTCCTCCCATATTGCTGCATATCCAAACATTATCTAAATGATCTATGAGTACTTGCCAGCAGCCCTTCAATAGATCAATCTTAGTAAATAATGAAGCACTTCCGACCCTATCCATACAGTCTTCTAACCAAAGGACTGGATACAAATCTGTTTTAGTTATCGCGTTTACTTTTCTATAATCAACGCAGAATCTAGCCAATCCATTTGGTTCAGGAACTAACACCACTGATAAACTCCAACAGACTTGACTAGGTTAAATCAAGTGATTTTTTTTAACATGTGCCGAATCTCAGTTTCTACTGTGCTCGTTTCTCTGGGTTTAATTAATAAGGCTGTTGTTTCTTTGGTACTGCTTTTGCTACATCCACATTGTGCCTGGCTAACACTGTACACTCTTGTGTATTCTTACAAATTGTACTTAATTTTCTAAGTAACCTTACTAGATCTTTCATTATTCGTCCTCGAAGTGTGAGAACATGGTGTCTAACTTCCAGTATTGGCTAATTGGATTGTGGAAGGTTCCTCACTTTCCTACCTCACTCTTGCAGTGTCTGTCAACCTCCACTATTCTTACCATTTGACATACTTGTTGTTTCTTATCTTCCTGTCTCTGGTATCATTTTAACATGTTTATTTTTCCAACTGATACTTCTGCTTGCAATTTGGAGTATCTATCAAATAAGTCACTGTACTAATTCTCTTAATTACGTTATTATTGAAAGTCACTTTCAGAGATTCATCTTGTAAAGGTAATAACACTAACACTGCTTGAAAAGTTGCAGCGTCTTTACCTGTGAAGCTTTCTGAAATATTCCTGTGCTATGTTACATCCGTCACGAGTCTCTCTAGAAGAATGGACACATAATCTAGCATTGAGGATTCATCTTTCTGTTAAAAAGTCTGATATCTAAGTATGTCCTGAAAATCTTTAGATATATGATTGGAATCTTGGTCCGACCTGTATTTCTACTGGGAGTCCATATGGAATATAAAAAAAGTTTATTTTTCCATCTCTACTTTATCTATAATATCTTCCAAGTAATAGCTTCTGGCAATCAGGTTGTCATATCCATAACAGTAAGGATACACTGCTTGATTACATGATGAGGTTTTTCCACTACCTGATATGTATGGTATATTTTACAGAACAGCACTACACTCTGATGAAGTCTTGGCCACGTAAAATGACTCTTTATTGATGCTTGAATTTTCCATATTCATACATGCCCTGAAGGAACTGAATTTGCTATTTACAATATCTCCATATGATACGGGCAATAGCACTATCTGATGAAAAACCATCCATTCCTCATCTGCAGGCCTGTGAGGATGTCTCCACTTTCTCATCAAAACTCCATTTTTTAATACTCTGGAACTCTTTTAGCCTCAGCTTCAGTGCAAGCTTAACTCTGGATCTGCTTTCCTTGCCTCAAGTAAAGACACCTGCCTTAAAGAAAGGCATTTGCTTGTGATATTACCTCTGGTGATGGATGTTGTTTAGTCATTGCCTTGGTCACCACACATGATGGAACTTGTTCCTGTAATAGCTCCATCACTTTAACCTCATTCAGACTTTCTCTGATTTTGGCAAAGCTATAACTTTTACTCAGACCAAATTCTTACCTCGTAGGAAGTCAACTCTATCCATGCGTACTTTCTGAAAAACTCCTACTTAGTGTTCTGCATATTAAGTCACATTCTAAGTGCATTTTGTACAATGGAATGGCATGTACTCTCCTCTTATCCTGTTTATTAAGGCTTTGCTTTTCAATAAGTTCTCTGGATGAATAATGATGTGTTTCTCCAGCAGAGAAGTTTGAATTGCTCCTATATCCATTTTCTCAGTCTTATAGTACAGCTACTGTTCAGGGCCTAAATACTACTCCAAACAGTATTGTCTTCCCTTCTTATTTCTTTTCTTACCTCCACCTATATTGATTTGACATCTTCTGATCCAAGATCATTTCTTGCTATCATATTAATTCTATCTTGCACTAACAATGCTACCCCACTACCCTTTCCTTCCTGCCTATCCTTTCGAAAAGTCACAGAACCCTGAGTATTTAGTTCTCAGCTTTGTAACCATTTCTCAATATTGGTGATAAGATCATACCAATTTATTTTTATTTGTGCCATTAATTCATTTATATCATTTTGAATACACTATGCACTCAAATAAAGAACCATTAATTTTGCCTTTTTATCATTTTTCCCCATTGACTCTGTTTCTAGCTGCTTTTTTATCTTTATATACTCTGCCCATTCCCACCCCACTGTGGGTATTGTTATCCAAATAGCTGCCCTATAATACTGCTACATCCTCTTGCTTAAAAGCCTGCATTCCAAACCCCCACCAACCTCTGACCCAACCCACCATAACCCCCCACCCTTACTCAAAAACCTCTTAGTTTAAAGTCCTCCTTATGGTCCTAATTATTTGATTCCTCAGGACACTGGTCCCATGGTTCAAGTGAAGCACATCCCCCGCTTACAGCTCCCTTCTACGCCAGTATTAGTACCAAGGACCCATGAACTGACACAATACGAACTTTTGAACCATGCATTTAACTCCTTGACTTTATTTACCCTATATCAGTTTTACCTGTGACTCGCATAATAATCTATAGATTACTACGTTGGAGATTCAGCTTTTCAATTTAGCTCCCAAATTTTCTAACTTTCAGCAGTACCTCTTTTCAAGTCCTAGCAATGTTGTTGGTATCAATATGGATGATGACAACTGGATCGCTCTCCTCCCATCCATGTTCTTCTCCAGCACCAAGGAGGTGTCTTTAATCCCGGCAATAAGCAGGCAACACAGCCTTTGGAATGCCTGCTTATGGAGGTAGGGAACAGATTCTATCCCCCTAATACTTTCCCCTACCATTACTACATGCCTATTTGCTCCACCGTTTGAATGACTCCTTGAGCTAAGGCATCATGACCAGTTTGCTCCTTCTCCCTGCAGTCCCCAATTTCATCTGCACAGCTTACAAGAACCTTGTAATTATTGGACAATTGTATGGGTCAAGGCTCCTCAACTGGAACCCCCTACATCCTGGTACCTACCTACAGTCCCATGCTCCTGTCCCTGATCACAAACCAATTTTTAATTACCTAGTCTGAGGGTGTCATTGCCTGCTGGAGCAAAATGTTCTGGTAACCCTTCCCCTTCCCCGATTTGTGCAATGCCTGCTGCTCAGATTCCAGCTCTCCAACTCAGATATGAAGTTCCTCAAGCTGCAAACACTCACTACAGATATATTCACTCTCGATCCCATTGATGTCCAGCAACTTCCAAATGTTGCAGTAGCAACACATCACCTGTCCTGCTTTCACTATTGTATTTGATTTAATTTATAAATTGCTAACATTTTGACATTGGATTCTTTACAGCCTGCAGAAGTCAACATTGAATTCAACAACCAGACCACTATCCTCCATCTGATACCTCCTCCTTCCTCCCCCACCCCACAGTTTTCATGGTTTTGTTTTCAGCAGAGCTGATCAATATTTAATGATTAAAACCTAGTTTGGATCTGTGCTTTGTTTCTTGTCTCCCTTTGCCTTTTGCTCTGTGACACCTGTGATCTCTCATCTCTCTTGCCCTCCAACCTTTCCTCGACCTTCCCTTTTCTTCCACTTGCTCCACCCCACACTATAAAGCCCAAGGCACTTACACCCTACATTAGTTACAAAGAAGTCATTTTGGACTCAAGTCAAAACATTTAACTCTGTTTCTTTCCCCACAGATGCTGCCAGACCTGCTGAGTTTCACCAGCACTTTTTACTTTTGTTTCAGATCTCCAACATCTGCAGTATGTCCTCAGAGTGAGAGCTGAGCTATAGTATGTCAGCTACAGTATGTCCTCAGGTTGGCAACTGAGCTTGAACCTTCAACATTTTGATGCAGAGTGTGAGAATATTACCAATGATTCAAGCTAATACTCAGATTTCATTTGGCTTTGATAGTTTTCTGCAGCACAACTAGAGCTTATTCCAAATCTGTGTGGTATTCTACTCATGCATGGATTGAAGAAAACCTGGATTGACCCCATAATACCTACATTACAACAATGACTGCACTTCAAAAATACATCAGTGGCTGTATTAGGATGTCCTATGGTTGTGAAAGACATTTGAAATACTAGCGTCCTCTTATCTATTGCGGAGAAACATGAACAGTGCCTTTGAGAAATGTAATTTCCACTGCGCTGTTTCAAGAGACAGCAAGTGAAAATGGAAATAGCACAGTGGAATAGGTTAAAGTTAAAAATCATACAACACCAAGTTATAGTACAAAAGGTTTATTTGGAAGAACACGGTGGCACAGTGGTTAGCACTGCTGCCTCACAGCGCCAGAGACCCGGGTTCAATTCCCGCCTCAGGCGACTGACTGTGTGGAGTTTGCACGTTCTCCCCATGTCTGTGTGGGTTTCCTCCGGGTGCTCCGGTTTCCTCCCACAGTCCAAAGATGTGCAGGGTCAGGTGAATTGGCCATACTAAATTGACTGTAGTGTTAGGTAAGGGGTAAATGTAGGGGTATGAGTGGGTTTCGCTTCGGCGGGTCGGTGTGGACTTGTTGGGCCGAAGGGCCTGTTTCCACACTGTAAGTAATCTAATCTAATCTAAACTAGCTTTCGAAGTGCTGATTCTTCATCAGGTGGTTATGGAGCAGAGACCACCTGGTATTGTTTGATTTTTAACTTTGTCTACACCAGCTCCTCCACATCATGGAATAGGCTAGGAAAAGGGGGGAGGAAAGGAAATCTTTTAAACACAGAAGATGCATCAGTTAACAATTTAGCACTTTAATATAAAGCTGAAGGGTTATATAAGCATGAAATTTCAATGAAAAGGTGCTGAACCAAAAATACTTTCTAAAGGAAGATGCAGACCACCACATTACTATCAGTTGTAAGCAGCCTGCTTTTTTAGCAAAGGGATTTCTTGCCAGTGGCGAAAGAAGTAGATCATGGGATGAGATTCATGCCATTGATACTTCAGGAATTTAACTTGGGTGTTTTTGGTTTGGCTAGTCAATTCACTAGTTAACCCATTTTATGGTTAGTAATCCAGCAAATGTAACATTAACGGCCATGTATAAAATGAATTATTACTTGCTTTCATTAGATTCTGGAGGAATCTATTATTTTTAAATCAAATTTTGAAAGTGTCAATATCCGTTTCAAGAGAAATGATCTGTAACATAATTCTGTAATTATAACATGCTGAAGTACAGATGTTTGTTTGAATTTGCCATGTCAGCGTTAAAGCATGAACATTTCCACCTAGTACTTAAGAAGCTAAAAATACAATCTTTACACACCCATTACAGACTGGACACATATAATTTTATAGTGGGTACTTGACTATTGTATTTGTTTGGGCTGGAAATTATTTAGCTTGGATGATAGTATACCATGGGCAACTTCTGGGTAGTAAAAATATCAACAAATATTTCAGAAAAGCAAAGGGATGCATTGCAGCCTGTTTATTATCTAGCCAATTTATGCAGTAATCAATTTATTATCAGAATGTTTCAGAGTCCAAATTATTTCCAGTTGAAACATGCACATTGTAACTAGTATAAGGTCATATACTGCTAGAAGTCCACTGATTGGCGAGTCAGGGGTCATTGATTCCAGGTGAAGAGACAAGTAGGCAGAAGAATTTTTTGTTAACCCCAGCAAAAAGAACAGATGAGAAAAAAACCTCACATTCCTCAAAACGTATTCCACATTCCTGACTGTCAACAGAAAGAAGCAGATACAAAAAAAAGTAATATTCTGAATACCAGTTGAAACTTAACTGTCAACGGGGAAGGGGCAATAAGCTAATCAGCTGAAGTAAATGGAAAAACTGGTTCATCCTGTTTGAAGACACAAGTTTATGATGACAGAATATTTGATCAAATTAAAATACTTTGCATTATATCTTAGTTAGCTTTCTCTCCATTAGTGCAAATTCAAAGTTTGTGACTTTACTAGAGCACACACTTTCTTTTCTCATTGGTTACAATGTGCGTCAATACATCTGAGATTTAAAGGATCAATCCAAACACCAACATTATTTACCACCCACAGGTTTGTGCATTTATTTTATTCAGATTCTGAGACTTTATTATAGACTGCTAAGTGGGCCTTCTAGTGGTAGAATCTCAAACCCAGTTTTTTTTTGTGGACCTATGATCCCAGCAGCAGAGTCATAGATGTATTGGGAAAGGACACCAGTTTTCTTTTATGGCAATGCCATGGTGTCTCTGACCATAGCTTGATTTGGGATGCTGCCATTAGATAGATCATGTCAAAAAACTGTAGAAGGAAAGTATTAAAATTAACCAACCATTGACTGAAATTTGGTTAAAGGGCTCATGGGGACTTATTAGAATGACCCTCAATGGACAATTCCAATGCACATTAAGGTGGCTTCACTATATATAATTTATCAAACCAAATGTAACAAACATAAGGTATAGAGGAAATGTGTTGAAGGACCAGGTAATCAAATAAAACATACTGAAATGGCAACGTGAAATGATTGTGGAATAAAGAATTTCAAGGAATCAATAAGAAAACCAACACTGGCAATCTGAGGGTTCAATACAATCTCATCGATTTAAAGCAGATTTAAAGAATCTTAAAGAAGAACAGAAAAATCAGATCTGCCAACATTTGAAAGCAAAAGATAGATTAAAATTCTTAAAGCCTGAATTTGGAATCCAAAGTGAAACACTTCATGTATCCAACTAACTAATTGGTTAGGAATCTGGTTCTTTCTTTGCTTTTGTTGCTGCAAATCCAGTCAGACATATCTTAGCTGAGAAGACAAATAACGGAAAGATGTTTATTTTTAGATTTAAAAAACATATCAGTAGCAAAGCAGTTTTATTTTTAAAATACATTAACCAAGTAATATTTTACAGTTCTATAAGATCGCAAGCAAGCAAAATAAGCAAATATTACTTTAGCAATCATATACTAGTTGCAGAGGTATTCTTGGTATTCTCTCATATCAGTTGAGCAATATCTCAAATAAAGCATAGCTAAAGTCAAGATATTCACATGTAACACTTCTTATTCTAACTTCAATAGATTTTGGAAGAAAGGATGAAGTTGGAATGCAAATGTCATGGTGTTTCTGGTTCGTGTACTACCAAGACATGTTGGACAACTCTTCCCAAATTCCGAGAGATTGGATATGTTTTGAAAGAAAAGTACAGTGAAGCTGTTCATGTTGAAGCTGTCAGGGCCACTCGATTACGACAGCCCACATTTCTCAAAATCAAGAAGCCCAGGACCTATCGAAAGCCCATGGATACAGATTTAGTTTATATTGACCGATCACCAAACTATTGTGAGGAGGATAGCTCAACAGGAAGTGTAGGAACACAGGGAAGACTATGTAATCGCACCTCTCTTCATGGAGATGGCTGTGACCTGATGTGCTGTGGTCGAGGTTACAATACCCACCAGTATACCAAAGTGTGGCAGTGCAACTGCAAGTTCCACTGGTGCTGTTTCGTCAAATGCAACACATGCAGTGAAAGGACTGAAGTCTTCACCTGTAAGTGAGGAAGTCAACCTGCCAGAAAAAAAAGTCAGATACTTCATCCAGGGTAAAAGAAACAACAAGGGAGAAATGGAGAAGAAAGAAATTGGAAGGAGTCAACAAAAGAAGAATGGAATTTAATACTAACTCACCACCCTTTCAGTATAAAATTGTGCATGTACTTAAAAATGCACCCTCTGCTTGAGAGGATGTTGTAGGTTGGCTGATGTTTCCATCTCATGATCACCATAAACCAGGAGTCAGATGCAATTTGACGTATGTAACGCCAGTACAAGTCTGCAATAATTGCAATGCACTTTGGGAGCTGCAGTCCATTCTTATGGGTGATATTGTTGATATCTGTACAATAGGTGAACAAGCTACAACTCTCAGAATGCTGTGCACTTTACAGATTCTCCCCATTTTCATTTTCCCCACAAGAAATTCTGCTCAACTGTGGCACAATCCTATGCTTCGAGAAAACAGTAATTGTGCACAACAAAGAAAAGGTGTGAAGCAAAGTGAGCAGTGGGGTGTTAGGAGAGTCATCAGATGGCAAAGGATCACAAGAAATTATTCTAGTAATTAAGAACTGGAAATAACTGAGCTGCATCATTGCAGAAATGATATGCTGACATTCAGAGTAAGGCAGGAGGCCTTGCAGATCATTTTGTTTCAAAATGACTAAATATATGTCTTGTCCAGTCTCACTGGAGCTGTTTGGATATTAAAAATGTTTATTTATGTTGTAGAACACAAGCAAGATTAAGCACTAACGGGTAGTAATATTGTAATTTTTTAAAAATGTAAACTTGTTAGATTCCTTTCTGACTTATAACACATTTATTTGGATATGTTCCCAAATATTTTTGTGACATTACTCTATATATATGCCAATAGTTTAACAATACATGTGGCTAGAATGTTATAGAGAAACTCATGAACAACTTAATTTTAAAATTAACATCAAGGTATTCATAGGTGCAAATACTCTTTTAAAAAATAATTTATTTTGAAAGAAAGTTCCTGAATGCTGGGACAAAGGGATGTTATTTGCTACAAGTATGGCTGACCATAATTATTGATTATAAATGTTTTATAGTTGAGGATATCTTATTACTCAGATCAATACATTGATCCTTAATTTGATCAGTATTGTGTCTCCTCTTGACCCTTGTCACTATTGCATTTAGCAGAAGGAATATCCTAGAAAAGGTGATTGTGGCTGAAAATGTGCTCTTTTGGTTTCACTACATGACTATCATACAATTTGTGGGCTGGCTGGTCTATATGTAGCTTTGTTCCCTCACCCCATGCATTAAGTTCAAGACAATGGATTATGGGTTTCAGCAGGTGCTTTCTCATCTACAGTGCACATGTGCCACATTGTGACCAACTGAGACAATTCAATTACTTAAACATGGAATCTTACATAAACATATGGCTTAGGTTTACTTCATCCTTATGGACTAGCTTCATCCTTTCCCTCATCTTCAATCAGGAGGAAATAATCCATTTCAGGTTTGGCCAATGGAAGCTGTGTGTTGTTCAGGTAGCAGAATAAAACTAGTTTATTTGCTTTATGCCAAACAGCACTCAAAGCACCATACTTTAGCTGGCAAGCCAAGCCAAGACCACACTTTTCATTGTCCTACTAAAATCCCTAGAGTTAAGAGGTCAGTGCACAACTGGGATTGAACCTAGTTCCCTCTGGGAAACCACCACCAGAACATTAATAATAT
This sequence comes from Chiloscyllium plagiosum, assembly GCF_004010195.1. Classification (NCBI taxonomy): domain Eukaryota; kingdom Metazoa; phylum Chordata; class Chondrichthyes; order Orectolobiformes; family Hemiscylliidae; genus Chiloscyllium; species Chiloscyllium plagiosum. The sequence continues at coordinate 20,236,148 of NC_057728.1, forward strand.
AATGGAAAACCTCGATAACATAACAGTACGATTGAGAAATTGAAATGAGATGACTCATGTTGTTATAATTACTTTTAAGTGAATATTTGACAACCACGCCTCCTCCCTTGATCATACAGTTCCACGCTGGAACATTTTCATCTGTGACCACGTACAAGCACTGTCTAACATACCTTCAGTTTGTTACCATCTCTGGTCTCTTCCTGTATTGACACTGTCCTTCACCTGGTTGTGCATTATGAAATCACCTGTGGATAGTGACACAGTTGATGTCTGTCTGCTGAGGTTATATTTTGGAAAATGACTGGCACTTTTTCTGGTAAAGATATGAGTTGAGCTTGTATTCATACACATATATCATCACCATATAGGTGGCCACAGCTCTGCCACTTTTGCAATTCAATGATTTCAATTAAGTAACTGAAAAAAAAATGAAAAAGCAAAGAAAACAATAAATGCTGAAAGATGCCAGGAAAACACATCGGCTCAGGACCATAGTACATACCCAAATTTCAAACAGTCATCCAGAACCTTTTGGAATGGGAACTTAATTCAAGGAGCTGGTTATTAACTTTCTAGTGAACATGTTTGAAATCAGACATATTTGAGCATACCAAAATCTGAGTTTTGATTTATGTGACATCCTCAAAAGACTGAAGTATTCAGTATGTTAGGGATTTTAAAATTAATTGCTAGTCATCAAATAATACTAAACTCAGTTTAGAAGGTTTTTCCAGATAAATTATAAGATCTTGGTCTGCTACCAGTATGATAGAGACACTGTAATGAGTTACTTGCCAGCAAGAAATAATTTTGGTAACATATCTGTAGTCCCATTTACACTGAAGTTTGCAATAACTTGTAAATCTTCAGAATTACTCATAACGATCATTAAAACCTATGTAAAAGCTTTCAGTTTTCTCATATACAAACAGACCAGAAGGGATAGGGATCATCTTAACATACAAGTTATGATCTCAGTTTGTTGGTAGTATCGAGGGCAGTGATAGATGTTTTACAGTTGACTTCAGTAGCCTCAGAAAAACAGACTCCAGTGAGAATTCATGTCATGTGACATCAAGAATGGGCTTTGCTGTGGTTTGCACCCAATTACAATTGTTACTAAAACCTTTTTCCCAGATTCTCAGAAGAGAAATTATTACTTTAGAAGAAATACAACTGGATATTGAACATGTAAGCAATGATACAACAATGAAGCAAGTTCAATTATATCAGGCAGCTGGATATGTGGCGGTTCAAAACAATTCAATATCACCCTCAACAAGCCATGAATTCTTCCTTCAACAATGTTTTCCTGTAGTTGTACACTTAATAGAGACAGAGTTTACTTGAGCAACTTAACACATTTACAGTGATTGCCAACAGAAAATTCAAACGTCAAAAATACATTGTATGATTACAAAGTGGCACTAAGTATTGGAGAAAATGGAAATAAATGTTAAAGTTTATGTTTTTCAATTGCAATATTCAAAGCTGAAAGTTGAAGTAAATTCCACTTCCATTCTATTACGCCAATAGAATAAAATGGAACCATAATGGAATACTAGAGAACACGAGGCAATTTCCTATTCAAGGACAGCTAGGAATTGAATAGACTGGTGGTGTTATTTGCTATCTTTGATGGAATTGGAAGTCAATTCTATTTACCTCCATGAGAACGCTCACACAGAAACACCACTGCAATTTTGTTTAGGGGATTTCCAAATATTCTGCCAGCTAGCACAAACTCTTACTTATTACCTTCAAGGACTCTTCCTTGGAATGAACAAGGGTCAGGTTGTCTTATGAGGAGAAAGTGAGGACTGCAGATGCTGGAGATCAGAGCTGAAAATGTGTTGCTGGAAAAGCGCAGCAGGTCAGGCAGCATCCAGGGAACAGGAGAATCGACGTTTCGGGCAGAAAGGCTTATGCCCGAAACGTCGATTCTCCTGTTCCCTGGATGCTGCCTGACCTGCTACTCTTTTCCAGCAACACATTTTCAACTCAGGTTGTCTTATACCCACCCCTCACTCCCACCCAATTCAGGCAATGAGATTGACAAAATTTGGAAAATAGTTAATATACATGACAAAAATAAAATCAGATGAGCAACCACTGTCACCCAAACCTTTTCAGACTATGGTGTTAAAAGAATCAAACAATATACTTGGATTATGAGAATATGTAGTGAGAAAGTCAAGGTAATTTAAAGTATTTTACAACTTAAACCTGACAGATCTCTTAGAACTGATTGCATAAAAACCTATGCTTCTAAGGGAGATAGCTGCAACGTACTGGATAGACAAGGAGGCGGCTGGAAGGATACAGCAAGCTAGGAAGCATCAGGACCTGAAGAAGAGTTACACCCAAAACGTTGACTTCTCCACCTCCTGATACTTTGGCTTGCTGTGTTCTTCCCACCTCCTGCTTGTCTACCCCGAAATCCAGCATCTGCAGTTTTCTTGCCTCTAATGCAGATGTACGGGAGGCTGTAACTATGACTTTCCAAAATTCCTTAGATTTGGGAATGCTTCTGTCATGTTAATGTTTATGGCAATCGCTTGATTAACTCCTCAAGTTAATTTATTTAAAACCATAAAACAAAGAAGACATTTCATCAAGCTATCTGATGTGTGGGAACCTTGCAACCCCAATGAAGACTAACTGGCAAGGTATACATTCAACAAGCCACACATGCAAGAAGCATGCAAATATAACATCGCATTTCAAGAAATTAGGGAGGGAGAAAACGAACTACTGTCCAGTTAACCTAACATCTGTTTCTGGGATAAAGTGAGATTATACTATTGCATTACTTCTATTGGAAATGGCATATTGATGATTCACTTACTTGGTTCCTAGGATGATCAGCAATCTCACTGAAACATGTAAGTTTGAAAAGGATATGTCAGAATAGATGCTGAGTGTCCTAACAATGCACTTAGAGAAGTATAATTAGGACAAATCAAATAATTTTGCAAAAGGTACATTATTTTTGAGAAAGTTGTTAGCGTTATGGAGGATGTAATTAATACTGCACATACTGGGAAACTAATAGATACAGTATATCTGTACTTCCAAAATGCATTCAATAAAGTGCCACACAGAAGACTAGCAGGCAAGATAAGGACTCAGGTAGTAAGGGGTAATAGAGGATTAGTTAATGAATAGGAGGCAAATACTGGGCATAATCAGGGTATTTTCCATTTGGCAGGCTGCAAGTAGAGGAGTGCTAGGGCTGTAGCTATGTACACTATATATTTAGTAAGTTTGTGGATGACACCAAAATTGCTGGAGTTGCAGATAGTGAGGAGGATTGTCAAAGGATACAGTGGGATATAGGTAGATTTCAGAGTTGAGCAGAGAAATGTCAGATGGCATTTAATCCAAACAAATGCAAGGGGATACATTTTGGAAGATGAAACTCAGGTGCGAATTATAGAATAAATGGCATAACCCTTAGAAGCATTGACATAGAGGGGGATTTGGGCATACAGGTACACAGATCCCTGAAAGTGGCAACATAGGTGGATAAGGTGGTCAAGAAAGCATATAGCACACTTGCCTTCTTTGGCCGGGGCAGTGAATTCAAAGTTGGCAAGTTATGTTACAACAGTAGAAAACTTTGTTGGGCCATATTTGGAAGATTGCATGCAATTCTGGTCGCCACACTACCAGAAGGATGTGGATGCAGAGAAGGTTTACCAGCACGTTGCCTTGTCTGCAAGGCTTTTTTTATGAGGAGAGGCTGTATAAACTTGGATTGTTTTCACTGGAAAGACTGAGGGTGAGGGGTGACTTGAGAGGTCTACAAAATTATGAGAGGCATAGATATGGTGGATAGTCAGAGGCTTTTTCTCAAGGTGGAAAGGTTGATGTCAAGATGGCACAGGTTCAGGGTGAGAGGGGGAAAATTTAGGGGAGAAGGGCAGTGAAAATCTTTCTCAGAGAGGGTACTGAGTGCCTGAAACACACTGCCAGTGAAAGTGGTAGAAGCAAAACATTAGCAATGTTTGAGGCATCTTGATAGACACGTGAATGTGAGGCAAACAGATGTTGAGATACCATGCATGGGCAATATATAGCAGGTCTAAATAAGGAATAGGAATTGGTACAGATTTGGCAGGCCGAAGGGACTGTTCCTGCACTGTAATGCATGAATTACCTATATATGTTACTACTCTGTCCCTCCATCTACGTTTGCTGATGATACAAAGTTGGGTGGTCAGGTAACCTGTGGGTAGGACACAGAGGAAATGGAAAGACATATAGATATTTAAAGGATAACAAGATGGCAGGTGGAGTATAATGTGGGAAAATGTGAAGTTTTACAGTTTGGAAGTAAGGATAGAGAAGCCATTTTTAAAAAAACTTTCAAGACTACTAAACATTATTGGAGTATAGGAATGTAGAAGTTGTCCTGCAATTGTACAGGGGCTGGTGAGACTAAGTCTGCAATAATGCGTGCAGCTTTGGTCTCCATATTTAAGAAACTTACGTTGCATTGCATTATTTTTATTGGACATAGTACATTGAAGGTTCACTAAATTAGTCCCTTGATCATTGGGATTATCATATAATGAGAGGTTGAGTAAATTGGGCCTAAGTTGCCCAGAGCTCGGAAAAATGTGAGGTGATCTAATTGAAACATATAAGATATTTAAGTAACATGTCAGAGTAGATGGTGAGGGATTGTTTTCACTGATTGGAAAATCTAAAACACAGGGGCAAAGTCTCACAATAAAAGGTTTATCATTTCGAATTGAGATGAGGAGAAATTGAAGAGTTTTGACCATTTGAATTTTTTTATTCCTGAGGGTTATGGATACTCTGTAGTTGAATACATTTAATGCTGGGATAATCAAATGTTTGGTATCTCTGGAAATTGAAGGAAATGGGGATAAGGCAGGAAAGTGAAGTAAAGTTGAAGTCTGATTGTACAGTCTATCCTGCTCCTATTTCTCATGTTGGATGCCTTATATTGTTTCAAAATTGTCCTACACTACCTTCTTTTACATTCACAAAGCACAGTTATTGTCACATTGGTATTGCAGCACTGCAAGATATGTGAATTCACAGACAATAAACCCATGTTGTGGACATTGGTACACTGACAATACTCTATCTGTCAGTTATTTGAAGCAATACATCTGCCGACAATGTACCCTTCAAAAACATACATTATCATATAATTTAAAAATGGGCATTCTGGTGATGAATGTAAATTTTCTTGGGTAATTTTGAATAAGTTTTCAAACCAGAATATAATGTTAATGCGCTGGCCAAAATAACTGCGATATTCCCTTCTGAGTGCATAAAAGCTCTACAGGACTTCTTGCTAAGGACTTGTACATAGCCTTCAGTTCTACAGTAAGGTTTATTGGGACAACAGACTAACTTTTGTATCTGTTTTAAGCTGTACACTTAGTAGATCCCAAGGCCTAAAAGCTAAGAGACATCCAACTGCTTTCTTTTCTCCCCAGTAGTTAACCAACAAGCAAAGGGAACAAACTATTTAACCACTCTCCACTCTCCTCCTGATGTCACTGGACTGGTTACCCAGAGGTTCTGGGGACAAGTGTTCAAATCCCATTATGGCAGCTGGTAGAATTTAAATGCAATTAATTTAAAAATCTGGAATTGAAAGCTAGTCATCAGTAATGATGAATCAATTATTCTAAAAGCCTTTCTGATTTACTAGCTTCCTTGAAGGAAAGAAATCTGCTATCCTTACATGATCTGGCCTACATGTGACTCCAGATCCACCATCATGTAATTGACTCTTAAGTGTCTTCTGAATCGGCCTTGCAACATTCAATTTAAGGGCACTTGAGAATGGACAACAAATGCTAGGATTACTAGTGATCCTCACTTATGATTTTAAAAAGTGCTCAAAGCATCAGATTCACAATTTTTTCAGGTGCTAAGAAAGCAGCCCTGTGGATGCCAAGACTTTTTGTAGACTGTTTAACATTTTTAATGAAATCAGTAGCAGCGTGGTGAGACACAATTTGTTAAACAGTTCAGCAGCCAATATTGGTTGAACTGCTGGAGAGAATAAGTGCTCAGGAGGAGTCTATACTTTCATTTTCCCCATGGATGGATGCAGAGGAGGAAAATAATTTGCACATATCATCCCAAAGTCACTGGACTGGTGGGCGGCATGGTGGTTAGCACTGCTGCCTCACAGAGACCCGGTTCAATTCCCGCCTCAGGTGACTGTCTGTGTGGAGTTTGCACATTCTCCCCGTGTCTGCGTGGGTTTCCTTCGGGTGCTCCGGGTTCCTCCCACAGTGCAAAAATGTGCAGGTTAGGTAAATTGGCCACGCTAAATTGCCCGTAGTGTTAGGTGCAGGGGTAAATGTAGGGGAATGGGTCTGGGTGGTTGCGCTTCGGCGGGTCGGTGTGGACTTGTTGGGCCGAAAGGCCTGTTTCCACACTGTAAGTAAGTAAGTAATCAAAGTCATCCATAAGTCAAGCCAAATACATGTCTAGAAACTGAGTACTTGTTGGAGCCGTAGGTATGGGAACAAACAGGTATTAGCCTGCCACTTCAGTTGAGCAAAAAAAGGTGACCTACAAAAAGAAAACATTTGTCAAAAAGAAAAAAACATGACACAGATATTCTACTTTAAATCTGTGCTAACAGTTGTATTTGTTGGATTGAATGACTTGGGAAGGGGAGATTCACTCATTAAATTTCCTGACCTGATACTGGGATGGAACATTAATTTTCCCAGGTGGAATCCTCCAGAATAAAATGTAAATCTGACTTAATTGATTTGTAATTTCTGAGTTGCATGATAGTTATTTTTGGATATTTTGAGCAGTTTATGCTTTTGACAATGACTGAAAGACCTACATCATACATATTTGAACTGTGTGTGTATAGTGACATTAAAGTTCAGGCTCACACTTTGAACAGCAGATACTCCAGCTACACAGATCTACAACAATTTGTATGAACACCAGCACTTTTGCCTGGCATGAACAATTCCCATTGCTTTTAAGCAATGCATTTTCCCTCTATGTAGAAACTCAACTAAGTATATATTTTCAAAGAGAATATTTTTCTATATAATGTTTAATTTGTATTCTTGCAAATAACTATACAGCTCTTTGTAATTTATTTTTCTTAAAATAAATTCCCATTTTTGCAGGTACACTTTTTTTGTTTGAAAAATAAAGGCATATCGCGTGATGCTTCATAAGCAATGAATGGCACAGTACTACCACATTCAACTAGTTTATGCTTTCATTACTTTTCCCTGTATCTGAAAGGCATAACAGGGAACTATCGGAGCAGAAATAAGATGTGTTTTGTTAGTTGTCTGAAGCCCTAAGGACCGGAACCGGATAACCTCTGATATTTAGCCTGGATTGACAGAAAATAAATCCGTTTCTTTCTGACAAACATTTCACAATTAAAAAAATGAGATACAAAAATGGGTTTTGCTGTGTGGGTACTTTGCTGTAAGGCTAGTATTGTCAAAGTGTCAGAATCGTTAGCTCATTGGCATATATTCTGCAAGCTAATGCTTCTGATCTAATTCACTGCGGGTCTACGTGTCTGCTGCTTAAATAAAACCCAAGCTGAAAGAGAGAGAAAAAAAGTGCTAAAATTGACAGGACTGGTGAAACTGAGTCACTGTTTTCTCAGTAAGGGATCTGGTTAATCTTTTCATCAATTGCATGACTCCAATTAACCCCTCCTTAAAACATCCTTTCCTTCGACCTCTTCCTCTCTCAAGTATTTGCTTACAGTAAAAGGGCAGAGGAAAGTTTGACACAATAATCAAAAAGACTATCTACAGGTTGAATCTACTTGGTTTTGACCCGACTCATAGGAAATGCATCCACCTACTTGTTAAAATGTGGCACATTTAGATGCTGGATTAAGAAATCACAGAGGCATGGATGGCTCATATTTGATAGGCTTTGATCAATTTGAAATCAGATTAGTACAGGATTGAAACTCCAGCCTGATCCCCACCAAGTTAAGGAAGAATACTCTCAACAGCCAACAGTAATGCACTGAATTGCGAGTACTACAACATAAGGACAGTGACAGATACCTGGTTCATGCTGAGTTAGCTGCTCTCCATCATTGTAGTGATAGTGATACTGTTGTTTACGTGTAATTGCAAATCAGAACACTTCATGTGATGAATTGCTAATACAGCAGTGTGTTTGTTGTGTCCCTCAGCCTGTTTTACCAGCATAGTGCAGAATTACCTGATTCCGTCAACTTCATGATTGTGGTTGAGGGAAAACTTATGGCCAGACTTCCCATTCATTTGTTCCAAGTGACATAGATCCTTATCATTCAGATCAACCAGTCGAAAAGACAAACAGAAACTCAGGTTAAAATTTCATTCGAAGGATAGCATTGTAATGATAGCATCAATACAATAGTGCTTGGGAGTATCTACACAGATTGTGTGTTGTGGTAAGGAGCTTGAACTCTCATCTTTTTGATCTCTAGGTGAAAGGGCTATAATCAAGCAAATCTTTTGGAGTAGGAAGGAAAAGTAACTGAGGATCACCTCATGATCCTTGCTGGAAAATGTGTTTGTGGACAATGGCCTGCTCCAAAAAGGTCGCTGCTATGATGTTTGCCTTAATTGTGACAAAATAAGCTGAACATTTAATACTGAGGCTCTTGTTCCTAAACTAATAATCTAGAGAATCTAAGTCCAAATTTCATTTAGTTTGTGAATCTGAATTTAGTTTTAAAAATAGAGATGAGAAAGAAAGATACCGGTTGAAGTTACTATGAAGTTGTCTCTTTGTTACAGAAGTCTATTCACTGCTTTGGTTGCCATCCATCTTGTCAGATGATGGTTTGTGCCCTGATGGTCAACTCTGTGTTAAAGATAACCTTGGGGTGGATTGGGAGCATCACTCTCTTGCCACAGTTACTGCAGAAAATTATACTGGGCTAAGAAAGCATAGGGTTTGTTGGCTTCTGTTTTCTCTGGGACCACTTGTTAGCCAGACAAGCTTTCCAGTTCTCTTTGCCTCTTCCAATTCCCCTCCAATTAGCTTACATAGGTCACAGCCATTGGTTATTATTTTCCAATTGTCAGTATCAATGTTTGCCATCTTCATATCTCATTTGTATACAAAATGTCCTAGGGTGTGCAGTATCATCTATCCAATGATTGTGGATGAGTTAGCCAAGATGCAATTGACTTAAGCTAAGGCAACTGGCATGTCATCTTGCTTGTCTGGAAATACTGAGGTTACATTTGAGACAGCAAATATAATTTTAACATCCAACTCAGTGTAACCTCAGTATCTCAAAATCTGTGTAGATATTCCCAAGCAATGGAAGCTGTTTAGCCTTTACTCCTGCCTAGCATATGATTCTGAGGTCTAACCATTGTAACATAATGTGCTAAGGACACAGACTTGGTAGAATTGTAGTTTGGTGTTCTCAGTCGGTTTGCTTTAGTTCCACAGCATTTTATTTAGCTTGGACATAACAGGTACAGCTTTTGCACTGCAGGCATTCATGTCAACATCAAGCAAAAGTTTATTGGTGATTGTAAAGCTTATAGATGTGAAATTCTCAACAACCCTGAGGCCACATTGTGAAAGTTGACGATGACATTATGGAACCACCTTAGACCATATTATTTGTCTTCCTGATGCTGATGGTTAAACCAAGCTCTTTATAAATGTGAGCGCATTTGCTGCTGCAGGTGTAACTCAGTATGGGAAGATATTGCAGCATCAATGGCAAACAGCAATGCTTTCTTGAGAACATGGAACACTTTTGCGTTGGATTGCAGATGAACAAGGCTGATGATTTTCTGTCAATTCTAGTAAGTAGGCATCCTCTGTTGATGAACTGAAGGTATATGACACCAGCAAGGAGAAGATTATGCCAAAGTGTACTGGCATCAGAAGACAACCCTGTTTGAACCCACTGAAGATCTCAGAGGTTCCAATCCTGTAATAGCTGACCATATCCATCATGCTGTCATGGAAAGAGATCACACCGAGCAGCTTTGGCAACCACTTTAATCCAGCAGCTTAAACAGACTGCCTTTGCTCACTTGGCAAAATGTCTTGGTGAGATTGATGATGCCAATATATAGTTGTTTATTTTGTTCCTGACATTCCACTTGCAAATGCCAGACGCAAAAGATTATGTCAATTATGGATCTTCCAGTTCTGGAACCACACTGGGATTTGGATCCAATGCCTTTGGCTATAATTTTCTGCCTATCAAGGATAACACAGACAAGCACTTTTCCCAACAATGCTCAACTTGATATTTGATGCAATCGCTGTGGTCACCCTTTGGTCACCCTTGTTCTTGCACAAGATCACAACCTTTGCACGTCCCTTCCCTCCACAGATACAGAGACAATGAAGAAAATGTTGCAGGAGTGGCAGTTCCCTGTGTTTAGTGAGTTCAGGAATCTAAATGACATGCCCATCACAATGACCTTAGCCTCAAACCCATCTTTCTCTCTTGCTTCCTATAGATCTTTTCAGTGTGGTATTGCAAATGAACAGTCCAGTCTGCACTTTTGTAATAATACTAGCAAATGTCTGCTCAATTGAGACAAAGAACAGTCGTTTCTTATATGGGGAGACAATATAGAATCAATACAATGTGGAAAGAGGCCATTCTGCCCATCAAGACTGCACAGACCCTCCGAAGAGTATCCCACCGAGACCTGGCCCCTTACTTTATCCCCATTACTCTGCATTTAGCCCAGCTAATTCACTTAACCTGCACATCTTTGGAGTGTGGGAGGAAACCAGTACACCTAGCAGAAACCCACATATACAGGGAGAGAATGTGCAAACTCCATACAGATAGTGAGAGTCCCTGGCGCTGTGAAGCAGCAGTGCTAGCCACTGTGCTGCCTGTACTGAGTTCATATAGCTAATGCTGATATGAAGACTCTGAAAGATTTTCGCTTTGAGTGAAAAAGCTTCAAGGGATTGTATTTTAAACCCTGATGCACAGCAGGAAGTAATCTGTCTGACAATTTGCCCTGTGGTAACTGCGGATGCTAAGAAGGTTTTTGAGGGGTTGATGTCAGGTGATTATCAGATCGAGCTGATCTTGTAGTTTCTCCAGGTCACCTTGTGGCAATAATTTGTTCTATTTGTTATATTAATGCCCTTTTGGCAAAGAAACCTGCTGTGTTTACACAGTCTGGCCTATGAGTGACTTCTGTGGGATTGACACTGTGCTCGGAAATGGCTGAGCAAGTGATAGTTGTATCAAATCACTTGTCCCACTTCTCATTCAAACTATGGATTGGCATTAAATACTAATGGCCTACATCTCAAGTATAAAGAAAAAATAGCCAGACTTATAGATTTATTATAAATAATTAGAACAGTAGAAAGATCTCGAACAAAAGAGGGATCTTGATACCTATGGAACATTTAAGAGAGGAAAGGGAAATTGTTTTAAAAATTAAATGTAATAGGCTTTGAAAGGTGAGACTCTTAATTCCATCACAAGAGGGTTAAACAGGATGTTGTTGCCAATAGTTACCTCCCGCACCCCATGACAATAATTGTATTTGTCACATGATTGGTTCAGTGATACTGTATTTGAATTTTTCAGTAGGGAAAAAAATCTAAGATCTCACCTGAACAGCTCAAATTGCAAATTCCACTTGCAGTGAACCGGCAATGCAAGTTCATCTTGATCATACAGCCAGAGGCAGCCAACTGAGGATCGCATGTCAGCTTAACTCATGACAGAAGAAAGGGGTGAATTTAATAGTCATGTAACAATAATGTTAAAGCTGCCCAACCTCTTAGAATATTTTAATTACAGGAATTCAATAAGAAATACAAAGCAAAGGAGTTTTTAAAAAAAATGACAGTAAATGACTCTGTTACAGTTTAAAAGTTTGAGAAAATATTGATCTGCATTGAAAGATCAATAACACATTGGGGAGTTTGAGGAATATCATAAATTACAGGAGTGAAGTTTCCCAAAGGCACTGCAGGTGCAGTGGAAAACTCTGCGCTTCTTGTAAACAGAATGGTGTTTTTATATCAGTATTCCCCATTATAAAAAGAAAGACTTACATTTACGTTGTGCTTTTCATGACTATTCGAGATCTAAGTACCTTACAGCTAATAATGTACTTTTGAAACATAGTCACTGTTTTCCACCCTTCAATGAGATCAATTGTCTGTGCTCTAAATACATATGCCTGCTGCTGCTCTTTCCCTTGAAAAATTAAAATTAATAGAATTTTGCTTTAAGGTTAACATTGGATGTTTGTGGGAGAGAGTTCTAATCTCCTTTCACACTGTGTAGAACAGGTTCCCAATTTCACTCCAGAAACATCTGGCTCTAATGTGTGGACTGGGCTCCCAATGCAGGGGAAAACATAAATGACGTTTACTTGCATTCTATCACCAACACAAACGTCCAGTGGCCATTTCAACTGATGCAGGAAATTCCTGTCTGAAGGAGGTGGATCTTTACATTAATATTCTAATGTGGCAGTGGTGAAAGGGACATGATCACATAGATACTAATGGTACTTTGGGCCTTCATACAAAATGTGGACTCAGTCATGCAAATCCTCTGGAGCTCACTTCCATTTCTGATTTGAGCAACTTGCTTCAGAGGATTATCCTGCTAAATAAATATAATTGTCTAATAGAATAATCTAGAGATGTAACAATACTATCTTTTCTTACCTGGAATTTACATCTTTCCTGTTTTTTAATCTCCTTGAATACAAATGTTTAAACTACCCCTGAGCTTTATTTCACACCAAATGGACATTGCTACAGTTCTAAACAGACTCACTCAGTTCAATCATTAAAACACACCTATGCACAATGGCAGAAAATAAAGAATATCATACTTCCCCACATCAGTAGCTGTCTTTGTTGACATAAATGAGATGTCTTCGAATTATCCTTCAACATTTCTATATTTTGCATCAATGAATGTCTTCATCACTTTCCCTCTAATAAACCCTGATTTGGAGATGCTGGTGTTGTACTGGAGTGGACTAAGTTAAAAATCACACACATCAGGTTATTGTCCAACAGGTTTATTTGGAAGCACTAGCTTTCGAAGCACTGCTCCTTCATCATCACACAACCACCTGATGAAGAAGCAGAGCTCCAAAAGCTAGTGCTTCCAAATAAACCTGGTGTTATGTGATTTTTAATTTAATAAACTTAACTGTCACTGCATCCTTTTTTGTTTAAAAACTTGACTTTCTGGACCATAGATTAATAGAGATGTACAGCATAGAAATAGACCCTTCGGTCCAACTAGTCCATGCCAACCAGGTATCTTAAATTAATCTAGTCCCATTTGCGAGCACTTGGCCCATATCCCTCTGAACCCTTCCTATTCAAATAAGGCCCATCCAGATGCCTTTCAAATGTTGTAACTGTAATAACCTTCATCACTTCGTCTGGTAGCTCATTCCATACATGCACCACTCTGTGTGAAACAGTTGCCCCTTTAGTCCCTTTTAAATCTTTCCCTTCTCACCCTAAACCTGTGCCCTCTGGTTCTAGACTCCTCCAGTCCAGGGAAAAGACCTTGTCTATTTATCCTATCCATGCCCCTCATGATTTTATAAACGTCTGTAAGGTCACCCTTCAGCCTCCGATGCTCCAGGAAAAACAGCCCCAGACTATTCAGCCTCTCCCTATAACTCAAACCCTCTAACCCTGGCAACGTCCTTGTAAATCTTTTCTAAACCCTTTCAAGTTTCACAACATCCTCCCTGTTGGAGGAAGACCAGAATTGCACACAATACTCCAAAAGTGTCGTGCACAGCCACAACGCAATCTTAACTTCTATACTCAATGCTCTGACCAATAAAGGGAAGCATACCAAACACCTTTTTCACTCTCCTAACTACCTGTGATTCCACTTTCAAGGAACAATGAAACTCCACTCCAAGGTCTCTTTGTTCTTCCTTTGGACTTTACCATTTAGCGTATAATTCTTGCCCTGATTTGCCTTTTCAATTCAACGGCTTTTCTCTCTTCCCTTTCTGTCTCTCATCAATGACAGCAGGGTGCCTGTCAGACATTGTTTTCCTGATCACCCTGATAAACTGACAGGTTGATCATTGTTTAATCTCTGTGGAAAACAAGTTGGGTATAGTGATCATGATTAATCTACATATCTCTGTTTTACCCAAATCATCTTAGGGGGAAGCAAAATGACCAAAGTATACTGAAACATGATAATGACATTGGCAGTTGTGAATTTTTGGCAAGCTGCTGTTCACAAGCAGGAGTGTTAATTGTGCTGAAATTTTGGATCTGGAAGTCAACTTCCAAAGAGCTCACATTACATGGTATGAATTAGATCACAAGACCATAAAATACAGCAGCAGAAATAGGCCATTCGGCTTATTGAGTCTGCTCTGCCAATGAGATCAGTGAAAAAGATGCAAAACATAATAACTGCATGGTATTAGTCTACAGACTAGGAAGGTTGGCAGTTTCACCAGGATTTATTGAATGCTTCTTTGTCCTTGTAGGCAAGGCTATTCAGGGTGGCTTCCTCCAAGAGAGCTAAAGGCTTAAATGAATTATGAAGTGTTCCAGTTATATTTGCTGTATTGTATTAGGTGCTGTCTTTTCATGCAAGCAAAGAAGTAATGCTTGCACGTATGAGATGAACGAGTACATGCCAGAGACAGCTAACCTGCAGTTCCTCATGACTGTCGGTAAATGACATGCATCATTCAGCCAGGATATGAAACAGAGCTTTTCTAAGAAGCTCTTTGAAGGTTTGAATGTGCCATGATTTAAAATTATAAACTGCAGCTGCATGTTCAACTATGAAAAATATGTAAAGTTGTGTGAGGTCTTGGCATGACCAGCAGGAAATGTGCAATTATGTTGCCTGGCAACATCTTGTGGCACGATAACATTGGTTGTGATCTGTCATTTGGAATCCTTGGTTAGGCTTATCTTGACAGCTACCCAAAGGATTGTATTCATCATCCTTGTCTACTCCTGGTCTTTCAGGTCGTGTATACAATATTGAGATTGCTGTCTGCTCCTGCCAACTATATTATTCTGCTGACTATTATCTCCACAGAATTAACTGGAATGGAAAACAGGACGACTTCTCTCCCATTCAGTTCATACAGCAGCATTTCCATTCTGCCAGCCAGCAAACAAGGAATTTGAATATTGCACACTTTTAACAAAATTTGTGTTCTACCTCAAAATTTATCGTGCCAGCCAATGAGCACTGTAGTCAACTTTTTCCATCAAACAACCAGGGAAGAGTTCAAATATGAGTGAAGATATTTCTCTTTAAAGGTTTGATTATTTCTGTCCCAAACTCTGGTACTTACCATTAGGTTTCCCAGCAGTACTTAACCAATGTTCTTTAAGATCTTAGTAATGGCATATTTATTTGTATTAGAGTTGCATGAAATAGGATTCTGGTGTCCAACAAAAAAAATTGAGGCTATGAGAGATAAAGATGTGGGCTGAAGTTTTCAGCAGCTATGCTTCATAGCTGGATGATGCTTCAGAAATCTGGGCAATAACTAGAACTAGGTTTTACAATTCAATCCAGGATCAAGCACAACAGTGAAGTTGCATGCTGTCTGGGTCAGCCACGGTAACAGATAAAAACAGAAACACAATTGTAGATTTGTTTGTGGAGGTTCAGATGAGAATCAAACATGATGATTTGATTTTTCTTTAAGCTAGGAAGCTGTGATTCAGCTATAACTTAATGTTAGATAGGCATCAGACAGCATAAGAGTTGAGTGTGGTCTTATTAATAATCCCAAAGGGAATTGTGTGTGAATAAGTAACTTGAGCATGCCAAGGACACAACACTGGTATGTGTCAAATGTGACTGGGCAGGAATGTGAGGAAGCAGTATTATCAGAAAGGAGTTTTCTACATTCGCACAAATAGGACAGGAAATGTGAAAGAGCAGCATTGAGGTGAACCATAGTAAAAATAACAATTGAGGAAAATAGTGTGGTGAACCATATCACAATCCATAGTGGTTTCACAAAGAACAAAGAAGCAAATATGCAGGGCACTCAAGATCAAATCAAATAAGTTCAACCAATAGGAACAATTCCATGCTCCAAGCTAGTAGTACATTGTGGAGATTACAATTGCACAACCTTTGACTTTCTAATCATGTAATTTAACAGTTTAAAGATGATAGCTTGGGTGTTCATAATTTCTTGTAAGATCATTCCTTTAAACTCCAAGGTGTTAGGTTAGTGGCAACATTGTCTGCCAATTACTTCTTGATGTTTCATATGAGATTAAGAAGACAACGACAATTCAAATGCTTTACTAACCTGTCCCAGGAGATCCCTCTATTAAGATCATTGGAGAATTCCTCCCAAACAAGGACTATTTGCCTTACCTCTCACCCAAGGCACAATTTGGAGATTCAACAGCGCATCCAATCTGTGAGCACCGCCTTCGGATACCTAAGGTGAGTGTCTTTGATGACTGTGACATGGTGCTGATACCAAGATCCTTGTGAATAAGGCAGTCATCCTTCTGACTCTTCTACATGGCTTCAAAGTTGGACTACATATAGATACCACCTCAACATCAATGTTAGTTACAATTTTATGTCTTAAATGGAAGCAATGATTAGAGCTCTGGTCAAGTAGGGTGCAAGAGTCTCAATTGTCCCCACTCCCAGCCTTTTCCCCCACAAATAGAAAGTTTGCATTTCATCCAAATCTTCCATCGATTCAATTGGTCAGCTGCAAATTTCTGATGAAAGGGCTTTTGCCAGAAACATCGATTTTCCTGCTCCTTGGCTGTTTCCTGACCTGCTGTGCTTTTCCAGCACCACAGTCTTGACTGTAATCTCCAGCATTTGCAGTACTCACTTCCGTCTAGCTGCAAATGTGGTTATACCAGACTGTCCTCTCTGGAATAGCTTGTTCATGCTTCCACCTTCTGCTTTCTAGCTGCCCTTTCTTGCTACGTTTTCATGCAACCATATTTCCAGGATACCTATAAATTGATCTGCTCTCACACCATTGTACAAGGACTCAAACAAGATGCCAATTTACATGGCCTTCTCTGCTGTAATACATTTTATCCGCTACTTACAGAGAGACATAGAGATGTACAGCACGGAAACAGACCCTTCAATCCAATTTCAGTCCTAACCTAATCTAGTCCCATTTGCCAGCACTTGGCCCATTTCCCTCTCAACCCTTCCTATTCATACATCCATCCAGATACCTTTAAACATTGTAATTGTACTAGCCTGGCTGCTCAATCCATACACGAACCATCCTCTGTGTGAAAACGTTGCCCCTTAAATCCCTTTTATATCATTCCCCTCTCACTCTAAACCTATGTCCTCTAGTTCTGGACTCCCTGACACCAGGGAAAAGAGTTTGTCTATTTATCCTATCCATGCCCCTCATGATTTTATAAACCTCTATAAGGTCACCCCTCAGCCTCCGGCGTTCCAGGGTAAACAGCCCCAGCCTATTCAGATTCTCCCTATAGCCTAAATCCTCCAACCCTGGCTACAAACTTGTAAATCTTTTCTGAACCCTTTCAAGTTTCACAACATTCTTCTGATAGGAAGGAGACCAGAATTGCACGCAATATTCCAAAAGGGGCCAAACCAATGTCCTGTACAGCCACAACATGACCTCTCAACTCATGTACTCAATGCTCTGAATAAAAGGAAACATACTAAATGGCACGGTGGCACAGTGGTTAGCACTGCTGCCTCACAGCGCCAGAGACCCGGGTTCAATTCCCGACTCAGGCGACTGACTGTGTGGAGTACGCACATTCTCCCCGTGTCTGCGTGGGTTTCCTCTGGGTGCTCCGGTTTCCTCCCACAGTCCAAAGATGTGCAGGTCAGATGAATTGGCCATGTTAAATTGCCCGTAGTGTTAGGTAAAAGGGGTAAATGTAGGGGAATGGGTGGGTTGCGCTTCAGCGGGTCGGTGTGGACTTGTTGGGCCGAAGGGCCTGTTTCCACACTGTAAGTAATCTAATCTAATCTAATCTAAACACCTTCTTCACTATCCTATCTACCTACGACTCCACTTTCAAGAAACTATCAACCTGCACTCCAAGGTCTCTTTGTTCAGCAATGCTTTACAGAAACTCACCATTATGTGTATAAGACCTGCTCTGATTTGCCTTTCCAAAATGCAGCACTTTGCACTTTTCTAAATTAAACTCCATCTGCCACTTCTCGGCCCATTGACACAACTGATCAAGATCCTACTGTAATGTGAGGGAACCTTCTTCACTGTCCACTACACCTCCAATATTAGAGTCCTCTGTTAACATACTAACTATTCCTCCTCTGTTCATATCCAAATCATTTATACAAATGATGAAAGTAGTGGACCCAGCACCGATCTTTGTGGCACTCCACTGGTCACAGGCCTCCAGTTTGAAAAACAACCCTCCACCACCACCCTGTCTTCTACCTTTGAGGCAGTTCTGTATCCAAATGGCTAGTTCTCCCTGTACTTCATGAGATCTAATCTTGCTAACCAGTCCCTCATGAGGAACCGTGTTGAACGCCTTACTAAAGTCCATATAGATCACGTCTACTGCTCTGCCCTCATCAATCCTCTTTGTTACTTCTTTAAAAACTCAATCAAGTTAGTGAGACATGATTTCCCATGCACAAAGCCATGCTGATGATCTCTAATCAGTCCGTGCCATGTAAATCCTGTCTCTCAGGATACCCACCAATAACCTGCCCACCACTGATGTCAGGCTCATGGTCTATAGTTCCCTGACTTTTCCTTACCACCTTTCTTAAAGGTGGCACCACGTTCACCAACCTCCAGTCTTCCAGCACCTCACCTGGGACTATTGATGATACAAATATCTCAACAGAAGGCAAAGCAATCACTTCCCAGCTTCCCACAGAGTTTGAGGGAACACCTGATCAGCTCCTGGGGATTTATCCACTTTTATGTGTCTCAAGACATCCAGCACTTCCTCCTCTGTAATATGGACACTTTTCAAGAGCAGTTTCCTTTCAACACAATGGTTTACAGCTGTCATTCCTGAACACTCTGGAATACTGAGCTACCATGCTTAGTGGACGCTATCACTTGGAATACTAAGCTCTTAGTGCACTTGCTTGTTGAACAATACTATTTTCAGGGGTCTGGAAAGCCAGTCACCTTTCAATCCAGAAAACTCCAGGGGATTAGAAAAGGAAAATTAAAAAAGAATCAAAGATAAAACTAATGACCACAGACAATTATGATCTACATCACAATTCTTGTGTCACTCTACATTTATTTTGCTGATTGGCACAAATTTTATATTCATAAAATAATAAGGAAGGAGAGTTATAAGGAAACACTGGATTGGACAGGCTGAGACTTTTTCCACTGGAGCATAAAATCATGAAGGCATAGATAAAGTGTATAGCAAAGATCTTTTCCCTTGGGTGGGGGCGTTCAAAACTAAGGGGCATGTTTTTACGGTGAGAGGAGAAAGATTTAAAAGGGATCTGAGCAGCAACTTTTTCACACAGATAGTGGTTCATATGTGGAATGAACTACCAGAGGAAGTGGTAATTGCAGGTACAGTTACAATATTTAAAAAAAAATTTGGATAGGTACATGAATACAAAAGGGATACATGGACCAAACACAGGCAGGTGGGACTAGCTTAGTTTGGGAAACTTGGTCGGCGTGGATGAGTTGGACTGAGTTTCCGTGCTGTATGACTCTATGACTGTATAAATCTGAACTTCATCAGTATGAGGAAAATGCATCATATCATTCAAAAAAAGCGGAACTCTCTAATTGAAAATCCAACTTGAATTTCCAAAATAATGTACACACCTTTTCTGTAATGCACCTTTTTTTTAATAAACTCAAATATTGAGAAACTCATAATACATTTTTACATATTTCAGAGCAACACAATTTTGTTCATAAAGCATCTGCAATGCATTTGTGAACATTTTTTTGATATCTCTTAAGCTACAGACCTGACATTAATATTCATCCTCCAGTATTCCT
The DNA here is from genome assembly GCF_004010195.1 of Chiloscyllium plagiosum. Lineage (NCBI taxonomy): Eukaryota > Metazoa > Chordata > Chondrichthyes > Orectolobiformes > Hemiscylliidae > Chiloscyllium > Chiloscyllium plagiosum. Next base: position 20,256,166 of record NC_057728.1, read on the forward strand.
TCAGCTGAAGGCAGCAATCCACCTCATTGCTGCCCATGATTAATAAGGTACTTCAGATCAAATATATACAGCACATGGTATACCTCACTATACATCTTTATATAAATAGTCATTTGGTAGTACAAAACTTGGAGATTTGGCAATAGGAAAAAGACATTTTGTTGAAGCTATTCATCTTGCACTCATCAAGACAATTCACAAGAATTGTCAACAATTCAAGGGGAAAAATAACACTTATACTGCAGGAGAGGAACGTACTGACTGGTTGGCAAAGGGATGCTGATTAATGCAGGCAGTACCATAGGGAACACATTGAGTAACTGCTGATTGACAGCAAACAGTCAGAGTTTGCTTAAAGTTTAAGCTAAGCAGGCTGACTCTAATGGCTTGTGCATTAAACGGAGAAATGAACCAGCTGTCACCATTTAATTAAGTTGAAACAAGTGTGGTGAGGACACATGTTGCTCTGCCTGCAAAGAACATGGTCCTGTATATTAATATATCTCACTTACTGTATATGCAAGTGTGCCACAGAGCAAGTATAACTAACACTCCTAAATTGGTTGTCAGCATGATTCTTCACAGATTCAGGATTATCCACCAAGTGTTGTCAATCTCAATCATTGAAAGAATGCTCAAGGATTCTCACAAGACATTGACCATACTGAGTACATTTGCCAACAATCAGCACTTTCTTCCCATGCAGTATAAATGTTGGTTTCCCTCTAATTGATATTCTTACAAATCGTTTGATAAATACAAGATGAAAAGCCTCAGCAAAATGTTTTTCTTCAGCAATGTTTGTATGTTTTTCTGAGCACAATTTTCCTTAGGCTATAATGCTACTTATAAGTTTGTTTTGTTAAGTAATTCTAAAAGAAGATCAATAATTTTTGGGGGCAATGTTTCATGGGCAAAAACTTTGAAATACTTACTTTTGTTGTTAAAGAGACAAAGGAAGAAACACTGGACAAAGATGAAGAGAGATAGATAATTGAGACTGAGATGAGAACTTGGTTCCCATCAGTGCTCCTCCCAGATGCATTTGGTGACCACAAATATGTTCTAGCAGTTACCATGATTACAGAGTGGAACCTCATCTGGTACAGATACAACTGTGGAAAGGAGAGGGTAGCAAAAAGGTTCCTATTTATGCTAAATGCTAACAGCATATACTGATATGCTGACCACACCCTCAAAGTGTACACTGTCAGAGTATATCCTCCTTCTCATTCAGATTTTTTGATGTATGTCCATACTACATTGGAGCACACTTCAGAGCAGCAACTTATACCTGTAATTATTCCTAAACTTCATAAGTTTAATCCTGAACATTTGTCCAATTGAACCATCCTGCATGATAGTTACCATCACTATTTTAATTGACTAAGACAGTGACGGTTTTATCTACTGAATATTTGAAAGGAAGTCAGGATTAATTTTTCATAAGTGGGAACAGTAAAGTGTGCCTCTCAGGACATCAGAGAAAGCATCCAGCAACACTGTCTCAGCAGTGATCTGTCTAGCCTTTGAGAGTTAAATAGCAAGTTACAAAATTGTGCAGTAAGTGATAATCACAGGATGAGTCAGCAATCTATTGATGTAAGGATCAACTTGTGTCTTTATTCAGCTTCCAGTTCCTTAAATGTAGCTTAGATGCTGTTTGAATACTATAGATTTCTACAGTCATTCTACAGGATCTGCATAATACCCTTTACAGACTGATGCTAAGTATCAAGGACATCAGAATGTGCAAAACTGTAGTCACGCATCATGGTTCCTTATTGCTGCTATCTACATGTACAGCAAGGACATTACTTAAAATGAAAGAATCCTGACTGTCATCTGGGAAGTGATTTGCCTGTATTTATTTTGATAGTCACAGATGGACTACACTTTGATGGAATTGATACTGTTATAGTCTGTGGAGATAAAGGAACTAAGTGCAGGAACATATGAGCACCTTGAATGACAGATTTTGTGGAGAACTATGCAAAAAAGCGTTTTTTCATTTTGCCTCAGGTTTTGCATTTGATTTCCTAATACCACTACCACTTCGATCCACTACCATTTGACAGTGACAATCAGAAACCCTTCTGAGAACAGTAATTAACATCATACCTAGAGGCAAAGATGCACTGACTGCTGACTGCAATGTAAAATCCTCTGCAAGTCCATACACACATCAAACATTACTTGCTTTGTTTAAATCTATGCTTTACGTCTTTTACTTCAAGCCATGAAAATTTATCAGGGCTGACAAGTCCATTGCAAAGGGTATTCTGCTTTCTTTCATGCAAAGAACTGCCAGAGGCAATTTATCGTACCCCTTTAATTGTCTTCATGGGTTTGTTCCTGTAGTTTCATGTGCTCTTTTATATGGTTTTGACACTACTGAAATTAGCTGTGAGTTAGTTTTGTTCATGCCAGGAATTAGAATTGTACAGTGAAAATATCTTGCACATAACCATCAACAACATACCCACTATTAGAAATTGAAATTGCTTTACGGTCATTATCAATGTCCCATCCCTTAAAAGGATAAACAAGTGCAACTTGCATGGAAAGCTACGTGGAAGATAAAACAGACATGTCAAAAAAAAAAATCAGCCTCTTTTACATTTCATATAGGGCACAATTAAATTAGTACTGCCAAAAGGTGAAAAAAGACTAATGAAACATGAAGTGGTCCAGATAATGATCTAACCATTCACAAAAATCAGAGGTACATACAGCAAAGCAATGCCACATGACTACTGAAGAGATTTACCACTGTTAGTTTCAGAAATCTGATACACAGAAATCTGTAGCGAGATGGATGAGATTTTCAGAAAATTTAAGTTCAAGTGAAATTTTTTCCATTTTTGTCAATTACATGCTTTACGTGGATAGCAAGAAACATTTTCCCCAGAATAGAGGAGTCAATTACTTGGGAGTCACGAGTTCAAAGTGAGAGGGGAAACGTTTTGGGGAGATATATGTGGAAAGTTCTTCACGTAGAGGGTGGTGGGTGCTTGGAACGCGTTGCCAGTGAAAGTGGTTGGTGCACGAACGATAGTGCATGTAAGATGTATTTAGACAGATACATGAATGGGTAGGGAACAGAGGGATACAGATCCTTAGAAAATAGACGACAGGTTTAAATAGAGGATCTGGACTGGCGCAAGCTTGGAAGGCCGAAGGACCTGTTCCTGTGCTGTAAAGTTCTTTGCTCTTGGCCCTATTATACTATTATATTAATTAAATATGTTGGTGGCATCTGGTAGAAGAACTTCAATATACTACACAATATTTTTCCAATTAGTAAGCTAAAATTTGGCAGTTTTTGAATGTTTCACTGGTAACTAATTGAAATATCAACCTTTCAATGGATATCTGGACATGTAGGTCAGGCAGCATCTGAGGAGCAGGTAAATTGACATTTTGGGCAAAAGCCTTTCATCAGAAATTGGCCCAAAATATCGATTTTCCTGCTCCTCAGATGCTGCCTAACCTGTCATGCTTTTCCAGCACCACTCTAATCTTGAGTCTGATCTCTAGCATCTGCAGTCCTCACTTTCATCTGAACATGTAGCTTGATCTGACATTGGTTGCAAATATAATTTATTTGAACCTTTGCTCGCACACTGCCTGGCTACTGACAACACCTAAGATTGGTACTCAGGACAAATTTCACTTAACAGAAGAATAAGAACAGATGTAGGCATATCAAGCCTGTTCTACCTTGTAATAACTAAATAGCTGATCTATATCATGTCAATAACTCCACTTCCCTATTTTCACTCCAGAACCCTGGACTCCTTTGTCAATCAGAAGTCTAATCTAGCCTTAAATACATTCAATTATCTAGCCTCTACTGCAGTATGGTGATAGAGAATTCCAAAGATTTATCACCTTCTAAGTGACAAGACTCCTTTTCATCCTAGTTTAAATGGGAGATCCCTTACTTTGAAGGTGTCACTAGATTCTTTCATGAGCAGAAATATCCACCTGTCAAACTCCCTCAGAACCTTTATGTTGCCATAAAATCACTTCTTATTCTTCTAAACTCCAATCTGCTTACCCTTTCCTCACTAGACAAATCCCAACTTCCAAGAATATATACTCTGAACAGCTTCCAATATGAGAATGTCCATCCTTAAGTGAGGTGGCTGAAACTACACTACTCCAGCTCTGATCTCACTGTGCCCTGTGCGATTGCAGCCAGAGTTCCCTATTTTTATACTTCATCCCACTTGCAATAAAGACCTCATTCTGCTTGCCTTCCTAATTACTTGCTGTACCTGCATGCTAACCTTTGTGATTCAGGCAAAGAAACTTGCTGATCCCTCTGCACTGCAGCATTTATTGTCTCTCACCAATTATAATTTTTTCTTGTTTTTCCAGCTAAAGTAGACAACATCACATTTTCCCAAATTACATTAGATCTGCCAAAGTTTTGTCTGTTTACTCATCTTATCTATATTTCCCTTTACAGATGCTTTGTATCTTCCTTGCAATTTTCTTTCCTCTGTATTGTCTACAAATTTGATAACAATATAGTTGACCTCATCAAACAAGTCGTTAATGTAGAACATAAATAGTCGAGTTCCCAGCTTTGACTCATAAGGTACTCTAATAATTACACTTTACCATCCTGAAAATGAACCATTTATCTAAAATTTCTTTTCCATCAGTTAGATGCAGTTAAACCCTGTCCATTAACCTATAACCTTATCACTTCCGACTGCATAAGCTCTTAACTTGTGCAATAAACTTTTGTGCCAACTTATTTAATGTCTTTTTTGAACATCCAAACACGCTATATCTGTTAGTTCCTCTTTACTTAACTCGATCGTTTCATCTTTATAGAACTCTAATAAATTTATCAAACAGATTTTCCTTTGACAAACTCTGTCTCATTGTATTATGATTGTCTAAATTGTCTAGTACTCCCTCTTTGATAATGATTTCCACCTTTTTTCCCCCCCCAAGGAGAAGCTTCATACTAACTGCCCTACAGCTTTTTAGACTCACCTTGACCTAACTTAAATGAGGGTGTTATGTTTGCAGTTTCCCAGTATGCTGAGACTTCTACAGAATTTTGATGGATTAAAATCAATGCATTCACCATTGCTGTAGAATCAGATGGCCCTCGGATGCAGAGCATCAACTTAAGGAATTTGTCAACTATAGGTTCCATTAGGTTTTCCATTTCTTTTTCTGATTGTTGATTGTTTTAGGTGTCTTCCTTCCTTTTGACTCAAGTTTCCACTATTCTTTGGATGCTTTCTGTATCTTTTACCGTGATGACAAGTACAAAATATTTGTCCAAAATCTCTACCCTTCCTTTGTTTCATAGTATTAACTCCCTAGACTCACCCCTTGGGGACCAATGCTCACCTTAGCTATTCAATCCTTTTAATATACTTGCAGAAGCTTGCCTTGCTTTTCTCTCTCACTCCAATTTCTCAATTTTTTTCTTAAAGTTATCCTCTGCTGGTATCTAATTTCTTTTCCTGTGTAAAACGTCAAGAGTTGTATGCACCAGTGAATATTTAGACAGGGGTCTTTTCTCATTCAGCCTCTGCAATGGCTGACACAAGCTTTAGTGCAACTCTTAGTAATGAGGAAGATCATGTGTAGGCTGTAATCAGCTCTTGAAGTGGGAGCGTGGCCATGAGTTTTAGAATACAGAATGCATGGCTCAGTGACAGAGTTCCAGACATCACCATCCAGCTAGATGGGCTCGCCTTGCTTTGCGCTGACAGAAAGGCACAGCAGTAAGGCTTGGGGTGGGAGTCTGTATGTCTACACCAATGCGAAATGGTGTAAAAACTCTGTGCTAGTCTCCAGTTACTGCTCATCACTGGTGGAGCTTGTGACCTTTAGATGCAGACCGTTTTATTTGCCACAGGAATTCACCGCTGTCCTTATAGTCAGGGTGTACATTCCTCCTGGTGCTAATACTAAGGAAGCACTCTGTGAACTGTATGGGGCTATTAGTGGACTGCAGAATGCACATCCTGACAGTCTGTTTACTGTGGCGGGAGATTTCAACCATGCAAATCTCAAGACAGTGCTCCCTAAATTCCATCAGCATGTGGACTTGGCAATGAGAGGGGAGAACATGCTGGATCTGGTTGACACAAACATCCCAATGTATACAGGGCAGAGGCCCTGCACCACCTCGGCTCCTCAGATCACATCTCTGATCACTCGCCAGATGTGTCAAACCGGTTCTGAAGCAGGTGAAAGCCTGGCCGGCAGGAGCCATTTCTGCTTTTCAAGACTGTTTTGAGCATACTGACTGGCGTGTGTTCAGGGAGGTGGCAACCGATGGCGACTCCATCAACTTGGAGGAGTACACGGTGTCGGTGATTTGCTACATGAGCAAGTGGGCTAAAGTGAGGACTGCAGATGCTGGAGATCAGAGTCAAGTGTGTGGTGCTGGAAAAGTACAGCTGGTCAGGTAGCATTCGAGGAGTAGGAGAATCAATGTTTCGGGCAAAAGCCCTTCGTGAGCCATAAAGGGCTTTTGCCTGAAACGTCAATTCTCCTGCTCCTTGGATGCTGCCCGACCGGCTGTACTTTTCCAGCACCACACACTCAACCCTACATTAGCAACTGCATTGACGTCACTGTGTTCAAGACCATCACTTCTCGCCCCAACCAAAAACTGTGGATGACCGCAAAGTTGTGTGCACTGCTGAGGACCTGTGATTCGCCTTCAGAGCAGATGACAAGGCAGTCCTAACAACAGCGAGGGCAAACCTGACTCAGGCCATTGAAGAGACAAAGTGTGCACATGCATAGAGAATACACAGCCACTTTCAGGACAGCAGCGTTTACACGGAGCATGTGGAAGGGCATCCAGGCCATTATCAACCACAGGACAGCATTGCTTGTGCTGGTGATGCCTCCCTCCCGAATGAGTTGAACAACTTCTATGCACGGTTTGAGGCACGAAATGACGCTGCAATGAGGAAGCCCACCATCCCCCCTCTCAATGACCAAGTGCTGAGTTTTACCATGGTCAACATGAGGAAAACCCATATGCAGAGTCAACTACAGAAGGCTGCTGGACCAGCTAACATTCTTGGCAAACTGCTCAGAGGATGCTCTGACAGACTGGCAGATGTTCTCATGGACATCTTCAACATCTCCCTGAGCTGTGCCATGGTTCAAATGTGCTTCAAGGCCGCTACCATATCCCCGTCCCAAAGAAGGCTTCAGCGACTGTCTCAACAACTACAGCCCTGTTGCACGTACATACATCACCATGAAGTGCTTCGAGAGGCTCGTGATGAGGCATATTAAAACTCTGCTGCCCCCTCACTGGGCACCCTGCAGTTCGTGTATAGACCTAACTGCTCAACAGATGGTGCCATTTCTACACCCTCCATCTGGCCCTCACCCACCTGGAGATGGAGGACACCTATGTCAGACTACTTTTCAGAGACTTCAGTTCTGCATTTAACACTACTATTCCTCAGCACCTGATTGGAAAGCAGAGCCTATTGAGCCTAAATACCTCCTTTTGTAACTGGATCCTGGACTCCCTGACTAGGAGACTTCAGTCAGTCCAGATTGGGAACAGGTACCTCCAACAACATGGCACTGAACACGGAGACCCCCCCAAGGCTGTGTGCTCAGTCCACTGCTGTTTACCTGCTGACACATACGTGTGCAGTGATGCACAGGTTGAATCACATCATCAAGTTTGCTGATGACACGGGTGTGGTGGATTTGTTTCAAATCCTGTGATACCCATAACTAATACAAATTTCAGTCTTGAAGATGTATCTTGACACAGAATTCACAACGTTTTGGGGAACCACTTTCTAGATTTTATTTATACTTTGAGTGAAAACATGCTTCTATATTTCACTCTTAACATTGCCTTGACCTAGGGATAAGATCATATCTTACCAGGCAATAGATTTTATCTACCCTGTCAAATTTCTTCACCATTGTCGCACCTTAATGAGATCATGCTTAAATCTTCAAATCTTAAATCTTAATAGGTCAATTTATTGTACCTTGACTGATTCAAATGAAAATGTAATCATCTTTCGTAAAGATATTTTTACGACCCAGAGATTAAATGGCCCCCAAACAGAACCTCCTCTAAATCTGAAATATGAAGAAAGGCAATAGAATACATCATTCTTTTATTTGTGTCCATGTTCTTTTATTTCTAATGTAACTATCCACTGGAATATTCTGCACAGAGTTATGATCTAATTTTGCAACACTTATCCTCTGGCAAAATCTCCTCAACATGACCATCAGATAAAACTTAAAATGAAAGAATGTTGATGTCTCCTGTGCAAAATTCAAATGTTATAAGCTGGACATGATAAATTATGACACATCTTTATAAAGCAGAGCTTTACATAGTGCAACTCTATGACATAAAACACACTTTTCATCTCTACTGCTAATTGTTGGTGACTCCACAACCCCAAGGGACTAAGTTATTGCATGACATCACGGTGCTTAATATCTTAATGCTTAAAAAAAGGAAGAGCAGAAAAATGTATCTTCTTCTCTACTTCAATATGTCTCATAATCATGGAGTCTCTTTCCTATCATTTTCTTCTGGATACTAGACTTTAAAAAGGGTAAGACATTGAATATATTTCATAGCTACGTGGGTGTAATAATCAAAGTCAATGAGGTATGATTAATTATTTTCCATATTATGTAAATACAAAATACTACTGAGTATGAAAAATGTTGTTTAGTAGTTGTCACTAAGGGTAATGTGGGATGAAACAACTGATCCTCTGACTGGCTTGGAGAAATACAACAGCCCTTGCAATGTCGTTCCCAACAGACTCAACCTATCTACATGATCAGTGTGACCCAAATCTACACAAGAGAGTGGTTTGTATTAAACACAGATTCAATTTGCCTCAAGAGATTTCTTTGAAGGAAAGAACATTCTGTCAACTGAAATCTTAGCTCCTTTTAACAGTCACTAAATATGTGAACTAAAATTCACCATTTTATTCATTGAACTAGAACAAGTGTTGGATTTAAATCAAAGCAATCACAATGACGAGAATTAATGAGAACAGAAATCAATCTCCCAATAAATTTAAGAATAGGATTTGTGATGGTAAATTTAGATGTGGAAGGTGATAGGAGGCTTGAGTGGAATATAAATACCAAGATGAACTTGTTGGCTGAATAACCTGCTTGCATATTATGTAGTCCATGTAATCCTATGTATTATCTTCTTCACTGTGAGAACATGGCATGCTGTGGAGAACATATCTTAAAGTGCCAACTACTATCGAGAAGCCTAAGTTTATTTGTGTTTGTGGGCTGTGAAGGAGAGTTTCAGGCTGTCAGAGGCAAATCCTTTCACAGGATCCCTCTGTAAAGAAGGAAAATCATAGGCTGTCAAATGTATTGTTGTGTCTCTCAGTGTCATCAGAGTTTTCTTTCCCAGGGTCATCTCAACCAGCTGTTACATTGTTCCAACTTGTCTGTATTTGAACAGCTTTATATTCCTTCACACTCACCAAAGGAGAAAGTGGTAGGAATAGGTGCAGGACAGGCACAAAAAACACAATGTAAAACTAGGATAAAGAGTTTTGCTCACCATGCAATCAAGAGTAACTTGCATCAGCAATTGGAAATGGGGAAGTAAACACTGTTGAAAAGTGTATTTAATTGCAGGTATATCTGGCAGTAGCACTCTTGGTTGAGATGACTTTGAAACATCACACACTGTTCATATTATCCTTATGTCTGAAATGATGTTTTATCATTCAATATTGGACAATTACACAAATCTTTTGTGACAACATTCATTTTGTTTCTAATTTGTTTATACATGAGGGCATAGACGGCTGGGCCAGCATTTATATCCCATCCCTAATTGCCCAGAGGGCAGTTAAGAGTCCACCACATTGCTGTAGTTCTGGAGTCACAGGTAGGCCAGACCTGCTAAGGATGGCAAACTTCCTTCCTTAAATGGCGTTAATGAACCGGATGGATTTTTATGACAATCGCCTTTTGGTTGGCTTTTAACTCCAAATGTTTTAATTCAATTCAAGTGGCATTATCTACCATGTGGAATTTGAATTGATTTCTCCAGAGTTGGCCTGGGTTTCTGATTACACCACCGTATGTCCCAAGTTCTGAGGAAGGGTCATTCGACCCAAAGGTTAAATCTGATATTTCTGCACAGATGCTTCCAGACCTGTTGAGCTTTTCCAGCAATTTCTGTTTTTGTTTTGAATAAGAAACAATAGTTACATAAAGGCAAAGTGTGCAGTCAGGAACAATGTTGCCCCATTTAAAAATTGAAATTACTTTACCCCACTATTTACATTAGAAAAGGAGGAAAGCTTCCTAGAAGTCCCAAGAGAATTATAATGTTTGGGAACAGGGAACAAATAAAATTAACTTAAGCAAAACATCAGTAAAGAGGAAAATAATGGAATTAAAGAGTGACAACTGACAGTTTCTATCTGAGGATGTTAAAGAGTATATGGAGCACATTGTAGATGCTCTAACTATAATCTTCAAGAGTTCCCTAGATACAGAAGTCATTCCTTTAGATCAGAAAATTGCAAATGTCACTCCACTTTTAAAGAAGGGTGAAAGAGGAAAATAAGGAAATTACAAAATGAGTAGTTTAACATCTGTGGTGGGGAAGTTGCTCAAGTCCAGAATCAAAGGTGGGACAACTTGACACTTTGAAAATTTCAGTTAATGAGGAAATGTCAGCATGGATTCATGACAGATAGGTCATGTCTGGCAAATGTTATTAAATTGTTTTGAAGATGTGACTGGGGAATGGCTGTGAATGATGTTTATGTGGATTTTCAGAAGGTGTTTGATAAAGTCTCATATAAGAGAACGTTAACTATGGTGAAATGAGGGAAAATTACTGACATGACTAGGAAACTAGTTGAGTAGCAGGCAACAGAAAATAGGGATAAGGTTGGTACTCAAACTGGCAGGATGTGATCAGGGATATCCCACAAGGATCTGTGTTAGGGCCTCAATTAATCTAATTATTCATCAACGACTTAGATAATGGCATAGAAAGGCATATATCCAAATTTGCTGATGATACAAAGTTAGGCATCACTGTAGCCAGTATGGATGATATCATAAAATTATACAGGGATATTGGTAGACTAAGTGAATGAGGAGAATTGTGGCAGATGGAGTTCAATGTAAGCAACTGAGGTTATACATTTTGGACTGAAAGAAGATAGATCAAGGTACTTTCTAGGAGGCATGAAGTTAAACACAGTGGATGTCCAAAGACACTTGGGGGGGTTCTGGTACACAGATATTTAAATGCAGAAATTAATTAGGAAAGCTAATGGAATGCTGGCATTTATATTTACAGGATTGGATTACAAGGATGCAGAAGTTATGCTGCAGCTCAACCAACCTTGGTTAGATCCCACTTGAATACTGAGAGTGGACTGGGCACCACACCTTAGGAATAATATATTGGCCTTGGAGGGAGTACAATGTCAGTTTACAAGAATGATAACTGGATTTCAAGGGTTGTTTTATCAGGAGAGGTTATATAAATTTACCCTGTTTTCTCCAGCATTTAGAAGGTAAGGGAATGATATGAGCAAAGTCTTCAATATTTTAACTGAAAACGAAAGAATAAATAAAGATAAACTTTTTCCACTGGTTGGGGATTTCAGAACTAGGGGGCATAGACTGACAATTAGGGCCAGACCACGGAGGAGAAATATTAGGAAACATTTCCGCAAAAGAAAAGGGTGGTTGATGTTTGGAACTCTCTTCCACAAATAGCAGTAAATGCAGGATTGGTTGTTAATTTTAAGTCTGAGATAGATACATTTTTGTTAATCAAAGGTATGAAGGGAAATGGGCCAAAAGCAGAATGTATGTAGATTTAGACTTCAAATCAGTCCTGGTCTCACTGAATGGCCTACTTCTGTTCCTAAGTTCCTATGACTCAGCAGCATGTGCCTTTTTTGTGTCTGATACAGAGGTCTATTTGATTTTACTCTTAAAGGACCCTTTAGTGGGCCTTTTTTAAAAATTCATTCATGGGATGAACATATCACAGGCTAGGCACCATTTATTGCCCATCCTTAATTGCACAGAGGACAGTTAAAAGTCAACCACATTGTTATAGGACTGGAATTACAGGTAGACCAGACCAGATAAGGATGGCAATTTCCTTCCCAAAAGGGCATAGTGAGCCAGATGACTTTTTCCAACATTCGACAATGGATTCATGGTCATCTTTTAATTCCAGATTTTTTATTGAATTCAAATTCCACCATCTGCCATGCCGTGGGTCCCCAGAACATTATCTGGGTCCTTGGACTAACAGTCCAACAATAATACCATTAGGCCCTTGCCTCCCTTTTCAGAAAACAGTTAAGAATCAGATCACATTGCTATGGCTCCAGAGTCACTTACAGAGTAGTTCAGGTTTAGGTGGCAGAATTCCCTTCTCAAGGAATGTTGGTGAATCATCTTAGACAGTTACAAACAAGCAGCTGTTGTTGACATTACAGGGAGCAAATTTGAGTATTTCATCTGACACTCTACCCTATCTTTTCCTCAAAGCAACGTTTTCTCATCATGTGCTACTTTCTTTGATGCCTCTTTATTTGGTTTTTGGCTATGCTGATTCAACTGCTTGAACACAACAAATGGTCAATGAATGGTGCTGTTGGGAATCAAATCATGTGGAAGCAATTTGTAGCTGCATTCAGATTTGTAGATGTTTGTCAAACCTATGTGAATGCATGAGATATTTGCTGTTCATTGTTCATTTGCTGTTCACTCTCTGTAAAGGAGTGCTACTCTTTGCCTAATGCCGAGCATAGCATAATATCTGGTGAGTGAGGACTGCCCGTGCCTAATCTACAATACCACCCCTGTGCAACTGACTTGGAAGGACAACCACAACTGGTGAGTGACTTATCTTTATGTAATTCCCCAAGTGACTTACCATTAATTCCTGGACTGGCTGCATTGAAGCTGCAGGACTGACCACGGCCCACTCCCTGACCCTGATAGCCCCAAGCAGCTGAGACAAAAGTGTCCATGACCCTGGATGAGATCAGACACTGCCCTTTGCTGACTGGAATCCCATCCCTCACCACTTCCCATCTCTGACTGCTGACAGTCACTCTTAAATTGACTGAGGACTGCTCTTCTTAGACTTCGGGACACAGACGTTTGCTTGACCACATATAGTGTGTATGCCAGGTAAGATGCAGGTGTGGCATTGACATAGAACAGTGTCACACAGTAACATGTTCACCAGCTGGATGATTACTGCCAACAATCATGTCAGGCTCCCTAGTTTTGTGTCTGAATTAAAATACAAGGCAAAGCTTTGTGAACCAGTTAAGTTCTGAATGAGGCAGAAAAGAGGCAAAGCAAGGCCGAGATGAGAATCTAAGTGTGAAGAGAGTGAGCACTAAGAAAACTAGCACTAAGAGAGCCAACTAAGAGCCCTAATATGCATCTTGCTCTTGATGTAGGAGATGGATGCCTCCTCCTGCATGCAAAGTGGCCCAGCAAGAGCATTGCAGTGAAAAGTGTTGGTGAACTTGAAAGTGTAGGATTGAAATGGAGAAATGTAACATAAGATTTGATCCTTCTAATTTCTCCTGCCACTATGTGGACCTCTGAGGTCCAGACATCAATGTGTTTGTATACCATACACAGCTTAGAGAGAACATTGATTTTTAGTGAATGGGAGGAATCTCATGACAGTGTGGTGAGGCTGCTATGTGTTTGATGTCACCTTTCACAGATGAAAAATTCAGACAGTCACTGCCCATTGAGCAAGTGCTGAGGTGCTGGGGACTGCTGACCAAGATGGAGGCCTGGAGGGGCATGCAGTGAGCTGGAGCAGTCAGGTACACACACTGATTTTCATGCTGGGAACTGTCCCCTAGTTTTCTTTTCACCATGTGAGTAACAGTGCTGGAGTAGGAAGAGTAACCATTGCCAGTGAATTCTATGATTAAAAAGCAGATAATGGAACCAGAAGGGTGCAGCTGGATGATAGTGGAAAGGTGTCAGAGGAGAATGATGTGATCCATCATGTCAATAAGTGCACACAGACTGAGAAAGGATCGTTTACCTTTATCACAGTCAGATAGAATGCCATTTGTGACTTTGATTATTGCATGGGGTGGAAATCTAATCGCAGAAAATTCTGGAAAGAAAAGGTATGGATTTGGAGAAAAATAACATATTCAAGGACTTTGTGGAAGTAAAATGATTTTGGAGATGAGCAGGATGAGACATTGCATTTACTTGGTTTCATCCACTGTTCTACGATCTTATTTGATTACAGTTTAGCAGCAACTATATTTAACATGAACAGTCACTGGAAAATGGCATGAGATTAATTGGAATATTTTGGTTTTCAGAGTGCCCTCAGTTCATGCATATTGCTGTGGTGGTTTGGCTGGGAGCTGTACATTTGTTTATATTTCACACAAATACATGCCAAAATCATCTACATGTTAAGCCTTAAGTATCATTGTTTAGTCACCAGGAAGGCAACTGAACTCCCCAAAGAGGATGTTTGTGGTAATATGAGTCAGAGAACAGAAGACTTGGGCCAAGTAGTGAAAAGAGGAAAATGCTCTAGAAATGAATGCACTTTACAGCTACCCACTGAATGTTTCAAATAAGCTTTAAACATTATTTCTATCAACTGTGATATTACTTTTGTTATTATTATTATTCCAGTGTAGGGCTCTTCTACAACTTTTGCGTTTGATTTCTGTCTGAGTTTGAACAGCTCAACATCCTGCATAAATCAGCTTCAGTGACGTTTAAACCTTTTAAATCAACTACTGGCACCTGAAACCAATGTTCCTGGCCATCTCAGTTACCTCAACGAATAAAATTCACAATGGAAATTGCAAAGTAGGTCCTGTGTTTATTTTACGAGTGAGCATTTGCATGTGCATGTCATGTATAGATACAAACCAGATATAAAGAAATTATCTTGTGTTTTAAAAAAAATTAGAATAAAAGTGTAATGTTACATAATGTTAAAGAAAAATGATTGCAGTCATTGAGAAGGAAATTAATTCTATTAGCTATGTGCTGTACCTGTGTCACATGAATTCTTTTTTTAAGTGTGTTGTTGGTTCCCCATTGGCAGTGCTTCCTGTGCCATGTTCCCATGGTGGTGAAAAGCTACCATTCATTAAAATAAAATGAGGAGGAAGAAAAAGCAAAAAGGAGTTCACAAGGGCAGAAACTTCAGTGGCAGCCACAAAAAAAGGCTCCATATAAAGAATGCACCTGTTCTACAGCCACCAGAACAGCTCAAGTAGAAACCATACATTTGGAGTACAAACATTCAGAATTCTGAAAAATCACAAATGAAGACAGAAGTATTGATAGTAAAACTCCAGCTGCGGATATGTTCTTCATTAAGAACATTCAGCAGATGTGGATTGCACTAACCTCAGTCATTTTTTATGCTCTAAGCTTGTATATTTTGTGTGGGAACTAGACATCAAACATAACAGCAGCATAATGAAAGAGAAGCAGATTAATTCACTTTGGTTTATAGGTCCACAAAGGAAAATCAAGCAAACCCACGATGAGTCAGTTTCATACAAATGCTTTCATATTCAGTTATTTAACTTTTACATCACAATATAACTTGTACTTTAAAGTAATCTAGCATGGCTATTGATTTTCCATACCTGGTACCACCACTCCCCAGGTAATTTGTAAACTTTGCAAATGTGGATTCAGCTTTATGATGCAAGTTTACCATCTACAAAGCATCTGTACGAGTTAAGTATAGTGCCAAGTCACAATGTCTACCACAGATTTCCCTTATTACCAGGTTATATATCATAGAATCGTTATAGTTCAGAAAGTAGCCATTTGGTCCACAACATTTGCATTGGGTTTTTGAATGGGTATCATGACTTATTACACCTTTTCTAGCCTTTCATGCGGTTTCTATTTAAATACACATCTAATGCCCTCTTGAATGCCTCAATTGAACTTGCCTCCACCACGTTTCTGTGCAATGTGTTCCAGATCTAAATCATTTGCCATGTGAAGTTTTTTTCTCACATCGCATTTTATGCTTTTGCCAATCAGGTTAAATCTGTGCCCTCACATTCTTGACCCGTTTACAATAAGGAACAGTGTCTCCCTGTCTGCTCTGTCCAGACATTTCTTCTTTCCAAGAAAACTAATCCTAACCACCCCAAACTATTCTCCTAACTTAGTTTTCTCATCCCTAGGACCATTCTTGTCAACCTCCTCTGCACTTGTTCTGATGCATTCATACTCTCCCACATCCAAAATCTGGCACCCAGAACTATACACAATACTCCAGCTGAGGTCTAACAAACATCTTATACAAGTTCAGCATACCTCCCTGCTCTTGTAATCTATGCGACTACTAATAAAGTTGTGGACAATGTTTGCTTTATTAACAGGGCTCTCCACCTGTCTTGCCAGCTTTCATGACTCATGCCCATATACACCAAGGTCTCTCTGCTCCTGCACACTCTTTCGAGATATATTCTTTGCTTCATGCTGTCTTTCCGTGTTCATTCTACCAAAAGGTATAACCTCATTCTTGCCTGCACTGAACTTTATCTGCTCACTAGACCAAATTGTCAATGTCTTTCAATGATTTAGACTGTTCTCCTCATAGGCTACAATGCTTCCAAGCTTAGTATCATCCAGAAACTTTGAAATTGTCCACTGCACTCCAACATCTAGATAATTAATATCAATCAGTTCTGGTCGGGGAGTCCAGAACTAGAGGGCATAGGTTTAGGGTGAGGGGGGAAAGATATAAAAGAGACCTAAGGGGCAACTTTTTCACACAGAGGATGGTACATGTATGGAATGAGCTGCCAGAGAATGTGGTGGAGGCTGGTACAATTGCAACATTTAAGAGGCATTTGGATGGGTATATGAATAGGAAGGGTTTGGAGGGATATGGGCCGGGCGCTGGCAGGTGGGACTAGATGGGGTTGGGATATCTGGTCAGCATGGACAGGTTGGACCGAAGGGTCTGTTTCCATGCTGTACATCTCTATGACTCTATGACTCCTAGAGAGCTCTACTACAAAACTTCTTCCCACCTGAAACATCCATTGACCATTATTCTGTTTTTCTTATCACTCAGCCAATTTTGTATCCAAGTTGCTACTGCCCTTTTATTCTAGAAACTCTAAATTTTCTCTTATATCTGTTTTGTGGCACTGCATTGAACACTTTCTGGAAATCCACTTACACTACAACAGTGATACTCCAACTGATCATTTCTATTATGTTTTCAAAGAACACAGCAACTTAGTAAACAATGATCTCCTCTTTAGAGTTAGAATTTAGAATTAATCCAAATTTGTCCGTGTGACTATTAATTCTATCCCAAATTTTGTTTCTGGAAGTTTCCCCATGACCGACTTTAAAATTGATTGATCTATAATTGCAGACCTAATTGTTACAACCTTTTTGAACAAGGACATCTGATTGCAATTCTCCAGTCTTCTAGCACCTCCCGCAAGTGCAGGGAAGACTGAAAGATTATGGCCAGTGTCCTCACAATTTCCACTACCACTTTTTTTTTCCAATATAGTTGGATATACCTCATTCGGTCCCAGTGCCTTCTCAACTCTAAGCACCAACATGTGTACAATACTTGCTCCTTAACAATTTTTGACAGTGACAGAGTTTCCTCCTCTGTTACCTCGTTCTAGATGACATCTGCTTCCTTGATAAAGATACCTAAAAATTGTCGCTAAATACCTTGTCCGCGCCACGTACCTCTATGTGTAATCTCCTGCTTGGTCCCCTAATCATCTCTACTCATTCTTTTACTATATTTTTATTATCTACATATCAATTGAAGACTTTGGGATCCCCTTTTATGTTAGCTGCCAATTTTTGTTCATAAACCCTCTTTGCTT
The DNA here is from genome assembly GCF_004010195.1 of Chiloscyllium plagiosum. Lineage (NCBI taxonomy): Eukaryota > Metazoa > Chordata > Chondrichthyes > Orectolobiformes > Hemiscylliidae > Chiloscyllium > Chiloscyllium plagiosum. Next base: position 20,274,105 of record NC_057728.1, read on the forward strand.
CTTTTATTTGATTTTCCCCTTCCCCCTGAACATTTTGTATGCAGCTTGGTTCTCAACTGTACTTCCTCCCTGACACTTGTCAGAAGTACACTTCTTGCTTGCAATTTAAGACATTGTGCCTATCTCTGACCTTAACATGAGTCAATGTTTGGCTAATTAAAGTCCCCATATTAACTACCCTATGATATTTCCACCTTGCTGCAATTTCCATACAGATTTGCTCCTTTACATCCTTCCCAATAGTTGGCAGTCTGTAGACTATGCACAGCAATGTAATTGCACCCTTCTTGTTCAAGTGAATTCTGTCTTTGAACTCGGAGGCATTTTTTCTTCAGTACTGCTATGCTACATTTAACCAATACCATCACTTCTCCTCCATTACTGTCTTTCCTAGCTTTCCTGAACACCATATATTCAGGATTATTTAACACTCAGTCTTCTTTTCCTACAGTCAGATAACTTATCAGTGTAATATCATAATTTCACACAGCAATCTGTGCCTAGAACTCACCAGCTCCATTTACTGTACTCTATTCATTCACTTACAGAAAGTAGAGTTCTGATTTAGAATGTTTGAATTTCTTCCTTACTCTGGGGTGCACTGTGATATTACTCGCTAATATTCTCTCTTTGTTAGCAGACTACTGATGTATTAATTTAAAGCTTCCTCAATAGCACCAGGAAAATGCCCCACAAGGAACTCAGTCCCAAATCCATTCAGGTACAACCCTTCTGACTTGTATAAATACCATTGTTTCCCTCCTGTACCATCTTTCCAGTCACATATTCATCTGTCTTATCTTTCTATTTCTGTACTCACTTGTGCATGATAATCTAGAGATCATTATTTTTGAGGTTCTGCTTACTAATTTTCTATCTAGTTCCTTACATTCTGACTGCAGGATCACATTTCCCTTCCTACATGTATCATGGTGGACCGTGAGTTCCGGCTGATCACTCTCATTACAAGTCCCAGTTACAGTAAAGTAAGTGTTTGAAGATTACCCTGGAATCTGTCACCACTCATCAAATAAACAAAAATCTACCGAGCAACAACCAGTCTATGAGTGAAATATGCATAAACTGGCACCCATTGGACGTGTTCACTGGCAAAACTGCCAATGGTACCTTTAGTACAACTGTGCATTTATCACAAGTCTGCCAAAGTGTCACTCGTTTTTTCATTTCCTTTCTTTCAACTTTTGGATGATTGCCATTTTAAATTTAAAGTGGCTTCTGTTCATTGTTTACCTCATATTTCCAGATACTATTGTTAAAAAAACAGCTTAAATCATAGATTATAATTTTGCCAAGAGGGTGCTAGATGAAGTGATTGAGGGCTGTGGGCCTTATTGAAGGAATTTGCAAAGGAGGCTGAAGTTTTCTTAATGTAAGAATAATAAATCTTATTAATTGCTTCATTGTAAACAAGCTGAGTTATCCTTTCTTGCAAAGATGGTTAAATAGGGGCAGCATGGTGGCTCAGTGGTTAGCACTGCTGCCTCACAGCACCAGGGACCTGGGTTCGATTCCCACCTCGGGTGATTGCCTGCATGGAGTTTGCACGTTCTCCCCGTGTATCCTCCAGATGCTCTGGTTTCCTCCCACAATCCAAGGATGTGCAGGTCAGGTGAATTGGCCATGCTAAATTGCCCATAGTGTTAGGTGCATTAGTTAGGGGTATATATAGGGTACGGGAATGGATTTGGGTGAGTTACTCTTCCGAACATCCGTGTGGACTTGTTGGGTCGAAGGGCCTGTTTCCATACTGTAGGGAATCTAATCTAATATATCCACTTTTAACATGAAAATGTACCTTTTTATCTTTGCTGGCCATTTTTTAGAGTGAAGACTAAAACATATACATATTTGCTTTAAGGAAAATAATTATTCAGCACCTTTTCTTCTTTAACCAAATATTTCTGCAGCAATACTTAGTTCAAAGTTTGTGAGAAGATTTGTAGCTCGGGTGCTTGTTGTTGTGGTTCTGTTCGCCGAGCTGGGAATTTGTGTTGCAGACGCTTCGTCCCCTGTCTAGGTGGCATCCTCAGTGCTTGGGAGCCT
>NC_057728.1:20276793-20284819 GCF_004010195.1 Chiloscyllium plagiosum
CAGTAGTCTGGCTGTCAGTTCGGAAATGCTCTTGATGTGTGGTCGTGTGGCTAGTCCTATTATAGGACAAGCCAAACAGAGAACATCCAGGGAATTCCTAGAGGCATGGCACTCATCCACAGATTCAATCAATAAGCACATCGACCTGGACCCAATATACCGGCCACTGCAGCGGACAGCTGGAACTGACAACTGGAAGCGACAGATTCAAACCACTACAAATGCTGGAGGAAAGATCACAGAAGCGCTTCCCAGGAAGCTCCTAAGCACGGAGGATGCCACCTAGACAGGGGACGAAACGTCTGCAACACAAATTCCCAGCTCAGCGAACTGGACCACAACAGCAATACTTAGTGCTCCTTTGTTAAAAATGTACAGCTCTCTTGTTTCAAACAATAACATGTCTGAATTATTTTCATTTGAAACTGTAGATGGACAAAATATTTGTTTATTTTAAAATGTGACTCCAATTAATTGAATTCTTAAAAAGATTTTTTTGTGAGAGAAGAATAAAACACACATTGTGTATGGGGATATTGGCATTTCTATGGGAACTGTCTGGGTTAATAAATTAAACTTGTATATTCACAAGTTAATTAAGCAATGCCTTCATGCCTTTGAAATGTTAAAAGCCTTGCAAACTCTAGTCAGACACGTTCTTGCAGCCAAACTGTTTGATATGCAAGTCAGACATTAAAAACAATCAAAAGCCACCAGACTGGCCAGAAATATGCTGATAAAATTAACATGATGGTCTACCAAACGTAAAAGGATTATTTTGATTTGAAATATCAATGTGTGCATTGGAACAGCACAAGTACATCTCCCTTTCCTTAATCTTTCACTTCCCTATTTTTAGGTTGTTGAGGTTGTTGAAGTGGGGCATGTAGGTGGACAGCAGAGTTTGGGGTACAATAAGTTGAATAAAGGAACCAAATTTAACTTTGATCATTGAAAATTTGGAGTTTACACTTTGTTCCAACATTTACACAAAATAAAGCAAACCAATTCTAGTGAAATTCAACATCCCTGTCAAATACTATAGGTTTTGATCCCCAACAATTTCCTATTAATGTGTGGAGATGAAAAAGAAAACAGAATCAAAGAATGCTGTGTGCACATTCATATTTATAATCCAGCTTTTTTACCAAAGTGGTGTTCGTGAATCTTCTTGAATAGTGGTTATTTGTACAACTGGGTGGTTTCCAAGGACACATCCGAGGTCATTACACCCAATCATGTAGTATGGAACTAGAATTTCAGTTAGGTGAATATCACAGAAATGTTATGGCACAGGAGGAGACACTGTATTTGGTCCGTCATGCTTACATCAGCTCTTCAAATGAATACTGTTACCTATTGCCAATTTCCTGCTTTTGTCTCATACCCTCACATATTATTTCTATTGAAATAATCATCCAAAACTCTCTTGAATGCCTCAGTTGAACCCACTTCCAACCACAACTCCACTCAGTGCATTCCATACCCTTACTACTCACTGACTACAAAAGTTTTTTCTCATCTCACATTTGTTCCCCTCGCAAATCACTTTAAATTTGTGCCCTTCGGTTCTTGATTCTATATGAGTGGGAACAGTTTCTCCATATCTGCTCTATCCAGCCCACTCATGATTTTGAAAACCTCCATCAGATCTCCTCAGTTGACAGTTAGGAAGGCAAATGCAATGTTAGTACTCATTTCAAGAGGGCTGGAATACAAGAGCAGAGATGTACTTTTGCAGCTGTATGACGCTCTGGTCATACCACATTTGGAATATTATGAGCAGTTTTCGGTCTCATATCTAAGAAATGATGTCCAGGTCTTGAAGGAGGTCCAGAGGAGGTTTACAAGAATGATTTTGGATCTTTTTAATTTATTCACAGGATGAGGGCACTGTTGCCTAAGCCATTTAATACCCATCACTAATTACCCAGAGGGCATGTTGCCTCATTGCTTGAGTCACATGTAGGCCAAACCAGGTAAGGATGGCAGTTTCTTTCGCTCAAGGTAATTAGTGTTCCTGTTGCATTTTTCCAACAATTGACAATGGATTTGTGGTCAGCATTAGACTCTTAATTCTAGATTTTCATTGAATTGAAATTCCACCATCTATTATGGCGGGATTTGAACTTGAGTCGCCAGAACATTAACTGTTCTCTGGATTAACAGTTTAGCAATAATGCCATTGAACCCTCACCTCCCAAGGCTTGTCACATGACGAGGAGTTGAAGACTCTGAGTCTGAACTTGATAGAGTTCAGAAGGCTGACAGGAGATCTCATTGAAACTTACAGATTACGGAGAGGTCTGGACAGAGTGGACATGAAGAAGATGCTTCCACTAGTAGGAGAAACTAGGACACAAGGGCACAGCCTTAGAGTGAAGCGACGACCTTTTAGAACTGAGATGAGGAGGAATTTCTTCGGCCAGAAGGTAGCGAATCTGTGGAACTCAATGCTACAAAGGCTGTGGTGATCAAGTCATTGCATGTATTTAAGACAGTGATAGATAGGTTCTTGATTGGTGAGGGGATTGAGGGTTTTGGGAGAAGACAGGAGAATGGGATTGAGAAACATGTCAGCCATGATTGAATGCCAGAGTAGACTTGATAGGCCGAATGACCTAATTCTGCTTCTATATCTATGGACTATGGCCCTTAGCATTCTTGTCTCCAAGGAGAACACTCAACTTCTATTCCCTGTCCTCATAACTGAAAATTCTCATCTCTGGAACTATTCTTGCAAGTCGCTTCTGCACTCTATCCAATACATTCACATCTTTCCTACTATGTGGCACCCCGAACTGAACACAATACTCAAGCTGAGAACTAACAAATGTCTTATTCAAGTAAATGTGCTAAGGTTAATTCTTTGAAGAATATATGTGTGTACACTATTACCATGTAGTTTTTGGGTTTTTTTTGTCATTCTAGTTCACAAATATCAGAGTTTGACTTGTTTTTCATTAAACCTACACATCATGGGCCTTAAGTTTTAAATGTTGTTTTATTTTAAAGCTCACGTTTTTCTAAGGATTTGGATACATAGTAAGGTGCAACAGAGATTTAAGGTAACTAGCTGGCATTTAGCAATATAAGTTATGTAATGTGACCAGACTAATTTTATGCATCAAAAACATAAACTAATAGATGTGAAGAAAAGCAATAAGTGGAAAGGCGAAAAGTAAATACAAAAAGCAAGAGAGAAAATATAGAGCCATAAGGTAACTGTCATGGTTTCACAAATACTGGCTTTATGGAGAATAGTATAATGAATAAAATCTGTAGCTAAAAATATAAAGAAGAAGGTCTTAACCATGTACGTGTAGATTATGTTTATGACTGAAAATAACTGAGTCGTTAATGTTGAAAGTAAAAGCACAAAATGAAAAACAATTCATAGGAAACATATTGCTGCCTCATAAAACCAACCACTCCGTGTGAATGATAGATTGCGGACCAAAGAAGAATGAGCATGAAAGTACACCACAGAATTAAGAAAATGAAAAAAAAAGCTAAAAATACGTAGTTACAGAGCCTGGCTTTCATGCATGTATAATAGACAACAGAACTAAGCACAAAAATAGCAGTAAGCAGCTTTTGAGTCTATAATTAAATATTCCTGTAGACAATGCAAGCTACAAACTTCTGACATTGGAATTCCAGGATCCAGTAACAAAACATCAAACATAATGCTTGCAGCAATACAACTATCTCCCGCTTTTTGAAAGTTCACTTTACTCAATTTCATTTTAACGAAAGATCTACATTAGTACCTGTTTTCGTGAATCTGAAGAGGATTTTTGCTTTGCAAGAAACAGTGATACTTTTCCCCATAAAATCATGCACCATCACATTACGCCATTTTGAGCTTACAAGAGGCTGGGAACAGTCTACTTTCAGAGAGTGGGGGCTACCTGCACCTTCTTTACATTTTGGATATTTGCTAGTAAAGTCAGCATTTATTGCAGATCTCTAATTGCCCTTGGAAAGATGATGGCTAGTGTGCCGATTGTAATGAGGTCAGCCAGGTGGACCTCACAGAATATGTGTTTCCCAATTGGACCAGATTAACAGCCCCAGTCAGGAAGCCTTTGCTGACAGATATAAACAGGTGTGTCAGAGGTTCTGCTCACTCTGAGAGCTGGCCCTGAGGAAGCTGGACCAGTGTTATGTGTAAATAAAGGATGACTTGGTGACAGGATACCAATCTCTGTGGAGTTATTTCAGTGGCAATGAGGGAAAAAAAATGCTCTGAAAGAAATCTGCTTGCAACAGTAGTCTTTTCTGGCATCATTTGATCATTTGGGAAGCTGGACTTGTTCAATCCTGCCATTGAAGACTGGTACCAGTATGTGAAAAGAATGTGTTACTTTCTCTGGGCAAATGACAATTGGGGCAAATGACAATTCTCCTAATAGCTTGTGGATCCACAGCTTTTTTGGTTATTAAGAGCCTAACGTTTTCTGATGCACCAGATACTAAAACTTTTCTTGGGTTGACAGATTTAGTTAAGGAACATTATAACCTCAAGTCTCCTCTCATTCTGAGATGCGATCAGTTTTACTTGGCAGTTCAAAACCAGGGGAATCCATAACATGAATTTTGACGAGATTAAGATGACTGGCAGTGACATATAACTTTGGTTTAACTCTTAATGAGATGCTGAGACATCATTCAGTATGTGGGATTAATGATATAACCATGTAAAAGTACCTACTAGCTGTAACCCAACTGAACTTTAAACAGATAATACAATGGGCTTTGTCATTAGAAAATGCAGTGAGTAGAGCAAATGAATTACTGGTTATGCCAATGGAAGTGGACACCAGCGCCAGGCTGACTGAGCTTGGGGGACATCAATTGAGTGAGGCACTTGTATAGCCTCACTCAGGGTAAATCCTGAACAGAGGGATCCTAGGTCAACTCACAGCAGAACGCAAAACAAAGCCAAACATCCGATAAACAGTTAACATTTTCTTCAAGATCTGGGCTGGTAAGCCATTATAGTTACCGCTGGTATGTGGACTCGAGACAGCAAAAGACTCCCACTAGGCCTGAATATAGTAGGAGAACTCATCGGTCAATATCTAAGAGAGTGCGCACCCTGGAAAGATGAAAGCCCACTTATATCTGGCTTGGAACAATTAAATTGCTTAGCGACAGAAACAATTAAAATAAATGCTGGTTAAATGGTCACCCGGTTCGAATGGTTCTAGTGGCTGTATCAGTGATTGTAGAACCAGTCTTTAACAAAATTTGCTCTGGACTCTACCCCTTAAGGTTTTGCAAGACCTCAGCTAGACTGAGAACTTAAATCAGGGAACCTTTACAGATTAAGGGTACAACTTCAATTCCGATCTTGTATAAGAAACAGTCAGTTCAGTTATCACCCATTTGTAGTAAAAGGCTTGGTGCTGTTTACCCTGGAGTGTCAAAGGCTAGGGGGGGTGACCTTAGAGGTTTATAAAATCATGAGGGGCATGGATAGGATAAATAGACAAGGTCTTTTCCTTGGGGTGGGGGAGACCAGGACTAGATGGCATAGGTTTAGGTGAGAAGGGGAAGATACAAAAGGGACCTGAGGGGTGACTTTTTCACACAGAAGATGGTACATGTATAAAATGACCTGCAGAGGAAGTGGTGGAGGCTGGTACAATTGCAGCAGTTAAAAGGCATCTGGATAGGTATACGAATAGGAAAGTTTTAGAGAGATATGGGCCAAATGCTGGCAAATGGGACTAAGTTAGGTTAGGATATCAGGTCAGCATGGACAGGTTTGAGCGAAGGGTCTGTTTCCGTGCTGTACTTTTCTATGACTCTAAATACCCAAACATTTTTCAGGAAGATCTAGAGACTATCAAAGCAGCCAAGGCCACCTTGCATATTGACCAGGAAGCAATTCCATTATATTGCAAGGCCAGCAGAGTGCTATTTGCCTTACGTGCAAAAGTGACAGCAGAAATCAGGAAGCTGGATAGAGAAGGAATGATAAAACCAGTCCAGTTTGCGGAATGGGTAGCACCCGTTTAACTGATTATGAAGCCCAATGGGTTGTTTTGTCTTTGTCAGGATTTTAACCAAGTGGTAAATCACTTCTGACAGCTGGATAAATACCCAATCCCTCGCACACAGGACTTATATGTAAAACTGCAGGGGGTGGGAGCTGTACTTCATGAAGCTGGACATGAGCCATGCATACCTGCAATTGCAGATAGATGAGGATTCCCAGATGTATGCTTAAGTAAGGATTTGTACCAATATAAGAGACAGCCATTTTTTCAGCGGACGATGGAGAACTTTTTACAAGGTCTACTTCAGGTCGCCACTTATCTAGATGATGTGCTAATAACAGGGGAGACAAATAAAAAGCACTTAGAGAACTTGTACATAGCCCTCAGACATTTCTCCAAGGAGAAAGTGAGGACTGCAGATGCTGGAGCTCACTTCACCTGGACCATCTCAGACACTTCCCTCCCCTTCCTGGACCTCTTCATTTCCAGTGACCAACTAACCATGGACATCTACTGCAAACTCATGGACTCCCACAGTTATCTGGACTACATGTCCTCCCACCCTACCTCCTGTTAAAAACCTTATTCCCTTATTCCCAATTCCTCTGCCGCATCTGTTTGCAGGATGACCAATTCCACCATAGAAAACCCCAGATGGCTTCCTTCTTCCTCAAAGATCGCAATTTCCCCTCCCATGTGGTCAATGATGCCCTCCAGTCCATCTCCTCTACTTCCTGCACCTCAGCCCTTGAACCCCAACCCTCCCAACGTAACAAGGACAGAGACCCCGGTCCTCACCTTCCACCCCACCAGCCTATGAATATATTGCATCATCCTTCGCCACTTCCACCACCTCCAAAAAGACCCGACCACTAGGGATATGTTTCCCCCCTCCACCCCTAACAGCGTTTTGGAGAGACTATTTTGTCCACGACTCCCTTGTCAGATCCACGCCCCCCCCACCAGCCCTCACCCCACTCCTGGCACCTTCCCCTGCCACCGCAGGAAATGCAAAACCCGTGCACACACATCCTCCCTCACCTTCGCCCAAAGCTCCAAAGGATCCTTCCACATCTGACAGAAATTTTCCCATACCTCCACAAATGTCATCTACTGTATCCATTTTGCCCGATGTGGTCTCCTCTACATCAGGGAGACAGTATGCCAACTTGTGGATCATTTCAGAGAACATCTCTGGGATTCTGCACCATCCAACCCTACCGCCCCATGGCTGAACACTTCAACTCCTTCCACCCACTCTACCAAGGACATGCAGGTCCTGGGCCTCCTCCATCACCAAACCCTAACCACCTGATACCTTGAAGATGAATGCCTCATCTACCGCCTTGGGACCCTGCAACCACATGGGATTAATGTGGATTTCACCAGTTTTTTCATTTCCCCTCCCCTCTCCTTATCCCAGTCCCAAGCCGACAACTCTTGACCTCTTGTCCTGTCCATCACCTTTCCCAACTATCTGTTCCACCCTACTCTGCGACCTATCACCTTCTTCCCCACCTTCATCGACCGATTGCATTCTCAGCTACCTTCCCCCCAGCCCCACCCCTACTCCCATTTATCTCTCAGCCCCCCCGGCCCACAAACCTCATTCCTGATGAAGGGTGTTGGTGGAACTTGCTCATGTCAAAAGATGACTGCCAAACCTTATGGATGTCAGTTTGTAATAGTAACAGACCACAAACCTCTACTAGGGTTACTCAAAGCTGTGCCGCCCATAGCCTGATGTCAAATTCAACAATGGGCTCTCATTCTAAGTGTATACAATTACAAGTTAGAATACCGTCTGGGAAGCCAAGTAGCAAATTGAGCTGCCTCCCGCTGGTAGATACACCACTGGTGATCACCTCATCACCTCAGGGGATCTCCCATCCACCGCCTCCAACCTCATAGTCCCACAACCCCGCACCACCCGTTTCTACCTTCTGCCCAAAATCCACAAACCTGACTGCCCCGGCTGACCCATTATCTCAGCCTGCTCCTGCCCCACCAAACTC
>NC_057728.1:20286020-20375272 GCF_004010195.1 Chiloscyllium plagiosum
CGCCTCATCTTCCGCCTAGGAACCCTCCAACCACAAGGGATGAACTCAGATTTCCCCAGTTTCCTAATTTCCCTCGAACTCAGCACCGCCTTCCTAACCTGCAATCTTCTTCCTGACCTCTCTGCCCCATCGCCACTCCGGCCTATCACCCTCACCTTGACCTCCTTCCACCTATCGCATTTCCAACGCCCCTCCCCCAAGTCCCTCCTCCTTACCTTTTATCTTAGCTTGCTGGACACACTTTCCTCATTCCTGAAGAAGGGCTCATGCCCGAAACGTCGATTCTCCTGCTCCTTGGATGCTGCCTGACCTGCTGCGCTTTTCCAGCAACACATTTCCAGCACACCACTGGTGATGTCAGCTTTAGAAGAGTCCATTCTGCATTTAAATTTTCTTTACACTCTTCCAGTCACCACTCACAATATCAGACTGTGGACACAAATAGATTTGATTCTGCCAAAAATAAAACAGCTGGTGGTGATGGGAGAAACTAAAGGGCCATCACAAGCAGAAGTGAAACTTTTCTGGACATGGTGAGAACAGATTACCATAGAGGATGGCATTTTATTACAGGGGACAAGAGTGATTGTCCCGAGCAAAGGTTGCTGCCAGGTATAGGCTGAACTCCATCAGGGTCGTCCAGGGATGTCCAAAATGACCATGTTGTGAGAAGTTATATTTGGTGGCCAGTATTGGATGCAGACATGGTCAGTTTAGTGGGGCAGAGCCCACAGTGCCAACAAATACAAAAATTATTGCTAGCAGCTCCCCCACATTTGTGGGAATGGCCATGTGAACCCTGGACTCAGTTACACATCAACAATGCCGGCTCTTTCATGGGTTCAACTTTCTTAGTCATTGTAGATGCTCACTCAAAGTGGTTGAACATGCATAAAGTTAATTCGTCAAACATGCGGCGACAATAGAAAAGCTGCGAACATCTTTTGCAATACATGGGCTCTTGGAAGTGTTGGTCACAGACAACAGGCCATCATTTACCATGAGGGAATTTGAGTATTAACTAAAGTTGAATAGCATTCTGCTTATAAGGACAGCTCTAGACAATCAATCGTCCAATGTTCTTATGGAAAAAGCAGCTCAAACTTTGAAGGCAGTCTTAAAGAAACAGCCTATAACTTCACTTGAAACCAAACAGTCCCAGTTCCTATTTGATTATCAAACTACCCCTCATGCAACTACAGGGATAGCTCCAGCAGAGTTGCTAATGGGGAGAAGACACCGCACCACATTAAATTTGATCTTCCCAGAATTGGGAATAGAGGTGAAACAGCATCAGGAATGCCAATACTGAACACAAGACTCCTCTAAATGAGATAGACAGTTTACTTCAGGGGACAAAGTATGGTGCTGAAATCACGGGATTGGCCCTGCATAGGGAAGAGGCATGGTCAATGCAAGGTCAGGTCCCATGCCTTACAAAGTCCGGGAAGGTGAGGTGGTCCTGAACAAGGACTTGGACCACATGAAAGCTGCTAACTTGCAAACAGATCAGGAGAAAACATACTTGGCTCCTCAGAACAGCCAGAAAGGAATTTGAGCTGGACATGGCAAACGTCGCAGCCTCGGTGCCTTTACCGCCTGAGGAAGAGGATAAATTTCTTTGGAGATGTTCTGGGCACAAGAAGCATGTTCTGGTCTATTACACACCACCCATATCTGAGACTGAGTCAAGGGAACTGGACCCAGTCCTCCCCCCACCAAGAGAGGTTATAGGAAAAAGAGCCATCCTTTGCTTCTGGACTGAGAGGGGGAGGAATGTAGTGTTTGCAATGAGGTCAGCAGGTGGATGTTGTAGAGTATGCATTCCCTGATCGGGGCCATTCACCTGGTCCAATCAAGGTGCCCTGGCTGACAGATATAAACAGGACTGTCAGAGATTCCACTCACTCAGAGCTGGCTATGAGGAAGCCAGACTAGTGTCAAGTACTATGCACGTGTAAGTAAAGGCTGAATACCAGCCTCTGTGGAATTATTTCAGTAAGCTGCTTTTGTGAACCAATGCGGTCCAAATTGTATGATACCCTCAAAGTTGTATCTAACAGATAGTTCTGCCAGTTCCTAGTTTCCCTTACCTCAAAAACTCATTGGAGTATTACTGAGAACAGTGGATGATCTAATCTGCTACTGAGATGTCATGTACTGCAACAGCTTCTCCAACAAGTACATTGCCCACACATGCTTGTCACATATTCAAAACTTGTAAAGGAATGAAAACAAAGGTGAGGAAATACAGAAGGCCACTCATATACACTTCTCACAGAATAATGGGCAGGATCATCTAATCCAATCTCCAAGTGCTAACAAAAATGTGATTTGACAGTTACTGATTGTGTGCATCTATACATAACATTAATGTCTCAAATGTAATAAAACTGCATTTTGCCCAACTGAAACAATACTGAGACAGTTGTTTACATATCAATATAAAATAAATCCCATACATTCAGACACATTAGATTAAATTACATTACAGTGTGGAAACAGGCCCTTCGGCCCAACAAGTCCACACCGACCCGAAGCGCAACCCACCCATACCCCTACATTTACCCCTTACCTAACACTACGGGCAATTTAGCATGGCCAATTCACCTGACCTGCACATCTTTGGACTGTGGGAGGAAACCGGAGCACCCGGAGGAAACCCACGCAGACACGGGGAGAACGTGCAAACTCCACAGTCGCCTGAGGCGGGAATTGAACCCGGGTCTCAGGTGCTGTGAGGCAGCAGTGCTAACCACTGTGCCACTGTGCTGCCCACAAAGTTTCAACTGTGTAATAGAAATTAAGATTTGACTGATATATTTACTCAATTTTCCTCAACAGTCCTCAATTTGCTAAGTATTTTAAAAGAGTGATTCACCTATGTTTTCTGATCAGGCTTGTTTCAGTTAGAATCTTACTGTTGCTTGTGCAATCAGTAATAATTAGTTAACATGGGGCAGCACAGTAGCTCAGTGGTTAGCACTGCTGCCTAACAGCACCAGGGTCCCAGGTTCGATTCCAGCCTCGGGTGACTGTCTGTGTGGAGTTTGCACATTCTCCCAGTGTTTGCGTGGGTCCAAAGATGTGCAGGTCAAGTGAATTGGCCATGCTAAATTGCCCATAGTGTTAGGTGCATTAGTCAGAGGGAACTGGGTCTGGGTGGGTTACTGTTCGGAGGGTCGGTGTGGACTGGTTGGGCCAAAGGGCCTGTTTCCACACTGGAGGTAATCTAATATAGATATGTTTTATTTGAATAAATTAACTGCACATCATTTACTATTTGCTTTCTATTACTGAAAATTTTTATTTCAAAATGGAGGCATGTGTTAGCAGTTTTACTTTATTCTAAAGAACTTCTCTTTTCCATTATTTTGAATACTTGCTCCCTTGGACTTGTAAACCCACATGAAGCTTCCTATCATGACCAATGGCACCAAGCCACTTCTGTTCTTACAAGTAAAATTCATTGTGTTCCATGTTAACATTACATCAACTAAGTCTGTCTGAGCAGCTAATGCATGCATCAACATCTGCCATGGTATGGTTTCATTTAAACACTGCACTTCTTCACTTCACTCAGATCAGAACCTTGGACAGCAATAACGTGCCTTGCCCACTTCAGGCCAGGTCACTTCACATACTTTTGAACACCAGCTACTGAGTCACTTCTTTGAATGGTATACACAAGCCACATTAGTGTGACATTAAAGAGAAGACTATGTTTTGTCTGATTAAATATTGGAAGGACTGAAAACTTTGAGTTCAATCCTCATGTCAAGCTCTTCTGCCTCCCCACCAATTCCAGCCCACTCCCAGGCAAACATTAAACAGTGAAATAGACTGTTCGAAACTTTGGTGTCATATGTGAGCTTTCAACTAGATATCCACACTGTGACAAAACAAAACATTTTTCCATCTGTTTAACATTGCCTTATTCAGCTTTTCTGTTGCTGGAGCTCTCATCTGTGCCTATTGATACTTCCAAACATGATTATTTTGACAGAGGCCTGTCCCTCTCCTACATTCTACTCACCATGAACCTGAAGACATCCAAAACAATGTTACTCACATCCTAATTTTCATCAGATGCCATTCACCCATTACTTTGCACCCTTCCCCCCCCATGCTCTGATCTTCCCATGTACTCTGGAGAAGGAAGTCCTTAATTTAAAATTCTTGGATTTGTCTGCTCGCTATCTCTGTAACCTCCTCCAATCCTACAACATTTCAAGATAACTGTGTTCCTCTAATTGCAATCTCTTCAGAAACCCTGATTTTTTAAAAAATCATTACAAGAACAAAGTCTGTGTTTTCAGTGGCCTCAGCCCCAAGCTCATTCATTCCCTCCTTTAACTTCTTTGCTCTCTACCTCACTTTGCTCTTTTAAGACATCACTTAAAACCAATCTTGCTGACTAAGCTTTTAATCATCTGTCCCCCAATATTTCCTTAAGTGACTTGGTATCAGATTTTGTTTTTATAATGCCTCCATGTAGTGTCATGGTATGCATTGTTATATTAAATACATTATATAAATAAGAGTAATAGTTGTTTACATTTATAGATTAGTCAGAACAATTTGTCACTTATGTTTCTGCAAATGCTGTTTTTCCAAAAGTTTAAATTTTCCTGTGTGTTCACCCTTGTAGGTAACTTACCCGGTGCTGTCATGTACATCAGTTTCATTTTTCTTTCGATTCTTTACCTGAGCATTGTGGAGTTTCTTTTAGGCTGCTCACTGTTTCACAGACCTACCCAATAACTTTCTATTCATCCTAAATTCTACCTTCCACAGTCTCTCTGTGTGCATTCCTTTTCATTGGAAATATGTCTTTTTCACATCTCAGCACTTTTCTCTTTAATCTGCCTGAACCCTTCTTTCTATCTTATCAACTATCAAATACACTCTTGTTTTGGTATTGGTCCTTCTCAAGGAACACAGATTTCCTTTACTGCTCTTACCCATTCTGTCATTAACATGTATGTGTTGCAAATGTCAAGCAGTTTCCAAAATCTTTGGTTTGCTGTTGCTTCTTATTCCCCATGGCCTTTCTGCTGTTGAAGTGCTGTTGGCCCTTCCAACGCCACCCATCATCAATCCCCTGGCAGTGTTCTCTGATGATTCTGTTTCTACCTCTTCTCAAGTGGATATCCCTCTAATGCTCAGACAATCTGATATGGCTCCAAGCATATTTTTCCTTCCATGGCCTTGCCCCGTAAAACTTCAGAAATATTCTCTAGATGTGTGTGCAAATCCTCACCTTTCAAAAAAACTTTCGCTTCACCGAATCATTACAGTGCGGAAGGAAGCCGTTCAACACATTGTGCCTGCTCTCTCTCTCTCTCTCCCCACCTCTAAAGTTTAGTATTACCATCAATTTTTTTCAACCATTATTTCCTTGCCTTCTGATACTTGCACCAATATCACTCAGTTCCTGAGTGGCTACTTCATACCAAAGACATTAGAATAGTACAGCAATTCAGAAGATATTGGCATCACTAATAACAAGCTCATAGAGACATGCTTTTCACTATATAATTTGATAACATTATCCATGTACATAACTCTTAATCACACAGAGAATTTTGGAAAAGTATGCTGCAGACTTGCAGAAATTTATTTTTCTTGCTTCATGTATTTTTACTGCATCAAAAACGAATATAAACTACTTGTGTCTCTGCTGACTGAAACCTCAATTCAATTATTGTCAAATCCTGCTCTTTCCCCTGCTCTGCAAAGCTTCATTGTCTGTCTGCTTTTGGCAAGACAATTTCGAACAAGTTTTTCAGTGTGGTCATTGAACAGTCAAATAGAATACAGCAATGCATCTTGTTGATGCACACTTTTGTTTTAAAATTATGTGGCAGGGCTTTTGTGAATTAACTTTATAAGGGGGTTCAAAAGCATCTTTGAGAGTTTACTTTAAATTATGCAATAAATATCTGTTGAATGTGATTCAATAAATCTCACTGCAGTTTATTTCTCTTCAGAACATAGATTGTTTCATGCATGGAGGGACATGATTAACAGCATTTAACAAAGCAGACAGCCACTGCATGAGTTGCACACTGAAATTATTTTAACTCCAAACTGTGAGATTAGTTGAATATAAGGTTGTGTATCATAACTAATGGAAAGCAAACGCAGTGTGAAATGGTGAGAGCTTCATGAAAAAACTATGTCTTGTTGCTAAAATAATAGAAATCCTCATAAGGATACCTAACAGTAGGTTGGGGTTAAAAAAATTACAATTTCTTTCAAACTAAAACTGGAATCTTTTTCTTCTGAAATATTATTTCACAAAGCAATTAGAGTCTAATCCTACAAATGACTGCTCTCCACCAGCAAAACTCTCAAGATGTAACAGATGAAGCACAATTGAGCACCTTATCTTCAACATTATTAAAAGGATGTTCTTCCCGTTTATGTTTTGAAAAATACGCTGCTTCTTTGAGATCACCTGAAAACCAAACCACACAAATTAAATTGGTATCTGTAGCACATTGAAAGGAGTACAACTTGTCTCCAATGAACCTTAGCATTGCTGTGAAAATCTCATTCACCAGTTGCTTTCTGTGCGTGTGTGACAGAGAGACAGACAGGATGGGGAGGGGGAGGGAGAGAACAAGAAACAGTTGGAAACTCTGTTCAGTGCCTCACTTTGTTTTGCACAACAAATCATGAACTTACCATTTCAGCCAAAAAAGCAGTAGGACAGTCACAAGGCTAGGGTTGACTGGTCTTCACTCTTACAAATTCAACAAGGCAAACGTTTTTTCTTCTTCATCTCAAAATGCTGATTGGGACTGAATTAATCCACTAGGAAAGAGAACGAGTCTCTTGGAGGTTGAATCTGTAGTAGCAGAAGACAGGGCTGCTGTTGTGTTCTGGACTTTTCAGGAGAATTAATCCGGCCACAAAATCAAAAGCCACTTACAATACAGTAATCAGCATGTTTTCAATCTGAAAGCCCTACTTTTTCCCTATTTAAAACCAAGCACATTACTCTTTGTTTTCACACAACCCCTTTCATTTGTTGTTTTATTATATGGATTATACCTATTTGTGCTGAGTATATTCCTAGTGGTTGGACAAGCAATGAGGTGTAGAAGTATCTGATCTGAAAGGGGCAGATGAAAGATTTCCCTTGGCTGTAACAAATCATGACAATGACACAAGAAACATTGTTTAGTGAGCGTTGGTGAGCAATTGATTTTGGTTGAAACAGAGTGGATGTGTGAAACACTTTAACTAATACTGCAATCTTCAGTGCAGCAGATACTCTTTGGCATGTTCATACAAAAGATATACAGGTAAAGCACATACCCAATAATATGATCATGGCCAAAAAATAATCTCATTTACAGCAGCTAACGCATTGTAATGGATAATGAATGGATTTACTGAAAACATTAGTTGAAAGTAAAATGATCAACAAAAGGCTAATAATGATCTGCTACTCTATTGAATATTCAATGAAATTAAAGTTCATTGACAATGAATAGCAATACATTCTGGATAGAAAATGAAACTCAATTATGGTAGTCTAGTTTAAGCAAATTATTTATTTTTATAGACTATGCTATTTCTATATTTATATGATTTGGGTATTGAATTCTCCCAAATAGGATCTCCACACTTAATTTAAAATTGTAGTTTGGAACTAAATGAAAGCAAGTGTGCTGTTCTGAATGTTTATATAAGAATCCAATTAATACAAAAAGCCATTAGCATCACATCATGCTTGAAGTAAAGGTGCAATGTTCAAGTTGCTATCAATCAGTTTTTTTGGTCAGAATTATATTATTGGATATGTGCTCTGTCTGTATATCTTCTGCACAAGTATGCTAAGACTGGCTGCTTTAGTGAAGATTATACTGTGTCACAATATGTTATAGAAAGGTATTACTGTTGCACACAAGGACACCAAATAGATTTCTTCAAAAAATTGTAGAAGCCCAGTATGTATCTTGCATGTCTAGATAAACATATATCTGAATATGAATAGTTAGAGGTTGATAACAGCTGGAAATGAAGCAGTATCTTGGAGGTGAAAAGGGGACTGGGAAGCGTTAAAGGCATACGCTTTACTTCTTCCAGCTAATTTACCAACACACTCCACTGCAGAGGGAATGAATAAGAGAACCAAAGGCACCTGAAATGAAGAGGTAGAGCCTTTCATTCTTCCACACATCTCAAATTAATTAGCTGGAAATGAGTTTTGTCAAAGTTTTGGAAAGACTGAGTTGAGCAAGTAGAAACCAAGAACTAATCATGGTGAGAAACTTTTTTCCTCTTTTGCTTTCTATTTTTACAGTTCAGAAACCCCTCCAACAAGAACAATAAAGGGTATGTACCCACGTAAAATGTGACTACATAATAAGTATTAATTAAAAGTTGCAGTTACCACCTTATGAGAAAGCATACTAATGAAGTTTGGATATGGACAGGAAACAGTTTGTTTTAAAGACTTAGGGATACTTGGTTTACACTCCTGTAATCGGGTCCTTGTCTTTATTTTCCTGTAATCAATTGCCTTTATTTGCCAATGTTGCACACAAACACTACTTGTTGTATATCCAGCGAGCTGAATATCACAAATTCACACGTGGCTTCTGAGGCTTCAGCATGTGACTGAACAACTACAAATAAGACTGGTTCAGGCCAGAAACTGTAGAATAGGCTTATTAATAACTGCAGAAGCAACAAAGCAGAAAACCAATGTTTAAAGACACATCTGTTGTTCCATATGGAAGGAACAAGAGTGATCCTTTGCCAATATAGTTGGACTTAAATAATGTAAAGAATCTGGGACGGGGAGTTGAGCATTCTTTGGGGCCAAGGAAAGTGGAACTGAGTCGCTTCAGGATAGCTTCTCGATGCAGCCCCATTACTAATATATTTTTCTAGTATCAGTATCAGGAAAAGACCCATTTGGTAGACACTTGATTTCCATAATGAAAAGTCTTTTGAAGGGTTATGCTGCAGGGCAAAACCAGCTTAATGATGTAGCTTCCTGGAAACATTCCAGAAGATCCTTGGACCAAAGGAGTTTCTATTTTTGGAGGGGGTGTTAGTGGTTTACTAATTCTTCTTCTGTTTATTAATTAATTAATAAACTCACTCTTTGTTAACTCAAGAAAACCTGGTTAAATTGGCTTCTTGTTAACATAAGTTCATTTGGATCTGGGAAGACGGAATGCACAACGGAAGAGATCAGTTTTTAAACTAACCTTGTTATAACCAACCGAGCAGCTGGTTGAATAAAGGACGGGAACCAATTCATTCCTCCTCACCTGGAAGCTTAAAGATTTGGGGCATCCTGTCTGGAACTGTAACAAATCGGGAAACTTTGCCTGGGGTCAGGGAGTAAAGTTTACCTCTGGATTTGACTGTTCAATGTACACCTAATCAGCCTTCCACATTCTACTCTTTGCAAAATTAAGGTAATCAAAACTTCTGCTGCTTGCATCCTAACTCACACCAAGTGTCCTTTACCAATCATATCTACATGCACTGTCCAACACTGGCTCATAGTTAAGCAATGCTTTGATTTGAAAATTCTTCCCTTACTCCTACGGGACCTTACATGCTATCTCTGTAACTTGTGCTAGCCCCAAAACCCTCCAAGATATGTGACCCTATATCCTTGCCTCTAGAGAGCCCATAATTTTGATCACACCTTCACTGGCAGATGTGGCTTTGTGTCAAATCTTGTTTTAACTTCAATGATGTATTTCACTACTTTAAAAGTACTGGATGATTTTAAAATCATGTGTTGAAAAGCAGCTTACATCCATTGTGTTGAAAAGTCTTAGATCCTTTCTGGATGTTTTCAGGAAGACACAAAAGCAAAACTGGGGCACACACTATTGGAGAAACCTCTTCAATCAGGAATATTGCAAGAGTGACCAGAGAGTAGAAACAAAATGTGAGGAGTTTTGTCAAGACTAAGAAGCCAGAGATGCTGATTCATGCAAATTGATGTACTGTATGAATGAAGGGAATCTTTTCATGGGTAACGTGTTAGAAAGGATTATAAAGAGATAGGATTTATAATCATCTAGAAAGGAAGAAGTTAATTAGGCATAGTCAACACGGTTTTGTGAAGGGTATGTCGTGCCTCACAAACCTTATTGAGTTCTTTGAGGTGACCAAACAGGTGGATGAGGATAAAGCGGTTCATGTGGTGTATATGGATTTCAGTAAAGCGTTTGATAAGGTTCCCCATGGAAGGCTATTGCACAAAATACAGAGGCATAGGATTGAGGGTGATTTAGTGGTTTGGATCAGAAATTGGCTAGTTGTAAGAAGATAGAGGGTGATGGTTGATGGGAAAATGTTCATTCTGGAAGTACCACAAGGACCTGCTTTAGGGACACTGCTGTTTGTCACTTTAATAAATAACCTTGATGAGGGTGTAGAAGAGTAGGTTAGTAAATTAGCAGATGACACTAAGGTCAGTAGAGTTGTGGGCAGTGTCAAAGGATGTTAGAGGTTACAAATGGACATAGATAAGCTGCAGAGTTGGGCTGAGAGGTGGCAAATGGAGTTTAATGTGGACCAGTGTGAGGTGATTCACTTTGGAAAGAGTAACAGGAATACAGAGTACTAGGCTAATGGTAATATTCTTGGTCGTGTGGATGAGCAGAGAGCTCTCGGTGTCCATGTGCATTGATCCCTGAAAGTTTACACCCAGGTTGATAGAGTTGTGAAGAAGTTATGTTAGTTTTTTATTGGTAGAGGGATAGAGTTTCAGAGCCAGGAGGTCATGTTGCAGCTGCACTTTGTTAAAGTACTGCGAACAGTTCTGGTTGCTGCATTATAGGAAGGATACAGAAGCATTGGAAAAGGTGCAGAGGAGATTTACTATGATATTGCCTGGTATGAAAGGAAGGTCTTATGATGAAAGGCTGAGGGACTTGAGGCTGTTTTCATTAGAGAGAAGGAGGTTGAGAGATGACTTAATAGAGGCAAACAAGATGATCAGAGGATTAGATAGGGTAGACAGTGAGAGTCTTTTTCCTTGGATGGTGACAGCTAGCACGAGGGGACATAGCTTCAAATTGAGGGGTGATAGATAAAGGACAGATATCAGAGGTAGTTTTTTTACTCAAAGAGTAGTAAGGGTGTGGAACTCCCTACCTGCAACAGTAGTAGACTTACCAACTTTAAGGGCATATGGATGATAATGGAATAGTGTAGGTTAGATGGGCTTTAGATTGTTGCACCGACCTGTGAAAACATCGAGGGCCAAAGGGCCTGTACTGTGTTGTATTGTTCTATGTAATCCTAATTGTCATTCTGTGCATCATTGTGAAGAAGGTAATTAACTAATTTGTCCCAGGCTTGCTCTATGTTCAGTCTCTCCAATGATAGAAGTATTGTATCTCAAGTATGTAAGTTAGCTTGCGGAACTTGAAGGTTTATTTTCAGGCGTTTCATCACCATACTAGGTAACACCATCAGTGAGAGTCTCCGGTGAAGCGCTGGTGTTATGTCCCGCATCTCGTTTCTTAAGGTGGGTGATATCATTTCCAGTTGTATTTTTCAAGGGATGGTAGATAGGCTTTAAATTGATGTTTATATTGATGGAGCTTTGGTTAGAATGGCATTCTAACCAGATGATGATTGATGATAGACAGGTTTCCATTGCAGTGATGACTCCTGGGGGTCAGAAAGGCCAATCGTATTGTGTTAAACGGTGAGGGGAAAAGAGTCAAGAAAACTCCCACCAAAAAGGAAATAGTCCGCATCCAAAGAAGTGGATACATTTTGGCCCAGAAGCACTTGAGCTTCATTGATGAGAGTAACCAGACTGACATTAAGTCTTACAAAGGCGCTAACACAGAAGGCCTGAGTACAAGTCCCACCCACTCCAAAGGTGTATAATAATATTTCTCAACAGGTTGATTAAAAACTAAAAAAAACTTGTAAGTGACATTCAAATCACATTTCATTATTTCTCACAATATTTCCCCATATATCTTTCTCCCAAAGAAAATAAATCATTTTATTTATCCTCACCTCTGATAGAATGGTAGCCCTGTTCATAAATTGTCTGTTGTTGCTTAATTACTGCAATCAACTTTTAATTGTCTTCTCAAAAAATAACCACTAATAATGAAATACATCTCAGATACAGATATTAGTCAAGACTGGAATTTGTGTTTGGGAGATCAGTGTTCTGACCGCATACCTGAGCTGTTCCCATCAGGCTCAGACCCAATTTAAAACTTGTCAACCAAATTCAAGAGTTCCCCAGAAGTAAGATTAAGCTGCAGAATCTGGCAACTGACAGATGTCAGGTTGTTAAGAAAATAATAATGAGGCTAAATATCAAACATTTACAGGGGAAGTGAAAAAGGAAATATAGAGACAAAGGGAAATTATGACAAGAGACTGGCATCTAGCATTTATGGAAATCATTCTACAGACATAAAAACATTGAAATCGTAGGAATGGGGGAATAGCATTGATTAGGGGCAAACGGAGACCTACATGAGGAAATACAGGCCATGAATAGAACAAGTTGTCTTGTCTTCCCAAAGAATGCAATGAAAGAGGAAGTTGACAAGATACAAAATGTGCTAAAAACTGATAAAGCAGATGTATTAGAAGGCCTGTCCTTACATTTAAGTTGAAAAGTCACCAGGACCAGATGGGTTACATCAAGGATGCTGAGAGATGAAAAGGCCAAAATTATGCAAGTACTGACCACAATCCTACAATCCTTTTCTTAGCTGCGAGGGTTGTTCATTCCAGAGCAGTGGAAATTTGGTACACCCTTGGTTGAAAACCCTGCAACCGCAGGCCAGACAGTTGCAGTTAACAACAGTTGTAGAAATGGAATCAAAGACAAAATTAAACAACTTGGATAATGTATTAATTAAGAAAAGGCTGTATGGATTTGTTAAAAGCAAATTGCATATAACTAACATGGTTCGAGTGTTTTAATGAGGTAACAGTGAGGGTTGATGAGGTTAATAGAGTTAATGTGACAAATATGAACTTCGAAAAAGCATTTGATAATGTGCCACACAATGGCATTGTGGAAAGAATGACATTTATTGATAAAAGGAATAGTGGCAGAATCATGACAAAGTTGGTTCAGTGACAGGAGGTGGAGCAGCAGCGAATGCTTATTTATCTGTTTCACAAATGGGCAATTTTATTTTGTGAAGGAAGCTAACCTGTCTTTAAAATGAACACACTATCTGAGAAAATAGGTCTAAGGTGTCATATGTGGAATCATCTAGTATTGAGGCCAGAATGTAATTCCTTCAAGACGACATCACAAGAGACCTCTTGAATATATAAAAGAAACACCTTGACAATGTTTCTCCTGGAGGTGTGATCAGCTGTTCCTATACCACTTATGACCTTACAGGATAACAGCCATCCCAACTAATGGCTTAGACAGTTAAAGATGCAATGTATACATGGGTACCTTGACAAGAAGACATTGGATGGACCTGTGTTCCAAGCCTAGGTTAATCCAATATCTAATAGGAAACATGTTTGAACAGTTTTAGGACAGCAGCCATTTTAGTTTTGGTCCATATGAAAGTCTGGTAATGAGGAACCATTTTTGCGCAGACATCATAACAGAGAAATCTTGAAACAGACACTACTACTCAACAGGGTGTCAGAGGATGATTTCAAAGCTCACTATATTAAACCAGAATACCAAGACCCACAATCTGCACTGTTGTCAACATGAAACAAATGAACCTTCACTCACTCCATACATGTGTTCTACCCAGTCTAACTGTTGAAAAAACCTCTGGTTATTCAACTAAAAAAGTCATCACAGCTGTTTAGTTCTGTTTTCGGTTCCTTCACTTTAGAAAGGGAATGTTCAAACAAGAAACAGGCCTGCAATGATCTTAGAGACTGACCTTACTTTCACCTTAGCATAAATTCTACCCATACCCACTTTAATTTTTGCATATGAATTTTTGACATAATCTTGCAACTCTTACTTGAAGAGACAAAAAGACTACAGCTGCAGGAATCCAAGGTAGACAAGCAGGAGGCTGGAAGAACAGAGCAAGCCAGGCAGCTTCAGGAGGTGGAGAAGTCAATGTTTCAAGTGTATGTACTTGGGGGTGGATGTAAGGGGTGCCCTTAAATTCACGTGGTCTACCTTGGACTCCTCCCTCCCCTTTCTTGATCTCACCATTTCCATCTCCAGATTGGAGTTTATTATAAACCCCCAGACTCCCATAACTACTTGAACGACAATTCCTCCCACCTATATCCTGCAAGAACTCCAACCCATTTTCCCAATTCTTCCACCTCCACTCCATCTGCTCAGATGAGGAGATATTCCACTCCCAAGCATCCCAGATGTCCACCTAGTTTGAAGGAAGTGCTTTCTCTCCCTCTGTCATCCAGACAGCCCTTCACCACATCACCTCCATTCCCCACTCTACTGCTCTAACCTGCACCCACCCCCAAAACACAATAAAGACAAAGTCCCCATTGTCCTCACCCTCTACCCCACCAGTCTGCACATGCAACATTACCCAACTCCAAATAGATCCCCCCACCAAGAAGATTTTGCCCCTACCCACACCTCTGTCTTCCGCAAGGACCATTCCCTTCAGCAATCTTTGGTTCATGCCATTCTCCCACAAAGCCCTGAGCCCCCAGGTACTTTCCCCTTCAACTGTAAAAGATGCAAAACCTGCTGGCATACAACACCAACCCACCCCCACCCCACCTCCTCACCTCCATCCAGAGTCCCAAACAGACCTGCCAGGTGAGACAAAGGTTCTCTCCGCCAACTTAGTTTACTGTATCCGGTGCTCCTGATGTAGTCTTCTCTATGTTGGTGAGACCAAATGTAAACTCAAGGCACATTTTGCCAAGCATCTCAGCCGGGCCCACAAGGGCCAATCTGACCTCCCAGTTATCGCCCATTTTAATTCCCTTTCCGACATGACCATTCCTGGCCACCTCCATTGTCATGGCGAATCAGACTGCAAATTGGAGGAATAACACCTCATCTTATGTCTGGGAACCCTACAGCCCGGAAGACTCAATGTTGAGTTCTCCAATTTCAAATAACCTACTTTCCCATCCCCTGACTCCTTTCCAGCCCCTCCCCTCCTTTCCATTCCATTTGATAGACACTTCCTTGCAGCTACCAACTGAATTCATTCTTCTCATTGACCTACCAGGATGCACCCTCTACCTGTCCCTACCTCTACCCCCCCTCTCCCCACTCAAAACCCTCCCCCAAACCCCCTACCTCAATCTGCAGCTCCCCTTACACCTCACCCCCAGTCCTGAAGAAGGGTTACACCCTAAGTGTTGACTTCTCCACCTCCTGATGCTGCCTGGCTTGCTGCGTTCTTCCAGCCTCCTGCTTGTCTACTTTTACTTGAACTGCTGTCCATCTTTGAAACCCTGAGGGAGTACCCATCCTTGCTGCCAATGTCTAATAAATTATCTAAAAATCCATTAGTTCTGTTTTTTATTCTGCATCTTGCATTTTTAAGAATTAACTCTGTGTTCATATTTAGTGCACTGAAAATGTTGGACATTTGTTGCCTTCTGTGCAAGAAATAGTTGGCTGCACTGTTAGAAGTGCAAGCCATGAAATATTTACAAGAAATAAAACAAAAGTTTTAAAAAAGTAGAAAAGCACCAAATGGCAGAAATGCACAGCATGTCTAGCTGCCTCTGTAAAGATAAAACTGATTTAATGATTTGAATGTAGACTTTTGATCAATCCTGCAAGCTAAAAGATGGAACTTTACTAAGTTTTTGAATGAGGAACTGTATCTTGTACGTATATCCTCCTGGGAAACTTTTTCTCTCATATTCTGTAGTCACAATGTACTTATGCCCATTTTTTTAGGAATGAGGAATAACTTTTTACTTTGCTAGAACTGTTCTATTCTCCTTTAATAGGAGAACACAAAATACTAAAACTGGTTCGTCCAGCAGGTGGGAAATTCCATCTGAATGCATAGCAGTGGACACTACATAATGTGAGAGCTTCAAGTAAGCTTCCCCTGACAGATTCCTAACCCAAAGCAAATCTGCGTAAATTTAGGATAACCTCTGTTGGCAACTAATACTGTCCTAATCCTAAACCTGAGGTACATGTACAACACATGAATCAGGCCTCAAGTCATCTTTTATATGACTCTCAGTCACTCACAAATTAACTACTGTAAATTTTATGTTCTTTTAAAGTAATTTGAAAAATTATTTTTCTTATATTATGATTGCATTCGCCTTAATGAGGAAAATAAAATATTCTCAGAATGCAAGTTTATTTGCAGATGCCTTGTGGCACCCTAGCTATTCAACCCACTCAAGATATTAAATTATCCAGCTTGAGAAGGTTACACAAAAAGGTCAATGAAAATTTAAGCTAAAGTGAATACTATACTGTCTAGTTAATTGCAACCAAGCAGCCATTCTGACATGTTTTTTTTTAATGAACTTCTTGGTTTCTAGTATAATCAACCAGGTAACTAATGTTTATGCTAATGTGAACAATGTTGATCACTTGTAACATGGTTAAACCCATCAGATCATAAATTTAGTTACAGCACAGAAGAGAAGTGTTTAGCTTGACAAGTCTGTCCTGGCTCTCTGCAAGAGCAAACAACACAGAAAATTCTGGAGAAACTCAGCCGGTCTGACAGCATTTGTGAAGAGAAAAACAGACAATGCTTTGAGTCCAGAGAGATCGTCTTTCAGGAGAGTTGCGTTTCTCCAGCATTTTCCATGTTTGTTTTAGATTTCCAGCATCCACAATATTTTATTTTCCTCTACAGGAATAATGGAGCTGGTCTCAGTCCCTCACCCTTTTCCTATACCCCTGTAATTTTGTTTTTCCCCATCAGATGCTAATGCAATTTTCTTTTGAAAGCCATAATTAAATCTGTGTGCATTCCAGATCCCAACCACTCATTGTGAAATGTCCCTCATTTCACCTTTGCTTCTTTTGAAACTTGTATCCCTCTCATTCTTAACCTTCGTGAAAGTGAGAACAGTTTCATTCAAGCTAGTCTGTCTAGAACCCTAACAATATATATCCAGGTAAGAGTGAACCAGTGTTTTAAAAGCTTTTATCATAAATTCCTTATTTTGTTTTCCCTCTTTCTCTATTCATAGAAGTTCAGGATCCCATATGCCTTTTAAAACATTTTTCAACTGGTCCTCCAGTTGTATAGGTGCACATATACTCTCAGGTTTCTTTGTTCTTTCACCACCTTTAAAATTGTTTTCTTTAGTTTATATTGCCTCCCAAAATGTAGCACATTGCAAATTTTGAAACTTCGCTCTCAACATCCAAGTCATTAATTTACATTAAGAAACTTAGTGGTGTTAGGAACTCACTTCAATAAAAAACCTAAAGTATGAATTTGGAAGAGGAGTAGTCTGCTTTTGTTAATTAAATGTCAAATTTTCTATAAATATTTGTTCAAATTAAGGAAATATCCATAGAGTATTCAACTAAAACACAAGGTCCAAAGCTGAGCATTTATTTGTCCTGCACTTCCACATAAATTACAAAAGCAGATATTATAGGTTATTAAGTCAGGTAATGGTATAGTTACCGAATAGTTATTTTGTGTTGGTCTTCACAATAGAGGTTAAGAAAAAATTACCAAAGATTCAAAGGAAATAAAAATAAATCAAGGAACGGAACCAATTCAACTCTACAAAAGAAGCCAAAAATGACAATAAATTGAGTGCTGTTAAAGATAGACAGACCTCCACATTAAAGAACATGAGGGAATTGATGATTCATCAGGCCTAGTCATCCAAAACACAACAGTTCAGGAATTAACACCTTGGATTAGAATATTGTCAAATTCATTCAAATGTTCTACAAAGTGGAAGAAATAAACTGCGAAATTAGATACCTGTTGGTTTAAAGTCAGTTGTGTGGAGGTTAGCAGTGGGACAGATTGACCAAACATTTATGCAAATATGAGCTAATCAGAAGCAGCACCGATTTGTAAAGGGAAGATTACATATGAGATATCTTGCTGAACCTTTGAGCAGACAACGAATGCACAAAATAAGTGATGTTATTCTCAGTAGGTATTATTATAGATTGTTGTATGTCACAGGTTATTTGTAGTGCCTGTCATCACTCAGAAGACAGCACACTGACTTCTGAATCAAAAGCATGTGAGAATTCAATTCCCATTCCAGAACTTGAGCCCAAAAATCAAAGCTGACTATTCATTGCAATGAAAAAGTGCAGGGATGTGATGGCAATACTTATCCATCAATCAATATCACAAAAATACCTTATCTGTTTTTCATCACATTGCTGTTTATGAGAACATGGTCTGTCCAAAGTGGCTACTTCTATTTATTGATTACAACAGTGTTCAAAAGCACTTAATTGCTGTAAAACCCTTTTGGATGTACACTCATTATGAAAGGCACTACAATCACAAATATCTCTCAGTTAAGAGAAAAAATCTGCTGTAGTTACCTGAAGAAGTGGTCCAAATGTGACTCCAGACCCACAGCAATATGATTGACTTATCCACCCTCTGAAATAGCATTGGCAAGCCATTCAGTTGTATTACCATCTCTGGATTCGTCCTTTCCCACCAGCAGAAGTGGCTGCACAGTGATAAACACTAAGGAGAGAATTCTCAACAGTGGCTGTGGACCAGTTATTTTGTCAAATTTGGGCAAAGAAATCTCTGAATTGCCAGAAATCAATTACCACTCCATTAGTGTACTTTCAATCATCAGTGAATGATGGGACACATCATCAACAGTGATATCAAACAACATTTGCTTACCAATAATCTGCTCACTGATTCTTAGCTTGAGTTCCACTGAGGCCACTCAGCTCCTGACCTCATTTTAGTCTTGATCTAAACATGGACAACGGAGTTGAATTTCCAAAAGTGAGGCGGATAATGGTCGCAAATGTTTCAGGACAGTGATCTCTTGGAATGATATCACTGACCTTCATTGTCACTGCACCTCAATTTTAACCATACTATGATGTCTCTTACATCCAAGGCATTGCAATGGTTCAAGGCAGCAGCTTACCCTGCCTTCTCCAAGGGAGTTAGGGATGGCATTAAAATGCTGGTTCTAGCAGTGACACCCACATCCTATAAATAATTTTGTTTTAAAATCTTATCACCCATTGTTAAGTTTTTCATGTTATCATGGGCCACACTATGGGACAGGCCAAGTAGCAACTAGGGGGTGGCACAGTGGTTAGCACTGCTGCCTCACAGCACCAGGTCCCAGGTTCAATTCCAACCTAGGGCATCTGTCTGTGTGAAGTTTGCACATTCTCCCAGTGCCTGCATGGGTATCCACCAGGTGCTCCGGTTTCCTCCCACGGTCCAAACATGTGCAGGTCAGGTGAATTGGCCACGGATAGAGTCAATAGCCAGCGACTTTTCCCCAGGGCAGGATTGACTGTCACAAGAGGTCATAGTTTTAAGATATTAGGAGAAAGGTATAGAGGGGATGTCAGAGGTAGGTTCTTTATGCAGAGAGTTGTGAAATGCGTTGCCAGCGTTGCTGGTGGAAGCAGAGTCATTAGGGACTGCTGGTCATGCACATGGACAGCAGTGAATTGAGGGGTGCGTAGGTTAGGTTATTTTGTTTTACTTTAGGATTAATCCTCGGCACAACATCGAAGGGTCTGTTCTGTGCTGTACTTTTCTATGTTCTATAGTGGCAGCAGAGTTGAACCATCCACAAAGTGAGTTTCCTCAACTCACCAAACTGTTTGCCAACTTGGTCCCTTCCAATAATGCAACCTCTACCACCTGGCAGAGCAAAAACAGCAGACGCAGAGAAGTACCCCTCCACATCATGCATCATCCTGACTTGCAACTTTATCAGCATCCCTTCATTACGAGAAAATCCTACAACTCCTTCCTTCAAAGGGGGAATGCACCAACATTTTCTTGACAGCAATTAGTGATGGGCAATAAATGCTGATCTTGGCTGCCATGCTCAGATCCTAAAAAATAACTTGAAAAAAAAAACATCTGTTTAATTCACATCTGAAGATAAGGCCTTTCTTCTTGTTGTTGTATTTGAATAAATGTAGTCTCATGTAAGTTTCAGTGAATTTGTGTTCTTCTCTTCTATTTCTTTTCAGACTTTCAAGGAAGTACTAAATCTTTTCAGTTTCTTCTTAATTCCTTTTGTAATAAACTTTAGTTTTATTGTTAAAGCTTAACCTGCAGTTTTGTATGCTTATGGTTCTGTAAGAGATCACTTTGTCAAAACCAAACCAAAACAAAATTATAATCTATCAAGCCAAGTTCCTGGCGTGGATCTGACATATCCAGGAATAATGTCATAACAGTTGCCAAAAGTTGAGAGAATAATTCTGGTTTTCTTCAATCTATGTCAAGATGATCTTTTGGATCCACCTAAATGGCAAGGTGGAATCCTCACATTACATAAAATTCAGAACATCAGATCTTGAGTTTGTGGTCTGTAAGGTTGATTAGAACAAGCTGCAGTATACTCACCTGCTGAAGTGTTCTGAGTTCCCCCAAATCAAACTGGGGAAAATGGAATTTATAGCAAAGAAGAAAGGCAACTTTCTTCCTGAGTATGTTCAGTATATTTAACTTCAGTACTTCAACATTTCAGAACT
Organism: Chiloscyllium plagiosum; assembly: GCF_004010195.1. Classification (NCBI taxonomy): domain Eukaryota; kingdom Metazoa; phylum Chordata; class Chondrichthyes; order Orectolobiformes; family Hemiscylliidae; genus Chiloscyllium; species Chiloscyllium plagiosum. The sequence goes on from NC_057728.1 coordinate 20,306,662, forward strand.
TCAAACTCAATTACCATTATCATTGTCAGCAATATATCTGACAGTTTATACTTGGCAAGATTTCAGTTATGGTTTTCATTCATCCTCTTCTGAAAGGTAATTCCTTCAACAATATAGCATGCCAGCTGGATTACCTGCTCAGGCCTGCAATGAATCTCGAATCAGAACTTTCAGATTCAAGGTAAAAATACAACTGATGTTCCAAACCACGGCACGTGACTGATGATTGACCAGAAGTAGGTAATTCAGTCCGTCAAGCCTGCCTCAACTCCAATTTCCTGCCTGCTCCCCAGAACCCTTTAACCCATTTGTAATTAAAAATCTATTTCCTTCTTAAATTTATTCAGTGTCTTGACATCTACTGTAATCTGGTGTAATGAATTTCACAGACGCATGACACTTTGAGAGAAGTGATTTCTCCTCATCGCTAACATTTGCAGCATGCATGGTGTTTTTTTCTTTTAGGTATCTAACCCAGGTTTCCAAGGTTGATTATATCTTCTGACTGCAGCCTTGGCTGAGACAGGTGAACTAGTACAAGTCAGCCGTTCAAGACTTTCCTGCTTTATGTCACATAATTGTAAGTAATCCATTGGGGAGACCTCCAAATTTCTCTTTACATAACACTGAGATTTGGCCTCATTAATAAGATTGGAAATATAACAAAAAATTAGCTTGCTCTAATACTAGACTTCCTTTTTTTGCCAAAAGTGTTGTTTATTGCCCACAATTTCTCCCTTTTCCAATCACCTCAAAGACAAGGCAACAAAAAGCAAATTTTACTAAGTGTTTGTATGTTTTTGAAAGTTAGCAATCAATGCACTTTTTTTTGAGAACCTAAAGTCTGTAATGAACAATTAGAACATATTTAAATGTAGTTTAAATGATGTTTACAAGTTAGGGGTTCAGGTAGCATTCTGTTGCTAATCTTTACTTATTAATGCACAAACAGGAGAAATGCTGACCCTGTTAATTTTTTTCCCTTACGTCCAGGCCACAGTGCAGTTGACATCAGCAGGGCAGCACAATGCATGTCTCCATTTCCCTTAACTTTGATGGACAAAGCCTTCATCACCACGTTGGAAATGACCCCAGTTTTTGGCGCTGAAATAATCAACTATTGAGGTAGGATTGAGAATTGCAGATTGCAGTTTGTTTGAGATTTATAAATGGCTTCACTATTGAGCATTTGTCTAAAGTTAATTCTGTACCATAATTTCTTGAGGCCAGAGGGAAGTAGATTAAATTGAATTGATTTTACTGCATTTTTTTCAAAATCCAGAAATGGTGACCAAGTGTTTGATGATATGCATAACACAAGTACAAATCACTGTTTATAACAGTTGGACTTTAAACTTCTGCCTTTCTTTTGATTTTCTATGGATGCTTGCTTTAGAGTTCAGCCATCTTATTCTGAAGTTTTAGTGTGACAGAATTTTAATATGTAATTTACTGTGCTTCTAAGAAACATCACTGGCTAGTGCAATACTCAAACTTTTGCTCCAAGATTCAATGGATTTTAACAATGAAGAACAACTTTTAGGATAGTCAACTCTGTCTCGTACTTAAAAATTAAAGGATAGCCTGATAGCTAGATCAAACTCACATAAGAAAGAGAACCTATTCGAGGTTATTTCAGCTCACATTTTTCCAGGATTGTTACAGCCTTGTAGCATCATTTTGTTGATGATGGAGCATGGATGCACCTTTTGCAGTATGACTAAAGAGCAGACTTACCAGTAAAACACTATTCCTTCATTAATTTAATCTTATCTCAAGACAGTTAAAATGAATGGTGGGCATAGTTCACTTGTTATTTCAGTTGTAGGCATTAGTAAAGAAACTATATCCTGCAACAGTTCAAAAGAAACAAGATTACGAGAAACAAAGTTTATTGATTGATCTTTGATAACAATTCTGTATTTGAAGAAAGATCACCTTTTGCATTCGAGAATTTATATTTCGTCAATATAAGCAGTGGCCATTGCAAATAAGTACAGTATTAATTAAAGCCAGTACATCCTAAGAAAGATCAGTTTTCAGATTGTCATTTGGTAGTACAGAACTTGAAAACTGCTTGTATTCATTAGGACAATACACAAGCCTGACCAATGCAAATGAAAAACAATATTTACACCATGTAATAGAAGAAGTTGGTTAGCAAGTGGACACTGATTGTTTGAGACATTTCCATGGATAATGTAGCAGTCTGAGGATGACTGGCAGTTAACCGCCAAACTTTGGTTAAATTTTAAAACAGACAAGTTGACACTAATTAGTCAAGGCAATGGACTGAGAAATACACCAAAGAATGACTGCAGACTATTCTGTTGTCCTGAAACAGTTAAAGTAGTATTATATTCTACTTTTGTTCTCAGTCTACATTTTTCTCGGTGTGACAAATGATTGGAAAAACAGATTGATAAATCCTGTTATGGCAATGTTTTCGGAACCCTTCTCACTATGAACTCTTTCCCTGGGACTTCACATAAAGCTTTCCATCTTGTTCTTCAACTTGCAATCCCATGTTGTTTAGCATGGCACTATCTGCCACACCCTGATATGCCATCTGGGATATCACTTCTTGATTCTTCAAGTTCTGTTCTGTAAGGATTCGAATGGTAAAAATGGCCCACTGGCTCACAACTATGGTGCACTGAGTTAAGGAATCTGATTAAATTTTATAGAATACAAAGTAGTTAGTCAAATCGTAATAATACTCACTACTTCGGCTGTCGTCCTGTCAGTATATCTTGACTAATGATGGAGGAGCTACATTGGTGGTCATGAACCTCTAATATACTGAATTCAAAGACTTCTAAAGATACAATCCTATGGCACATCAGATGTGGTTAAGCCATTATTAATCCATGTAATAATGCTTTTTTTTCCAAACTGTTATTGTTCAATTTGTAGAGGCCAGCAGCGGGTTGATAGTCGGTCAGAAAGAATACGTTCTGATTTATCCTGCTCTATTGACATACAATTTATGGGCAAGTACATTTTCTGTAGTATTAAAGAAAAAAAGATGTTTTGTCTTCAGGACAATTCTTAAAAAATTAACAAAGTGAAGGGAAAACAACGTTTATATTGTATAAAAGGACAACGCTGTTTGGATGGCAAGTGTACTCTGGTTGTTAGAGGCTTTGCCATTGACAATGCACCAGTTAATGATAACGACAGCTAACTACTAAGCTTTGTTTAAATTTTAAACCAGGCTGGTTAACTCTGATTGGTCAAGATATGTACCTAAGAAATGAATCAGAGAATGGTTGGCACCTGTCCAGTTGACCTTAAATTGGTGCAGTGTATGTACATGTTCTTTCTGCCTGCAAACAACAGGACTCTGTATGTTAATACCTATGTAGCCTCCAGTAAATCCAAGACAGAACTGAGTTTAAAGCATCAAAATGCAATTTTATATTTTATTGTCAGAGAATTTCTGGGTCAAGATTTGGGTATTGTTATCATCTTTTCACCTGTATATTATGCTATACTCAGATTATGGAACGTATTAGTGATTAAATAACTAGCTATTTATAAATCAAAAATGCTTGTACCTCTTCATATTGAACATGACAATTGTTGCCTACTTGACAATTCCTTATAAATACCTTCACTGTCAATTTAGGCACATCTAAGATGGCAGCATTCATTGAGCTTGCTTATTGAATCTGCAGTAATATTATGGCCACTGCAGCAATGAGTTTTGAAGAAGTGTAATTGGACTGAAAACGTTAACTCTCCACAGAAGCCGCCAAATCTGCTGAGTATCTCCAGCACTTATTTTTAATTTAACATTTCCTGTGTCTCTTTGAACAGTTTTGACCTCACTATCACTCGCAATTTGTGTCTTACAGATTTTTTGCTGAAAGATAAGGCTTCAAAAGTAACTTAAAATAAATACCTGTGAAATCACAGGAATTGAATGGCGCATGAACTTGTAGAAACCAAAGAAACCTAGCTATGCTCTGCCAATCTTTTTACGGCTTTTTAAAAGTAAAACTTTACTTTGGCTAATTTTATTTTGACATTCAAACATTGACGACTTAATCAGTTTTTCGCTCCGAGCACTTGTATGCCAAAAAAGTAGGTGATGCATAAACATGAGGCTACTTGTTAACACAGTGCATTAAACTCAAACTACCAGATCATTTTGAGCACAAGAAGAACATAAGTGTTACAAGAGATTAAAGGAAGTTCAACCCAACATTCACCTTACTCTCTTGTTCATCTGCCCACTGACAGGGGGAATATAAAGCACATTGCTAAAGAAAATCCTTAATCCTTCTGGCACTTGAGCACCTCATTGTATATTGAACCTCATGAAAAGCTACTAATGTTTCCACGGTTACTGCAAGCCAGGCCATGATCCTGTTTGTTTCCATTCTGTAGAATGCAATAAATCCACAAGAGCTAGGAGTGAGCAGGATACAGATCTAAGTTTCATTTAATGCTCTTATCCAAAAATAAACAAATCATATTATTTTTACAACAGATCTTTGGTAGGAAAGCATGAGTTTGCCATTTAACAGTCATAAATCAAAGATTTCTAGTAATGTCAAGATTCTCTCTAAGAAATAGCACCTTTAATATAAATGTCATTTTGAATATATGAAGAATGATAAGAAACTAGTTTTGTCAAAAGAAAAAGAAAAATCAGATACAATTGCTTTGATTAAAGGTAGAAGCCATCTGTGAAACAATGCAGTCAACTCTAACTTAGAATAATAAAATGCCATGGGAACAGACTGCTCATGCTTAAAGAGTGGAAGAGGATGCACTTAGAAGCCAAAAAGAACTTGGCTGCCATTTCTGTTAATGATCTAAACTGCTCTGTAGCATAGCAACAAAAAATAGATAAATCTAACAAAGAAAAACAATTATTTCCCAAGTCGAGGGCACATTTAGTTAGTTTGCTAATGTAAGCTGTGATTTAGTACACAGGATGTTCACGATTTCTGTGGCTTCACTTTTCTTTGCTTTCATTAGCAGTTGAGAGTTAAGAGAGATTGCAACCTGAATTCATGCAAAAACTACAAATGAACTTATTCATTAAATTAAACAACTTTTTGCTTCTTGCAAATAAATACACATTCGTCCAGACAGCACCCATAATTTAGTAGCCATAATACTTTGAGCTCATCAAGAGGGTCATGTTTGAAAAGACTGACTTCAAACAATGGGAATGTAACCTCACTTAACAATATGTCCATTTCATGTAGTTTAAAAGTGTTATTGAGGGATAGTGAGCCTTCTGTTTTGAATTTGGGGTGAAAATGAAGAAGGGCAATAAACTGGCCAAAGGATTGCAAACAAAACCTTTTAAAAGTGTATTGTTTAAATTAGATCTGGCTGTGTGTCAGATACCCTAGTCCAGTGATAGGTCCTTATTAAATATTTTCATCAATAAATTGGAGACGGAATTTCACTGATAACAGAATGTATAGCACTGATGGGATTTTGGAAGATGGTAACAGATGAGAAGAGCAATGAATAATCATTTCTTAAATCTTATCAGCTCTATCTCTAATCTCCCCAAGCCCTACAATCTCAAAGTTATTTGTGTTCATATCTAATTTGGCCTGTTGAATATTTCTGATTTTACTTGCTACGTCATTGCCAATCAAATCTTCTGCTTCTGAGGCCCTAAACTCTATAATTACTCTCTTAAATCTCTTCAATACTAAATATTTTTTCCTTTAAGGTGTTCATTAAACCTCTCTCTTTGATCAAGCTTTGGGCTGTCAGCACTAACATCACCTTATGCGGCTCAGTTTCAAATCTTGCTTTATAACACTTGTGAAACTTTTTTGAGTTTTACTACTTTAAAAGTGCTATACTGGTACAAGTTATTGTTATAGCATCAGAAAGCTGAGCCCAAGAAAAATACAACCTTGGGCTGTACTGCACAGACCGTTTATTATAAATCTGTAACCGTGCTAAGTAAAAGTATCAGCAAGACCTTATTTGAAATACTAAGTTCAATTTTAATCCCTACCCCATTTCTAAAAGAAAATCGCAATGGGAGGAATTGTGAGAAAGAACAGGTACATCACTAAAGCTGTGATTATTGAGATATGGAGGTACGTGTATTGAGAGTTCTTACAAATGCTGGAGGAAGAAAAGACGACTGGAATAATAGGATGAAATGATTCAAGGAAAAGAAAACAAGCACATAGGAGTTTTTGGTTTCTGGTCTGTGACAACCGTAAGGGGAGAGATAATCTGGACACTTTAAAATAGAGCACAATGCACTTTACAGTCAATATTGATCACATTTGGTATAAAATATCTAACTACTTGTTACCTCAAATGTTTCAGCGAGTTATTTTTGAAAAGCAGTTATTTATTAGATAAATGCAACGTCCATAAGCTGACCAATGACATTCAACTGGAAACAATATTTACTTGTACTTCCTTCAATGTAGTTTACTGAATTTGCTTATGCATTGCTTAATGCTGTGATCTCCTTTATACTGGGAAAAGCAAATGCAGATCAGGTGACTAAATAGTGGACTATGCCCTTTTAGTCCACAGATATAACCTGGAGTTTCTGATTGCCTATCATTTTAATTCTTTGCTCCCATCTCACACTGAAATCTGGCAGTATCTATGAACAAAGAAGTAATAATGAACGTCAGGGAGAGAAATGATTGGCAGTGACCAGGGAATAGAGACTCAGCTCCAAAATGGCAATCAGGTTACACAATGCCATATTAGCACGAAATGATGTTAAATCAAAATTCCCACTGATAAATGAGAATATGGATTCTTCGGATAGATGTAAAGCAGAATGATTAAAATGAGGCAATCTAAACAAAGGACATAGTCAACTTAAACGACGTTGTTCGTTGTGAATGCATTCCTAAGACAGCTCAGGTTGTTTGGATAGCAATCAGATGCAATCTCATTTGTGACCTACATCAAATTGTTATTGATTAAATGCAAGAATAAAAGTATGTAAAACTTAAGGCAGTCTGTGCTGCAGCAGTTATGACTAATTCCATAATACAATGTTGCCAAAAGGAAATGTTTGTGTCACAACTGTATCTGCATCTAGCTTTTCTGAAAACTGAATGTCAAAAAACTTCCTCAGGTGGTAATATGCTCAGTTAAAAGGAGAACTGCCAATGTACTGATGAGATGCACAGCATAGCACCTTCTAAGCCAAGCGTATGAAGATATTTATCATACTGGAAACAACATCACTTAATAGCAACACTGACAAATTATGCTACCTAACAAACTTAACACAGAAAATAATTACTTTGAAATAGTTGATAAACCTGTTACCAATACAAAGAAATGTCAGACATTAAGAGAAGCTGTCTTTAAAATTACAAGAATGCTGAAAATACAATCTGGTCTTGTCTTATCAATAAACTTATCTTGTCAGTTGTCTCTCAAAATTGTTTTTAATTGCTGTGGAAAATGAAGAGGTAGAATGATGCAACAATAATAATTGCCCAGTATCACTCACAACACTTGCAAAGATATTATTTTCACCCTAGTTTTATCATAGCACTAGAACACAATGCTATAAAAGCACTAGCCCATTTGAATGCTCACAGGTGTCTCACCATTCAGTTTAAAGATAATGTAAATGTATTTTTTTTTCGCAAGGAACAGAAAAGCACAAATTACAAAACGAAAAGAAGAACTGTATTATCTGGATAATTTCAGGGATGGGGATTGTAAATGTTCTCTCTTCCCTTTTAAAATCTACTGACAGCTTTGAAGGTGAGGAGGTTACCTGTATATGTTGAGAGTTCTATTCATTTGCCCTCAGTGAGAACACAATCTATGCAATCTGAGGGCTGCTGGAGTTAATCCCGAGACTAAATTTGCATTATGAATACACCCAGCAAGAAAGGCAAATTTTTCACTGTTTCTAAACATACTTGAGAGGGCATATATTTCACTTGGGAAATCTCACCAATCTTGAGGCTATTTTGAACACAGATCACTTGAAATATACATGAATTTAGTTAAATGTCCTTGAAAAATTGACAACTTTACTTTGGATATAAACTCGCTGATGGCTCAACTGGTATCGGTAGCACTCTTGCCCAAGTCATCAAGTTGGTGGTTCAAGATCCAGTTCAAGAGCTGACATGCCTGTGCAGTTGAGGGAATTCTGCACTGTCAAAGATGTTAGCATCCAGATGAGACCTTAAATACATGCCCTCTCTCAAGCAGATGTAAAAGATTCCACAACATTATTTAAAAGAAAAGCAGTGGAATTATCCTCAGGTCCTGACCAATGTTTAATCCCTCAATCAACATCATAAAATTGAATTGCCTTGTCATTTTGCTGTGCAGAAATTAGCTGCCATGTTTCTTACAATTCAACAAACATTACACTTCAAAAGTACTTAAGAATGTCCTATGTTCATGAAAATGTTATACAATTGCAAATCTTCGAGTCATTTGAATTTAATGCAAAGTTTATTATTCTTTGAGATGATTTGCATGACAAACTATTGGTCTGAATTCTGAAAAGAATGAAAACAAGTTTTGACTGTCTCTACTATTAAGCACGCAAATGTGTGTTACATTGAAGAAAGTTCAACCAGATTCATTAAAAAAAATGGAAACATGAACAATAATACCTGTCTAACTTGTATATCAGAGATAATTATAGTGAACAAACGGTGTATCAAGTACTTGCTGGATATCAGCACTTTAGTGTCCTCTTTAAAACTCTGAAAAGTGCAACAAAGCTAAAGCTAAAAACAAAACTATATTTCAGCACAACACTTCACAGCTTTCAAAAACAGGAATGTCCCCAGAGGAAGGCATTTCTTAAGCCTATTTTCACAAATGTTTCTATATGATAAGGCTTAATCAGTGTTTTTGAGGAATGCTGTAAAACTGGTCCAAGATGGCCAAAAGTCAGTCTGATTTAAACTAAAGCCTGATACAACAATCCAGGGTGAGCATTTGAATCTAAATGGTACATTTTATTTAAGCTGGCCTTTCATATAAGAGTCACTACACTTACAAAAAATAATCTGTCTTAGAACCATTTATGTGAAAACTTCAAATTTTCAAAGGGCATGAATACAGATGATACATAATAAGGCAGCAGAGAAATATTTATATGGAAGATTAGAGTCAGTTTGTATTGTTGGGGAATTAACATGTTTATTCCAGAAAATGTACTGGTGTAATAGAATTCTATTGTTTACATGATGAATAATAATATTAGTACTGTTAAGTAAATTATTTAAGCATTCATTAGAGCAGGGTTTACTAACTTACTATCAAGTTCTCATTTCCCCTCCCCCCATCTTGTCTCAGTCCCAACCCTCGAACTCAGCACCACCTTCCTAACCTGCAATCTTCTTCCTGACCTCTCCGCACCCACCCCCACTCCGGCCTATCACCCTCACCTTAACCTCCTTCCACCTATCGCATTTCCCCTCCCCCAAGTCCCTCCTCCCTACCTTGTATCTTAGCCTGTTTGGCACGCTTTCCTCATTCCTGAAGAAGGGCTCATGCCCGAAATGTCGATTCTCCTGCTCCTTGGATGCTGCTTGACCTGTTGCGCTTTTCCAGCAACACATTTTCAGCTATTACCAAGTTCTGTCAATATTCTAGAACAATTGTAAAATGGATGGTAGAGGTACCGGATAAATGTAACCACTTAAGATCACAAATTCCCTGAGTATACAACTTCAACTGCTGAATAGGGCCAGAAAGGAAATGTGTTCGATACTATTATCATTAGGGAACAGTATGACAATGAAGGTGATGCAGGATTAGAAACAAGAAAATGCATTTATCATCTATATTTCAGAGAAACAACCCCAGTCTAGTGGCTTACAGATCAATCAGTGTATCAACTTTAACTTTTTTCTCTTGGAACCTGGGTAATGCTGGCAAATCTGCATTTTTGCCTAATCTTCTCTTATACGTGAACCATTCTGATGTTAGTTCAATGACAACTAGTGAGTCAAGTATTTAGTCAAAATGAGTGCAAAATAAAATAAAAATAAAAATAGAAGATGTTTTGACTTAAGTTTGTGCTAAATATTAGTGATAAATCTATTATCAGGATAGTATGAGGAAAAAACTTTTCAATACCGTGGCACATGTTGGAAGGGCAATGCCTTAACCTGCTGAATAAATCTTGCTCTACCCAATGTTTTTCATGTTTGACATCCTTCCATCTATGGAATAAAAGGCTCATCCTGCATTTACAATTTCACATATTCAAGACTCTTAAAATTGGTGTCAAAAAGAATTCAAAAGTTTCACACGAATTTAAGAGATTATATGAATTCAACCTTCAATTGTGGAACTTGTTCAAATATTTACATCATTAGTGACAGCAAAGATGTGCTGTTTTAAAGACAATTGAAGATTTTTATTAGGTACTTATTAACTACTCTCCTGACTGACTCAGAATACCTATCACATTATAAATGATTGAAATAATCATTTTGTTTGTTAGCCTAATTTATATTATCTCTAAATCATTAGCTTTTGGAAACAATAATAAAAGAGTAATCACACACATTAAGCAAAATCGTGTGGCTACTGTACTTCAATCTAACAGTTCACACAATTAAATCAGAGTGGGAGAAAGAAATAAGATGCCAAAATTCTTTGTGCACCTGAATCCATATTTTTGAGGGCAAAAATACAGGTCTGAACTGAACCTGTACCTTGCAAGATCTAACCTGAGAGCTCATGATTGTTCTTTTTGGATTACATGATCATCATATGTCCAACTGAGAATAGAAACTGTACACAGTTGAATATACTGTAATAATGCACTCCACTAGTCTGAAAAAATAAGAACGTAACAATATCACGTGAACTGAATAATCTAGTAAACCACAAAAACAGGCATTTTTCTGCTTGCATTGTGTTAAGATGGTAAACCATAGGGTCCACCAGTGTGTAACAGACAGTGAAGCAAACAACTAGGAAGAAATATGTATTATTTGTGCACTGAATTTAACCTGACAGGACCATAGCTACAATTAAATGATTAACCCATAATACAATAAAAATAAAATACTGTGGATGCTGGAACTCAAAAACAAAACTCTGAAGAAACCCAGCAGGTCTTGCAGCATCTGAAAAGTGATAAAGAAAGAATCAATATTTCAAGTCTTTTCTTCAGAATGTCTGCTGCTGCCAGACCTGCTGATTGAGTTTCTCCATAATACAATATAATCTGATTTATCATCACCCCTTGTAATAATAATTTTGGTGTCTCTGCATCCAGAAAAGTTATATTCTCACAAAAACATTTTTTTGGACCCAAAAGATGAATCAATAAACCATGATTGAAATGGTACTCCTGAAGAGCACATAAACTGAAAAACACATGTTCCAATGATTGAAATAGGACTGAAAAAATTTGCTATCATACAATTTCACAAGCACAACTTGTGGATTAGCATTATGCAGATCCAAAAAGTAATGATCAGAAATGACAAATGTTGAACCATTTTTCAAGAGGTATATATAACAGGCCAGAATTCTCTTGCAACATGTGCAGTTACAGGTATCAACAGGCTTGGTGAACAGTGTCAAGTGACTGATTTAGTTTATTTCTGTTGTTTGTATAGCACACAGCTCAAGTCCACAACCGTACATTTTATATGATCATATTGACTTTTTTATATTAACATTATAGCTGTCTTCAGGTAGAGTTTCAATGAGAAAATATCACAGTAAACATGGTCACATTTCACTGAATTTGCTGATGAACAATGAATCTCTCTAAATGCTTTATAATATACTATTCACCTCACAAATGCAATTCCCAATTTCCAAAATAAAGCATTAATCTAAATATTCATAGTGTTATACATTTTTATGACAACATGATTACATTTATCTCTTAATTATCTTTCATGCATTTATTTATCTTCATTAATGTCTATATTTAAATACCTCATCCTATTTCAAAAGCCTGTGCTTCGATTTGCACTTGGTATGCACAACATCTGAGAATACATCAATAGCATTAATAGTATTTATTGTTTAATTCCATTTCAAAACTATTTGAACAAAAGCTAAAGCAAAAATTTCTTAAGCTTTATTTAGATACAAACAATCATGCATGTGTTTTTAAAACAGAGAAGCCTTGCTAACAGCAAGAGAATGGGTATGGGGGGGTGGGGGGGGGGAGAAAGAGATTGGAAGATGGAATTTGTGAAACCCACTTCCAGGAACCAATCACAAAAGTCCAAATTAAATATTTGTGAGGATTTTCCAGAAGTTACAAACTATATCTGGGTTATTGTCATCTGTAAAGTCAGAACTACGTTCTCTCTTCATGGATGAAGGATACCAAACTCCATTTAGAGTCTTTTGCCAAAGAAAATGTTCCATGATGCTTAATAGAGACATAAAATAGTCCAAAAGACAAAATAATAGGATGGGCAACTAAAAGCTTCGCCAAAGAAATTATTTCTGAATAAAATCTTTAAAAAGGAAGAAAAAGGCTTAAAGAGGGAGTTCTAGTGCATGGATCTAAGGTACAGCATTGGGGAACAAGTACATATACAATATAGGACAAGATTGGGTACACCAGAGTTTTAGATTAGAAAAAAACTATTGAGGATGAAGGATACTGCAGTTGCAATAAATCTGAACTTTTAAGCCCAAGTTTATTATTATCCAGTGATACAGAATTTAGCATCCTCTGTGCTGCAAATCACAGTTAAAAAATGTGCTCTTTACACATTCAGCTGTAAAGGTTAAGAAAGGACACCAGCTGCAACATTGAACTGTGAATTAGCACTCCTGCTAACAATTCAGTATTGCAGGTTAGCTGACTTCATGATATGTCATTTTTGTATACTTCTTGCAGATATTTAGTGCACACATGTGAAGGCCTAAACGAATACACTGCCTGCTGTATTTGTATATGTGCCTCAAATGCTATCTTGGAATCCTAACAGCATCTAGGACATATAAGGATTAACAAATTCAAATTATCACATCTAATGCTTTAGGAGATAATTTTGGTTAATGGTCATATGTTTCGGTCACACCCAAGTTCATGTCAGAAAACTGCATTTGCTGCCCACAATTGTCCCTTCATTAATTTGAACAGAGTATATTAAAAACACTTAAAATCTTTATGAACAAGCAAATAAAACTGGAACTTAGCTCTGGGTGGAGGAATTAATGATGGAGATATCCCATTTCAGTGACACTGAGGAGGTGGAGATCAAATCACTTGAAAACGGTAAAAGAATAGTTTAAATTCTATTTCCCTGTAGGATGTTAAGTCTCTACTCGAGGTAAAAAGAGGAAACAGAGTTCCTCAGGTTCGAGGATCTAGTAAACAAAGTTATTAGAAGTCTGCAATATGCCTTGATTGCAATACATTGTGGATGTAGGAATTAATTATTGTGATATATCTGGAGTTTTCAAGGAACAAGCAAAAAAAAAAAACTCTGGAATATGAGAAGGATGACCTATTAGGAAACAGTTTTTTTTTGTACAGAAGAGCATCCTCAGACTAGGAGGAACATTCAAATCATGAAAATATTTCTGCTTTAAAGCAAATTGACAGAAGATGAATTATTTGGCATGAAAGAAGATATTGAATTTCTTGCTGCCAGCTTTTGCAATAGAGATGATTTGAGAATTCACTTTGAGGTCAGAGTGGGCAATGTGCAAATAGATCAATTGATGAAGGAACAGTGGAAAAAAATAAACAAAGAAAGATGGAAGCTGTTGTTTCAGCTTTGGACAGAAATAAACATATTCTGCTTATGGACAGTTGAATGATATTTGATTTTCACTGCTTGTCAAAACGTAGGAGATGATCAAGAAGCAATAAATGAATCAGCTCACTCCGATAGCACTGAAGATTGTATGAATTGAGCACATATAACTTAAAGAGAACTGATCAGTTAGAATTGAACAGGGAAGGTAGCAGTTACATTAAATTAAATTCTCAACATTTACTCCAGCTAGAAAGTCTTGCAACACAAAGGAACACAAACTATTTTTTCTTTGAATCCTTTCATATTCAAAATGGAAAGAGTTTCAAGTTTTGTTTCAACAACATGCAATATTGTTGTTATTAATATTACAAGGTTGATTCAGCACTTGAAAAAGTACAATGAGAAGCAGTTTACAATTTATTGCAAAACTGATCATTGTTGTTCATACAGGGTCCAGGATATGTAATGTTTTCATGTTTTTTAAAACACTCACCTCTTCACTAGCTTTTAACTCTTCATTGCTACCCTGATTAAATAACTTTTCAATCTTATGATGAGTATCAGCTATGACATTTTAGAAGTTTCTTTTCACCCTCTGACGACCCTTTTAACATATTTCTTCATTTTCTTGTATTCATTCTTTTCCATTTTTTCCTGCAATATTGTCAAAGTTGTTTTTCCTATTTTTATCCCTTAATCCAGTTAGGTTCTTTTTTGCTTTGTCAGCTTTCAGAATGTATTTATCTTGCATGCCCAGCATTATAGTTTTAAAAGTGTTTCAATGTGAACTCAAGTTTTGCTAAACAGCCTTCCCTAATCATAGTTTTAGTAAATCTCCCACTTAAGTAATCTCTTTTAAAGTCATGTACTTGGCTCTTGATCTTAAATATTTCTGACTCCCAAATCTTACTCTGCTTTACCGTCACCTCAGTCCAAAGTGGCCAATCCCTTGTCCTGAGACTAATGACCCTAGTTATAGACTCTCTAAAACAGTCTCTGACTATATTATCCAACAAGCCTTCTGAGAATTTAATACATTTCAATGAGACCACCTCACATTTTTCCAAACTCCAAAGAATCTAAGCCATTCTAGTCAATATCTATTCATAGAATCCTTATTATCCCAGCAATCAATCTTGTGAATTGTGGTCACATTCTGTAAGAAAATTATATCCATCCTTTGCTAAGGAGATACAAAAACGTATGATGTCACTAAAGCCCTATATAATTGCAAAGCTTCCTAACACGTGTACTCCATTTTCCTTGTGACAAAAACTAACATATGATTTGCTTTAGCTAATTTTCATTCCTTAACAACTCTTAAAACACAACCTCTCATTTGAGAAGGACAAGGCTAGGAAACACATGGGAACACTTCCTCATTGTCCTACAAACCACGTACCATTGATAGTGGATAAAAATCATGAAATTGCTTTCCTAACTGCGCTGCAAGTGTACCTGCATTAGATAGACTGAAGGCAGTTCATGAAGGTGGCTCACTAGCACCGTCTCAAATGTAATTAAAAATGGGCCACAAATATCATACTTGCTATCCATGCCTAAATCTGAGGAAAGAATATAAAAATACAATTTACATGGTAACTTTGCAATTAATGCACAAATCCCTAAGACTGCCAACATTTGCTTGTCTCTTTAAAATAAATCTACTTTTCCATTCTTTCTATGAAAATATTTTTTCCCCACAATATCCTTGTACTTCCTCTTGCCCAATCACCTAACTGGACTATATTCATTTGCAGTCTCTTTGTGTCTTGATTACAGTGTAATTTCAGTATCATGAGCCAATTCGGATACATTACACTTAGTTCCTTTATCAAAGTCATAAATTGTAAAAAGCCGAGGTCAAGTGTTAACCTTTGTGGCACTCCACCGGTTCTACCCTGCTACCCTGAAAGAACCACTACATTCCTACTATTACCCATCTATTAACTAATCCTTACATCCCAGGAACCCCAATCTGCTTACCAACCTTTGCATGGCACCTCACCAACCTTGTTGTAACAAAGGTTAGAATGCAACACTGGGGTTCTAGATTTGGATGCTGGTCTACCATATCAAGATTATTTATGTTAATCCTTTATTTATAATATTAGCTGATACATATTTTGAGTGACATTCAAGAGGGTTTAAATTAGTGTGGCGGGGTGGTAACCAGAACAGTGGGTCACCTTGTAGATGAATGGGGAGAAGGTAGAGGTTATGTCAAGTTAATTTATTAGGAAGAACAGGCAGGCACACATTAATGAATACAGTGGACTGACAGTCTGACGTGTATTTATTTTAATGCAAAGGATATAACAGGCAAGATAAATATGTTTAGACATTGGATTAGTACTGGAACTACGATGTTGTAGCCATTACAGAAACTTGGTTGAGCAAAGGGCAAAATTGGCAGCTCAACATGCCAGGGTTTAGCTGTTTCATGCATGATAGAGAGGGTGTAAAAATGGTGGAGGAGGTGCATTACTGGTTAAGGCACATGTCATAGCCACACTAAGAGAGAACATCTTGGGAGTTTCATCCAGCAAGGCCATTTGGGTATAACTCAGAAATAAGAAAGGTGCAATCCGTATGATGGGATTATACTACAAGCTTCCAAATAGCCGGTGGGAGATAGAGGTACAGATACGTAGGCAGATCATGGAACGATGTCAAAATAACATTGAAGTGGGTGATTTTCACTTCCGCAATATTGACAGGGACTTCTGAGTACCAGTGGCTTAGATGGGGCAGAATTTGTTAGGTGCATCCAGGAGAGTTTCTAGATACAATATCTACATAGTCCAACTAGGGAAGAGGCTGTACTAGGCAAGAGGCTGTTCCTGATGAAGGGCTCCGGCCCGAAACTTCGATTCTCCTGCTCCTCGGATGCTGCCTGACCTGCTATGCATTTCCAACAACACACTCTCAACCAAGAGGCTGTGCTAGACCTTATATTGGAGAATGAGTCTGGACAGATGATTGAAATTTCAATGTGGGAGCATTTTGGGAATAGTGATCATAATTCCATATGTTTTAGAATAATTATGGATAAGGATAACATTGGTCCTGTATCAAAGTGCTCAACTGGGGGAAGGCCAACTGCAACAGTATTAGGCAAGAACTGGAGAAACTAGATTGGAGTGGCTATTTGAGGGTAAATCCACATCTGACATGTGGGAGTCTTGTAAAGGCCAGATTGTTTCTGTGAGGATGAAAGATAAGAATGGCAAGATTGGGAATCTTGGATCATGGGAGATATTGAAAGTTTAGTCAAAAATAAAAAGGAAGCATATGTAAGGTTTAGGAAACCAAAATCAGACAAGGCCCTTGAAGAATATTAAAAAAAACAGGAACAAACTTAAATAAGGAATTAGAAGGGCTAAAAGGAATCATGAAATGTCCTTGGCAAGTTGGATAAAGAAAAATCCCAAAGCATTTTATACACATATTAGGAGCAAGAGGGTAGCTAGGAAAGCACAGGTCCACTCAAGGACAAAGGAGGGAATTTAAGCATTGAGCCAGAGAAAGTGGGTAAGGTCCTTAATGAGCACTTTGCATTGGCATTCACAGAGGAGAAAGACATGAATGAGGGTGAGATTAGGGAGAAGCATGTTGATACTCTAGGGCATGACATTATTAAGAAAGAGGTGGTGTTGGTTGTCTTGAAAAATATTAAGGTAGGAAAGTCTCCAGGGCCTGATGGCATCAATCTCAAGAAACTGAGGGAGGCAAGGGCAGGGATTGCTGGGGCCTTGATAGAAATCTTCAGCCACAAGTGAGGTCTTAGAAGACTAGAAAATAGCCAGTGTTCCTTTTTTTAAAGAGGAGCAACAGGAATAATCCAAGATATTAGAGATTCTTTGGGACAGGATTTACTCATACTTGGAAAAGAATGGACTTGTTTGGGATAGTCAGCATGGCTTTGTGCAGGGGAGATCATGTCTCTCAAATTTGATTGAGATTTTTTAAGGAAGTGAGGAAGATAATTGATGTGGGTCAGGCAGTAGATATTGTCTAAATGGACTTCAACTAAAGCATTTGAGAGGGGCCCTCATGGTAGGTGGTCCAGATGTGATCCACAGTGAGTTGGACACAAACTTGGCTCAGTCATAGAACAGGAGAAAGTGAGGACTGCAGATGCTGGAGACCAGAGTTGAAAAATGTGGTGCTGGAAAAACACAGCAGGCCAGGCTGCATCAGAGGAGCAGGAGAATCGACGTTTTGGGCATAAGCCCTTCTTCAGGAATCCTGAAGAAGGGCTTATGCCCGAAACGTCGATTCTCCTGCTCCTCGGATGCAGCCTGGCCTGCTGTGTTTTTCCAGCACCACATTTTTCAACTCAGTCATATATACACGTTTTGGTGAAAATGTAGGTGGTCTGATTAGACTGTTTGCAGGCAGGAAAATTGGTAGAGTTGTGGAAAGTTAGGATGCTGCCAGGACATGGATCAGTTGGAAAGTTGGGCAGAGAAATGGTAGATGGAGTTTAATCTGGACAAGAATGAGTGATGCATTTTGGAAGGTCAAATGCAAGAGGAAAGTATACAGTAAATGGTAAAACCATTAGGAGCAAATATACACAGAGATCTTGGGGTACAAATTTACAGCTCCCTGAAAATGGTAACACAAGTGGGTAAGGTGGTAAAGATAGTGTGTGGCTTCCTTTCTTTCGTCGGTTGAGGTATTGAGTATAAAAGTTGGAAAGTCATGTTACTGTTGTATAAAAATTTAGTTAAGCCACATTGAGTATTTGTGCCATTCTGGTTGCCACATAATACGAAGGATATGGAGGTTTTGGAGAGGGTATAAAGGAGATTTACCAGGATGTTGCCTAGATTGGAGTGTATTAACTAAAAGGAGAGGTTGGACAAACTTCGATTGTTTTTGCTGGAGTGCCGGAGGCAGAGGGGTGACCTAATATAAGTATATTGAGTCATAGAGACATGCAGCATGGAAACAAACCATTGGTCCAATTCGTCCATTCCCACCAAATATCTTACATTAATCTCGTCACATTTGCCAGCATGTGGCCCCCATCCCTTTAAACCCATCCTATTCATATACTCATCCAGATCTTTTTAAATGTTGTAATTGTATCAGTCTTCACCACTTCCTCTGGCAGTTCATTCCATACACACACCACCCTCTGCACGAAAAGGTTGCCCCTTAGGCCCCTTTTAAATCTTTCCCTCTCATTTTAAACCTATGCCCTCAAACCTTTGGACTCACCTATCCTGAGGAAAAGATCTTGCCTTTTTACCCTATATATACACCTCATGAATTTATAAACCTCTATAAGGTCACCCCTCAGCTTCCAAAGCTCCAGGGAAAACAGTCTCAGCCTATTCAGCCTCTCCCCCTTTGGTACGTTTATCAACAACTTCCCTATAGCAGGGAGACCAGAATTGAATGTAATATTCTAACCAATGTCCTGTACAGCTGCAATATGACTTCCCAACTCCTAAACTCAATGCACTGATCAAGAAAGGCAAGTGTACCAATAGACTTCTTCACTGCTCTGACCACCCATGAACCCACTTTCAAGGAATTATGAATCTGCACTCCAAGGTCTCTCTGTATAAAATTATGAGTCATGGATACTCCGAGGGTGGAAGCATGAAATACTAGAGGACATAGGTTTAAGTTGAGAGGGGGAAAGTTTAAAGGAAATGTGTGAGACAGTTTCTTTTACACAGAGGTTGACAGAAGCCTAGAACACACAGCCAGAGTGGTGATAAAAATAGACATGATAGTGCCATTTAAGAGATATTTAGACAAACACATGAACATGTGTTTATTAGAGTGTTATAGACTATGTACAGACAGATTGGATTAGTTTAGAATGGCAACATAGTCAGTGCAGGCATGGTGAGCCTTTTCCCGAGCTGCATTGCTCCATGTTCTATCCTGTTATGATTTCTGTGGCCTATGTATAGATTATATACTGTTTTAATTGTGTGAAAGGTATCATGGGGGTATAAATGTATTGTTTTGATTAATGTTCCAATTTATTACAATGGCCTGATGGGCCACTTAAAGGCTGAATGAGATTTTAAATAAAAGAAGGAAGTCCTGGAGAAACTCAGCACGTATGGCAACATCTCTAAAGAGATGTGAATGAGATTTTTGCTGTTCATATTCATTGTAGCCATGCTGTTTCACTTATGTCACATGCACAATTAAAAACCTACTAATACAATTTTATACTATATAAATCTGAATGGATGTGCTGGTTACCAAACTGTGCAATTTTAGCTTATAATATTCCCAAGACAAAGTGGAAGTATTGCTGCATATGTCAGGTCTGATGGAAAAGGAGTATGCCTATCATAAATTCAAAAACAGACAGATGGATCTGGCTTAGTATAAATGCTATCTGTTAACTGCTAGTTATCCTGTAATTAGGTAAAAATGGAAGGGTATATTAATAAATCCTCACAGGCCAGAATGGAAAGTTACAGGTTATAGATTCAAAAGGGGAGATAGACTACCAAGTTCATGAGAGGAACGACAGAAACAGCATAAACTTTAGATGTGAGACTGTAAGCTAATTTTAAAAATGGGGGATTGAAGGATCAAATTAATTCTGCAACTTGAGCCATAACAACTTTGTGAGGAAGAGAGCAAAAGATGCTGATATGAAGTATGGACTTCTTAAAAGAAGAGGTAGTTTGTACATTACTGAGATTGCAATGCCAGCTAAACTAATGGAGTAATAGAGTGGAGATCTATTGCTGAGATTTTCAAGCAACAAATTTTTTTTAAAGAATAGATGTGTTTAATCAAATTACAATCCAGTTTTCATGATTCCTGTTTTTCCTACTCAGGAATATGGCTGAAGTCAGGACTTGTGCAAGTGGAAGATTTCCATCATCACATCATGCAGTGTAGTACTGCTCCAGAATGCTGTACAACTTCATGGCTAACTTAGTTGCAGATGGAAATATGTTCTCTTGCTACCATCCTTCCAAACATCACTCGGCTGATTGGAGTTAACTTCTCTGTCCATCTTTCTTTCTTTATCCTCTACTTTTGTCTCTCCATGAAGATCTATTTTTCTTCTGCCACTTACCCACAGTCTCACCATCTCCACTGCCCTAGTCTCTCCCCATTCCTATGTCTTGATCCAATTCAACTATTCTCTTATTCTGAAGATAGTTGGACCTGAATACTATGCTTGCTTTGAATTCCCTACAGATTTTGAAAGCTTGCTTACAATCTTCACATTTACTATTTGTACAATCTTGCAGGATAATATAAATATAAATAGAAATTACTTTAACTTCTAATGCACAACAAGCATTATGACACAGGCTGGAGGATTGCACTGTATCTCTCTTTAGCCTTATTAATCCAATGACCATAACACAAACTTAAAAATGTTACCCAGTTATCAATATGTCCATTTAGATAATCCGGAAAGCTAATGGAATGTTGGCCCTTATTTTCAAGGGGATTGGAATAAATGAGTAGGGAAGTCTTACTGCAACTCTACAAAGTGTTGGTGAGATCACATCTGGAGTAATGTTCCCTTTATTAGTTCATTGGAATCAGTTCACAGAAGGTTCACTAGGATGATCCCTGGTATGGAGGGATTGCCTTATGCGCAAAGTCTAAACAGGTTGGGACTCTGCTCATTGAAATTTAGAAGAATGAGAGGTGATCTTATTGAAATATATAGGATTTTTAAGGAGCATGTAGGGTAAATGCTGAAAGGATGTTTCCCATTAGGGGAGAGTCTAAGACCAGAGGGCATGTAAGGTGCCAATGTAAGAGTCAGATAAGGAGGAATTTCTTCTCTCAGAGGGTTGAGTGCCTTTGGAACTCCTTACCACAGAGAGTTGTGGGGGGATATATTTAAGGCTGAGATATATAGATTCTTTATCAGTAAGGGAATCAAGGGTTTACGGGCAAAAGGCAGGAAAGTGGACACGAGAAATATTAGATCAGCCATGATCCTATTCAATGGTGGAACAGACTCAAGAGACCAAACAACCTATTTCTGTCCTGTTTCTTATGGTCTTATGAATACTTTATCAATATTAGGTTTAAAATAAAAGATTTACCACAATAGCTCTTTAACAAACAATAAAATTATTGATAATTTTAGAAAATCAGATTTAATTAGCAAATATCTAAAGGTAATTAACACAATTTGAAATATAAACCTATAACTACCTACCCTTGTAAATATTCCCACAATTCTCACACAAACCTACACTCATGCAGAGCAGGAAAAAGGAAAAATTGATTTCTCTTTCCAGAGTTTCACTTTGGGGATGAAAAAAATCATTCTTGGCCACTGATGGTTAGTTCTTGAAGACAAAAAGGATAAGGCATGGATGTTCAAGTTTCTGATATCTAGAGACAGCTGTAATCAAACATGGACAGTTGTCTCTGAGATTCATTATGAAAGATTCTTCTGGTTGCTCTTCAAGAGGACAATCTGTTTTCACACTGGATTCACAGTCAGAATTTTTCCAGAGACAGGAGATCAAACTGGGAAGCTTCATTCTTTCAGCAAGTTGATCATCAACTACTCCAAACAATATCCAAAGCAGGAACTTACGCCTGGCACCCATATGCCGAGTCAGATGGTCTCCAGTAAACAAATAGTTATCCCAAGCCATATGACTATCTGCAATGCCTACTTTAAAAAAAAAGTTCCAATGCCTTTTCAATTACCACTTTGAAAAAAAATCCAAGTATCCACAATCTTTCAATCTAAAATCCATGCAAACATTTAAATATGAAGTCTTCATAACATTGGCCTGTGAATTTGCTTATTTTCAAGTTAAATTTATTTCCCTCAAAGAAAAACTTGAAGGATTCTAATCACAACTTCTGAGACATTGTCTATTGGCAATGTTCATTTGTAAAATAATTATTTTCTTCAGCTAAATTTCTAACCATTGATTTCTATTCAGATCACAATCTGCAACGATTGAATTAGAATTATCCCCGTAACAAACCTTGATTCAGAGTCTCAAGATGCAATCAGACATTAGTTAAGTCCTTTTTCTTCCCTAATGTTTGTTTATTGGCTGCAGACAGCAGCACAATTGCAAAATACTTTTAAAGTCTATGACTTTAAAATCATTCAGAAGTGTAAATCACGTTGATGCCTTGGTTGTGCACAGATCGCTATTCAGAAGTATTTATTACTGTACGAACCTATTCAGTTCCAGTTCATTACCCTTTAAAAGGCACTTCACACTCTGTAAAGACAACCTCGGTCAGCTCTTCAAGAAATCAGTTCCGGTATTTTGGACAAAAACACATCTCCTAAAGTGAAGCCTTAATGCCATATGTGTTTGGTTACTTCCAGTTCCTGTAATCTATAAACATTAGCTAATGTGTTTCGGAGTCTGTAGTTCCATTGTAAAGTTCATAATTACGTTACTGAACAAACTCAAATCATTCTGAATGCAGTACTCAATACAATGTGATTTTAAAAAACACTTCAGCTTACCTTAAAAGAAACTGACTTTTTCAGCACATTCAGGCTAAACCTTCACAATTTTTTAAAAGATAAAATGTGTACACATCACACGTAGCTTTTGCTGTCAGATGTTCAACACTGCCAATGTGGAGTTCATCTGCCACATTTCCGTCCTTTTATGTGTTAATAAAAGTTGCCATTCTAACCAAATAGGAGAGTATCATGGCACTGGCTTTGCATGTTGAGAATGTATAAACACTGCATATACTTGAGCAGGAGTGAGGAACTTTTGTTAATCATTTTGGAAAGTTAGTCTTAATGACTTGCAAAGCAGTTTTTGTTTCTGAATACGTACTTACTCTTCAACTCATTTCACATATTACTCTATACTCTGCTGAAAAATCACAGGTCTTAAACAGTAACTCTGCCTGATCAGCTGAGTTTTTCCAACATTTGTTGCCTTTATCACCTAACACTTCTATGGTAAAATAAATAAAAACGGGGGGGGGGGGGGGGGTGGGGAAAGAAAGAGCAGAGAAAGTATTAACTAGTACACCATAATTAACAGCATTACAATATAACTTTAGTTGATTTTAGAATTGTTTTCCACAAACAAAAATTAGATCTGAATCTTTTTGTGCCATATGGACAAAATCTAGAATATTGTGAATCTTACTCTGTTCGAGTACAATGATATCTCATAAATGGATATACTCCACCTTCTTCACATCTTGCGCATAATGTCCTGGCTCCCTGATTTGATATAAACTGTACTGCAAAGTCATTATTTATGAAACTTTTGTTTGTTTTAATCATAAGACCATAAATTAAATTATAATTTAACAGATCACTTATGAAATAGTCAAGTATACAATATAAATCATTCAACAAACCCAATTAAATATTCAATATTTTAAATGGCTATATGTATATTGATATGAGCAGTTATAGACCAAAAAAAATCCCTTAACACAAAACACTAGATTTGAACAATTGGAAAATAAATTAGACAACGTGAGAATTTACCCAGGTCCCAATCCCAATGTTCTTGTGCAGAGTTTTACCTTTTGGTCAGCACTGCCTGCATCTTTAATTAACCCTTAGATTCACAACAATTCACTCTCATTAACCCCATCCCTGAGGCCTTCCTCAAATGCACTACCTAATTCAGACAATGGAGACAATAGCAGTAAAGTGACAAGCCTGCAGATAATCTAATGATGAAGAACTTCACAATAAACTCAGAGTATTTCTTAAGACAGAATGTTTTAAAGGGCATTTTCAAACTGCAAGATCTTGCCAATGAAAGTGCTGGTAAATGACTGCAATCAATCTAAAACATGCACAGACAAACAATAGAAATGCAGAACTTTACCATATCACATCAATGGCACTGGTTTCCTAATTTTTTTTAGCACACTTTCAAATATGTCATGATTAGTCAAATGCATTTATTCTTTTGACCACAGAAAACGATGGAGAGACAAAGCTGTAAGGGAACTGAAATGCACAGATAAATATGTTTAATATCAGATCTAACAAAAATCCCAACAAATATCGGAGGGAGGCAACTTTGTGCAATGTGAACCATATTCAAAGAAGGATGGAGACCAGGTCAGGAATTGATTGTCTGATAGGTCTCTCCTCAGTCAACAATTGCATAAAAGTGGCGAAACTGCATGATCCAAATGTGGGTAGTCGCAAATTCTCTATAGTGTCTGTCAATTGAAAATGATAGCATTCAATGAATATACAATTGAGAGAAAAGTATATTTGAGTCCAAACAAATACTTTGTTGAACAGGGTCAAGTAAAACAGTACAGTGGTCAAGCTAAATGCCTGAGTAGATAGCTTTCAACTTTCTTGATGGCTCCTGATAGCAAGGGAATTAAAGTACAAGGGTTCTACAATTCAGTTCACTCAACTCGACCACTAAGAAAATTATTTTCATGCTATCAATTTTTACAATGAAGATGCTTGAAAAATCCTTTTAAAATAAAACACTGCTGCTTTAGATTAGATTTTAGATTAGATTAGATTAAATTAGTGTGGAAACAGGCCCTTCGGTCCAACAAGTCCACACCAACCTGCCGAAGCGCAACCCCTACATTTATCCCTTACCTAACACTACTTATGATGTCACTTTTAAAAGTGGGACCATTAAAAAGATGTTTTGGGATTGCTGTACCTGTGATTCTACATTTGCAGCAATACTCACTGTCTTGACTTGATCCAAAATGGTCAATCTACAAAGACTGGAGAATCAACTAGAACATTATTTACAGGGCTGAGATTTTCCCTGCACAAATTTTGTGGATGGTTCTAGAAATCAGAACAAACCAAGGTGAAGATGTAAAATAACAGCCATTTTCAATAAATTGTGGAAGTGTCGCTTATTTGTACTGCTGCATTAATCTGGCTGAACATAATTTCTGCAACTTTTGTTTTGAAATGTAACACAAGATATAGTCCTTGACCACCTCAGTTGCCCATTGGATTTAAGTCATGATACAGCCTACTCAAGAGTGGACATTTTAAATAAAAATGCTTGTATCAGTTTATATTCATGGTGTACTGCTTAACGGCTGACAGAAAAAGGATCAGAAGCTCAGTTGTTACGTAAATAAAAATTCATTTTGTGGTCACATACAACTTCTTGTTAATATGCCTTTCCTATTATCCTTTCTGTAGCAGCTCTAAATCAGCATCTGGCCAGACACGTTCATAAGTTAAGTTCATTCCTACTGACACTAATTCCAGGTTGAAGATTGCTCAGTTATGTGGACCAATGTTTCTTAATATTCAAAGAAATTAGAATTGGTCTCTAAAATTTATGCAAACCCTTAAAAGTTCGTATCAAGTATTCTTGAAACCAATTAGATTCCCAAATAGACTATCTCCCCTATTCAGAATGACCACAGCTGTCCAAACAAAAGACTACACTCTGATAAGTTAAAAATCACACAACACCAGATTATAGTTCAACAGGTTTATTTGGAAGCAGTAGCTTTCGGAGCGCTGCTCCTTCATCAGGTGGTTGTGGAGTATAAGACCGTAGGACACAGATTTTATCGCAAAAATTTACAAATTTACAGATACAAAAAATGTATCTGAAATTATGCATTGGAAAAACATGGATTCTTTGTTAAGTCTCTCATCTTGTGGAATGGGCATGTTGGTTTCAGTATTTTCAAATATAAATCCCAGAACTTCCTCAAAGGTACATTCTCAAGTGAACTTTAACAATAGGTCCATGTTGGCCCAGATAATGCATTGAAGGTGTGAGGTGCCCTGTGTGCCAATGTCCAGACTGTACAAATTCACCCCATTGTGCAGGGGTGTGAGAGTGTCTGTGAGTGTGTGAGAGAGAGTGTAAAGGGATATAAGTCCATGAGAGGATGCGTGAGAGTGTGGCTGTGAGAGTATGAGAGCGAGCTTGAGAGTGAGTGTATGGGTCTGTAGGAGAGGGCGTGTGTGTCCGCGCGTGGTGCAGTGGGGTCATCTGTAGTGTGGCATGAACCCAAGGTCCTGGTTGAGGCCATCCCCATGGGTACCAAACTTGGCTATCAGCCTCTGATCAGCCACTTTGCATTGTTGCCTGTCCTGAAGTCTGCCTTGAAGGATGGTCACCTGAAGGTCAGAGGTCGAATGCTCCCGCACGCACACATCCACACAAAGAAAAAGTGGGGTAAATTTGTACTTGCACAATTACATTTTATTTTGCTCAAAAACTGCATGAATCCATGTAAGATTCTGTAAACCTTTTTAGATTAGAATCAGTCTGAATATTTGGGCACAGACAGCCGCACACAGGGCACCTCACACCTTCAATGCATTACCTGGGCCAACATGGCAACTATTGTTGAAGTTCACTTGAGAACGTAACTTTAAGAAAGTTCTGCGATTTACATATGAAAGAACTGAAACCAACATGTTCATTCTAAAAGATGAGACACTTAAACAATCCAGTTCTTTTTCAATATATAATTTAGGTTATATCACACGTAAACATTTGCAATAAATTCTGTCTTACGATTTTATACTCCACAACCATCTGATCAAGGAGCAGCCCTCCAAAAGCTAGTGCTTCCAAATAAATCTGTTGGACTATAACCTGGTGTTGTGTGATTTTTAACTTTGTACACCCCAGTCCAACACTGGCATCACCAAATCATGACACTCTGCAAAGGCATTTAAAAGGGAGACAAAGTTTGATACGCCCTAGATATTATCTTGAGTTTGCACTGTTTATAAAACAAAAATCTTTACGAATTTTGTTCAGTCATTTGTGATGGGTCCGCCAGTTTGTAATTTGTTCGGTCTGGTTAATTTTGAGAACAACATTGCTGATTACTTTTCAATATTGGTGACTATAAATTGAAATCTATGGAAAAACCTCCTGATACATTGCTTCTTACCCTCGGAATTCAACAATTTTATAGTCAGACAATGAGTTGACATTATGGTTTCCATTATTTGAAACAGACTCGACAGCACTCTTCAGTTTTTAAATATGTGGTTTTCACTTTCTTTAAGGTTTTACTGGACAAGTATTTGAAAAAGCATAAACCGGTTAAACATTCTAAGTGTTCTTTAACTGAAGGTGAGTTAAATGTTCAGTTAAACATACCAAGTTGTTCTTCAACCAAAGTCAGGATGTAAATTGTCACATATCTCCAAAAAACAGGACTTGCACAAGATCCTAGCATAGCTCTTCAATCTCTAGCAATGTGGAGACTGGAAGATTGGACCAAATGTAACCCAGCCTGCTGGCTTAAAAACAACCTTGGAACATTAGATTGAAGACAACTGAATTCTCATCCTGTTTAAATTCAGGATCACTTTTAAGTCCACATTCTTCATTAATCTAACGTTTTATTTTTCCTCCAGGAATCTCAGTTTTAACATTTCTCAATTTTGTAACCAGCTCAATTTTCTGCCAAGCAAAATCATCTTTAGCTTCTTTAAGGACTTCATTAAGGTTATGTTGTTCAACTAAGAAAGCTTTATATTCCTTTTTATTCAGTTCATAAATTTTGATTCCTTTTTATTTTTCTTTTTTCCCCACTGTTTGAAATGTGTCCAATTCCTACCTATCAAAAGTTTTAAAACTCTAATTTAATTTAAGAATACCTAGCTAGCTTCACAGCACCTTAATTCAGACAGTTTTACATTGTCTCTGAATGAGATTGATTTTTTTCTTCTTCAGTCTGTTGTTCCAAAGTTGTTCTTAAACTAGCAGGCTGGGTTACTGATGTTTTGTACACCTGGAAACATTTGATCAAATCTTCCAGTCTCCACTTTGCTCGAGATTGAAAAGGTATGCCAGGATCTTGTGCAAATCCTGTTTTTTTTGAGATGTGCAACAATTTACATTCGGACTTTGTTGGTCTCATGGTGAGGCCTCTTGTGGCTGTCTGTAGGAAGAACTGTCCTTCTCTCCACCATCATGTCCACCAATACCCAGCCCTCAAAGCAGGGAGTGAGTTTTCATTTCCTCTGGGCCATGTCTTTGGTGACAACAGACAAGCACCACACTGCCAGGGCCACTTCTTGGTTTGAAGCTCTTAAGTCGTATGCATATGATGACAGCACATGAATGCAGAAGATCCAAGTAGTTGTGGGGGTGCTTTTGTCTGTGCTGCTATCTGATTCCTGGTGAAGCACCCCCAAGGTTCAATTACATAATTAATAAGATGGAACGGAAGATTGCTCTAAATTGTGGCAGACTTGGCATGAATCTCACTTGAAACTTGAATCTCACTGGGCGGCACGGTAGCACAGTGGTTAGCACTGCTGCCTCACAACGCCAGAGATGCCTCCCTCAGGCAACTGTCTGAGTGGAGTTTGCACATTCTCCCCATGTCTACGTGGGTTTCCTCCTGGTGCTCCGGTTTCCTCCCACAGTCCAAAAATGTGCAGGTTAGGTAAATTGGCCATGCTAAATTGCCCGTAGTGTTAGGTGAAGGGGTAAATGTAGAGGAATGAGTCTGGGTGGATTGCTCTCTGGAGGGTCGGTGTGGACTTGTTGGGCCGAAGGGCCTATTTCCACACTGTAAGTAATCTAATCTAAAAAAAAAAACAAAATACTTAACCGAAAATCTCACCCACTGTGTCCCTCACTAATTTTCCTATTTGAATGATCAGACAATCGTTTATTTCTGTGGAAGCTGAAGGATGAAGAAAGCTAAAGGATGAAGAAAGCTAACTTTTTGGTGAACAGAGATTATTTCAATAAATACAAGTTTTTGAACCAACTACTTGAGATTTCAATACAAGTTAACTGTTTGGTTCAGGATTTGATGTAAAGTAAGTGAAAAAAATAAGTTCAACACTGGACTTTCAAATATAATAAAATAATGAATCACCAACATGAATGATCTTTAATGTGTCAGTTTTTAAAGTTACAAAGAGAAGGTTGCCTGTCATTTTGAAATTTCAAGCAAATAGCAGTGCCTACTTTATCTACCTCTGAACCCTAGGTCCTGATCTCATAAGGAAGCCAGTGTAACCATGTAACCCAAAGAGAAAGTTTAAAAAAAAATCACTGTAATATTTACTTCATCTCAACTTTAATCAAAATACCAGATTAGATTCCCTATAGAATGAAAACGGGCCCTTCAGGTCCATACCGACCCTCCGAAGTGTAACCCACCAACACCTATTCCCCTCCCCTGTATTTCCCCCTGCATAATGCACCTAACATTATGGACAATTTAGCCTGGCCAATTCACCTGACCTATACTTCTTTGGACTGTGGGAGGAAACAGGGGCACCCGGAGGAAACCCATGCAGACATGGGAAAATGTACAAACTCAGACAGTTACCCGAAGCAGGAATTGAACCTGGGTCCCTGGCGCTGTGAGTCAGCAGTGCTAATCACTGAGCCACTGTGCCGCCAATCTTTCATATCAGAAAATAACACTTCTCAATATTGTGAAAGCATACCAGAAAAGTTAAGTACAAATTGTTAATAAGTTTCTTGGTATTAGAAATATAGTCACATTGAAATATAGGAAACATGACAGCTATTTTGCACACAGCAAGTTGCAAAACAACCTTGTGATAAAGAGCAGATAATTTTTTGCCTTTATGATGTTGAATGAGGCAGAAGTTTTGGCTAGGCCACCAGGATAACTTCCATATTTTTCTTGGACATGATGCCACAGAATCTTTAACACTGACCAAGAAAGTCAATGAGGCCTCAGGTTAACATCTTATCCAAAAAATGATGCCTCCAATAATGCAAGACTCTCTTAATGATTGCACTGGAGCATGATTACGTTTTGTGCTCATGCCCTGGAAAGGGACTTGAATCTGGAACCTTGTGGGAGAGTGAAACACTACAGTTCATTTTATTGTTTCAATTCTTGACATTCCAGAGAACTGATAGACAACAAGGACATGAAATTTAAATAATGAAATATTTATCTTGCTTTTTATGGGGAAGTAGTATGAAAGGACATGCTCAGCTGTGTTGATTAAAGTGCATCAAAAGACGAGGGTATAAATTGCAGAAAAGGATACAAGGATTGTTGTCATCGATACTGCAGTTGTCCAGAATGATTGGAATACCACCTAATTCACGGACCTGTACAGAACAAAGTAAAGATTAAACTCAAATCTCGCATTACTTTTCAAATTGTACTTTCAGACATCAATTGCGCTGTTAAAGCTGAGCAGCATTTTAGACCTTTAAACTATTTTTCATTCCTTTCTCAAAGGTCAGAAAAGTCGCCATTGGGTATATGGATGGACAAGTGGCCTATTCTCCATGGTATTGGTCAACCACTTCAGCTCTGCTAAGGCTCAAATAACTTCAACCCTTTCTCACAGAAAGATTGATAGCCACTTTAATGCCAGCAAGCAATCTGTTCAGACAAATTCTCTCAATTCTGACAGCTTCATCAGGTTTTGCCAAGGCCATTAATATCGCTATGGCAACCTGCTTCTGGATTACATGACCAATCAGCAAGATGGACAGGTTGATGTGTTGCATCAAAGAAAGGATTTCAAATTAAATGAACCTCAATGTGAATTACAATGGCTCAACTAGGCAAGAATATTTGAGGCTGCAGCAGCCATTGGAAAGGAGAAGAAACTTGGGAAGCCTGCTATCTGGAGGTCCTGCTGCAAGATTGAAAACTGTAATGACGTACTTTTTCATAGGACAATCGCTCAAAGTAGTAGGCATGGATGGTGTCCTATTAAGTTTCATTGATTAAAGGCTTCCCAGCCATTCAGTTCACCTCAGTGTCCCAGCTGAACGGCTCACAAGTCAAAACAAAAGGTGCCCTGTCTGTTAAAACTCAAATTGAGGGTTGAAATAACATTTCATTACATGTAAAACATTTAAATATCTTAATGGATAGTTACATGAGAGTCCCCATTTGTCGATGACCCACCTGGATGAAACAGGGAAGAGGGTGCAAACTTGTTGGGATCCAGACATGATGTCATATTTGGAATTTACATCCTAGCACACAAACAAACTTGTCTCAATGTCTGTGAAAACAAACTCCCCCTCCATAAACTTTCACGTCCATCTCAATGCATGATTGTACTCTTATTTCTTACACAACATTTGTATTATTTGACCACGACAGGCCCATGAACAAAACAGCTAAGAAGGCTGTCTCTACTACCCTCTTTCTTTTTGCAGAAGGAAGCCTCACACAAGGACAGAAGTTGCTTGAGGAAGGCATGCTAGATTCATGGGCAAGTCAAGAGTATTGGAGATATCACATTTTCAGTAGATCTTGACGGTTCTTTCTTGCAATGAGATTCATATTTGGTGCATTTTCCACCAGAATAAAAACAGTTTAGATTTAACACAAAGTTCATCACTCAACAAAGTCAAAAGAAAACCTTGCATCCTATTCAAGTATTAATACTAACAATTTAATGCATTAGGACACTACATGCCTGTTGTAAAAACAACACTAATGAATTTTCTTCCTCGTGTTCTCTCTTCTTGGAAGTCTTTCCATGCCATTATTACCTTGGAGAGGAGAACAGACATTACATTTATTTCTCAGCTACTGCTAGTGCTATCTACAACTTGGTTGCTAGAGTTGACAGAATAATTGTAATTACTAATCTTCAACTCTTCTCTCCAGTAATTGCATGTTTTCTTTGCATGGGAAAACAGGATGCTTTTCTGATATCATTTCATTTACTTTTGTTGAACATACAATTCGGACTGTTGCTAAGTGAAAAGGTACAATGCATTAAAACATGTTAATTTTTTGAGATCCTAAAATGATCTTCAGGTCAAAAGATTGTTATTACAGTCCTGAACTGCAGTTCCTATTAATGTAATATTTATCAGTCTTGGTTTGTCCCCGAATTGGTAAATATAAGTAAGTACACGAGTTCACTTAGGAACGTCATTTTCTTTGTGGAAGGTAACATATTGCAGAGTGACAGGATTCTGGTGAGCTCTCCTATCATAGTCACAACAGTGACTTCCCCTGCTATTAGAAACGGTAAACTTGTATTACACCTGACAGTTTCATTCAGTTGAGGATAGAAAAGTTACTAATGGTAAGTTGTTAATGGTCATGGTCTACTGTGAATTGATTCTGTCAATGATTTTTGATTATTCAAGAAAGTAGCTGAAATGAGTCTGGTTTGGCTAAATTTGGAAAATTGATCCTCAACTAAAAACTAACTTTACTGAAAAGTCTTCCCTATGATTTTGAGAAACGTCTTATCTTACAAATTGGAAAGGTTTTAAATGACCAAGCTTCTTCACATCTGTGATTGAGTGTTCTTTCTATCTCTCATCATTTTGATCAGGTGCATTCAGCACTAAGCAGCCACTCCTCATGCTTTCACCCTCTTTGGAACACAGGAGTAGGGTAAACTATTCAGCCCGGCATTCAATCAGATCATGGCAGATCATATATGTCAATGCCACTTTCCTGCACTCTCTGTGTATTCTTTGATGTCATTAGTTTCCAGAAATGAGTCTTTTTTTTTAATGAACATGAACAATGAAGCTTCCATAGCCCTCTAGGTAGATAATTCTACTAATTCAACAGCCTCTGGGTAAAGAAATGTCTTCTCATCTCATACCAGAGTTTGTTACTTGTTTTAGATTCACCCCCAGACAGATGAAACATCTTATCTACATCCACCCTGCCATATCCCGTAAGAATTTAGTAAGTTCCAATCAGGTCTGAAATTCTAGGAAATACAGACTCAGTTTTCTCAATTTCTCCTCATAAAACAATTCTTCCATCTCAGTTATTAGTCTGGTGAATCTCCATAACACCCCATCTATGCTGACTATATCCCTCCTTGCAAAAGGAGACCAAAACTGTACTCAATAATCCTGGTGAGTCTCACAAAAGCAGTTTAAAATTGCAGCAAGATATTTTTACTTATTTAATCGAATCTCCTTGCAATGAAGGCCAATGTAGCATTTGCCTTCCTAATTGCCTGCTGCACTTTTAGTGCCTCACAAATAAAGACACTCAGGTTTCTTTGAACATTCTCACTTTCCAATCTCTCAACATTTTAGAAATATTTTGCCCTTCTGTTTTTTTTCCCCTCCCAAAGTGAATAACTCCACATTTATTCACATTATATTCTAGCTGTCTAGTTCCAGCCCATTTACTTAGCCTAAGTTATCTTATAGCCTTTTGGCATTGTCCTCACAATTTATGTTCTCATTCAGTTTTATGATATTAGCAAATTTGAAACATTCCAATTGTTCCCCACATCTAAATTATTATATATAGTGAACAGCTGTGTGTGGACCTAGCACTCAGCTTTATCATAACCATTGCTAACATCAATCCTGAGATTGATCCATTTATTCAAATTCTTTGCTTTCAATTTCTAAACTGAGCATTCTCAGTCTACACTTTCTCACTTCTTCTTGCCTTCTGTTTATCATTCCAAGCACTCATGGATTCCTATCCCTCTCCTTTCCCTTGCAGTTTCCTATACCTCCCCAAAAGCTCCAATACAAAAAAAAGCTTATAGCTTAATTTGATACCCTCTCTGCTAGTTGGATTTCTACCCAAAATATGAATAGTTTGTGCTTAGATTCAATATCTGGACAATCTTGGGTTAGTAAGTGATAAGTAATATTTGTGCCATACAAGTGCCGAGTAATGACCATCTCCAATAAGAATGTGCCTAAATAAATCTCTTTCATATTCAAAGATATTACCATTACTGAATGTGTCAGCAATATTCTGGCTATTTCACAACTCTCAATAAAGACAAATAATTTGAGAAAGAAGAGTTCAGAAGGATGCACTGTTGTACCTAAGGAAATTAAGGATAATATTAAATTCAAAAAACTAGCACAATGCTGCAAAGGTTAGTGGTAGGCCAGAAGATTGGACATTTAAAGAAACTAGCAAAGGACAACTAAACCAAAAACAAAGAGGGAGAAATTGGAGTAACTGAGAAAATAAGCAAGAAATAGAAAAAAAGTACAAAACTTTTACACATATATAAAAGGGAACAGAATAGCAACGTAAGCTTAGAGAGTGAAATTGGGGAATTAATAATGGGAATCAATGAAATAGTAGCGACTTTGTACCTATCATCAGGTAGAAGACACAAAATGCCTCTCAAGAATAGTAGATGATCAAGAGGGAAGAAGGAAATTAAAACAATCACAATTAGTAGGGAAAGAAAGCTCTTTGGAAAAGTGATGTGACTAAAAGATGACAGGTCACTTGGACGTGATGGCCTGCATCTTTGGACTTAAAAGAGGTGGCTAGAGTTAGTGGATGTATTTGTTGCAATCTTTCAAAAATTACTAGATTCCAGAAAGATACCAGTAAATTAGAAAACCACAAATTTAGCATTGCAAAGAAGGGAAAGAAAGTAAGAAATCAAAAGCGTGTTAGGCTAAAATTTGGGAAATGTTAGACTGAATTATGAAGGAGGAAGAAGCAGGACATAAAGATCAATGCAGATTCAACAATGTTTTGTGAAAGGTAAATAGTTGGACAAATTGTTTAGAGCTTTTTGAGGATGTAACAACCAAGATGGATAAAAGGATACGAATTGATATAGCGTATTTGGATTTCCAAAAGACAATTGAATTTGATGAGGCATCAGGTGAGAACACTTAATGTAGTGGGTGTTTATTATTATGGACAGAAGAGTGGCTAATTAAATAGAGCTGGGACAAACAGATAATCTTCAGGTTAGTAAATGTAGCTAGTGGAATTTTATTTATGATCTACAATAATGATTTGGATGATGGGATCCAGTGTACTGTAGACAATTTGGTGGATGAAATGAGACAGTTAGGAAAGCTATTTTCAAAGATGTGAATAGATATGGATAGGTTAAATTAGAGGGCAAAGGAATTGGCAGACTGTGTATAATGATGGAAAATTTGTCCACTTTAGCAGGAAGAGTACAAAATCAGAACAATATTTAAATAGAGAAAAATTGAAGAATGCTGTTGTACAGATTAATCTGGGTGTCCTCAAAAATGAATTACAGAGTGTTGATATAGAAGGTAATTCTCAAATGAAATGTTGGATTTTATTGTAAGGTTGATGGAGAAGTTGAAACTTTATTGCTGGAACAGCACAGCAGGTCAGGCAGCATCCAGGGAACAGGAGATTCGACGTTTCGGGCACAGGCCCTTCTTCAGGAAAAAATGGTAGAGAAGTCTTGATACAACTGGACATAGCATTGTACGGGTTAGTTTTCTTATTTAAGAAAGATGCACTTGCATTAGAAGCAGGTTAGAGAAAGTTTGATTCCTTGACTGAAAGAGTTGGCTTTATGAGCATTTTGGGCCTATAATCATTGGTATTTAGAAGAATGACAGATGATCTTATGGAAATATAAGATTCTGAGGAAACTTAACAGGGTACATGCTGAAATGATGTTTCCCTTCGATTTCAATCTAGAATTATAAGGGGCTTATAAATAAGGCAGAGATCAGAAGGAACTTCTTCTCTCAAAGAATCATTTGTCTTTGGAATTCCCTTCTCAGAGTGCAATGGAGACTGCTGGGTCACTGAATATATTCAAGCCTGAGTTAGACTGATCTTTGACTGACAAGTAAATCAAAGGTCTGGGTGGGGAAAGTAGGAAAGTAGATTTAAGATCACAATCAGATGAGCCATTTTCTTATTGAATGACAGATCAGGATCAATGGGCTGAATGACTTATGCCTGTTTATAATTCTTATGAGCTGGAAATGTGTTGCTGGAAAAGCGCAGCAGGTCAGGCAGCATCCAGGGAACAGGAGAATCGACGTTTCGGGCATAAGCCCTTCTTCAGGAATGGGGAAAGTTTGTCCAGCAGGCTAAGATAAAAGGTAGGGAGGAGGGACTTGGGGTAGGGGCGTCGGAAATGTGATAGGTGGAAAGAGGTCAAGGTGATGGTGATAGGTCAGACTCGGGTGGGGGCGGAGAGGTCGGGAAGAAGATTCGATGGATTTTCTTCCCGACCTCTCCGCCCCCACCCGAGTCTGAACTATCACCCTCACCTTGACCTCTTTCCACCTATCACATTTCCGACGCCCCTACCCCAAGTCCCTCCTCCCTACCTTTTATCTTAGCCTGCTGGACAAACTTTCCCCATTCCTGAAGAAGGGCTTATGCCCGAAACGTTGATTCTCCTGTTCCCTGGATGCTGCCTGACCTACTGCGCTTTTCCAGCAACACATTTCCAGCTCTGATCTCCAGCATCTGCAGACCTCACTTTCTCCTATAATTCTTATGACTTTAGTTCCAAGTCAAGCAATTTTAATAGCACCAGGGAGATCTGGGTAAAAACATTCACACTTTTCACGGTCTAAATATAATCTGAATCAGACTTGTGCTTCCTTTAATAACTTCTTTCCATTAATTAGGTTTCAGTTCTTAGGCATTTTAGAAAAAGGAAGGTATTCAAGATTTTATAGTAATTCAAAATGGTGACAGAGTTTGGATTCTGCCCCAGGCTGAAAAACAAAATTCTTGTGACCACCCTTCAGTGCCTCTTCATTGCAGAGATGAGAAATTTGCTGCTTAACACATTAAGAACTGTGAGTCTATAGCAGATATTGTGATACAGTGCATTGTCAATTCTAGAGATCTGAAAAATTGCAGATCAAATTTTCCATTATTGAACTAATTTTTAAAATTTAAAATACTCTAATCACATAAGGAAACATACCATCTAAAATGTTACCAAATCATGTATTTAACAAAAATAATACAAAGGACAGCACTCACACTAAAATAGATTGAGTAATATTGAATTTGTGACATTGTAACTTAACATAACATTTTGAAATCATTTTGTTTTAAACTGAGAAATGCGGTGAACATTCAGAAACTGACTGCTTCTAAAGACATGCAGCAACTAGCTATTCTTAATATGACACTTGATAAACCTTTCTTCCAGTCATTACTGTTAATTTTCAGAGATTAATAGGACCTACTTTACTCTCAGTGAAAAACATCTAAATCTAAGACTTGCATGGTGATTAAAGATTATACTAATTAGTCATGTTATAAAATAGTTTTTTTATTACAGTTGTCAAAATGTGAAGTCCACTACTTATTAATGAAGCAACTCTCAGAAAATTGCATGTCATGAGATTCTTTGTCAAGAGAAAGGGAACAAGGATTAATTTCATCCATACAACTCTATTCACCAAGCTCCTTCCAAAGTCGTCAGTTCCCACTGTCTGCTCCTGATTTGGCAGTATGAGATGATTTCTGAGAGAGCTCAGCTTTGGGTCACACAAAAGGCATTTCTTCAGGGAGTTTGAATAATTTTTGTTGCTGCATATAGACACATTCTGGACATTAATGCAGCAGGAAGGGTTTAATATTTTAAATTAAGTAATTTCAAACGGTAGAATTTGAGACCACCAATTAGTATCGCATTTAAGGTTCATAGATTTGTAAATATTAAAGGTGGCTTCCAACTGGCTTGTAACAAACAGAACACCCAGCCATAAATAAGCAGCAGAAAACTCATTACAATCTCTCAGTGGGTGTGATCAGGATTTACTTTTTGAATTTGTTGACAGGTGGGCCACCATTTAATGTCCATCCCTTATTGCTCAGAGGGCAGTTAAAAGTAAACCACATTGTTGTGGGTCTGGAGTTACATGTAGGTCAGATTGGGTAGAGATGACAGATACTCTTTCCTAAAAGACATTAGCAAAACAAATAGACTTTTGGTTACATAGTTACCATTAGGTCAGCTTTTTATTCAGATTTGTATTGATTTCAGATTTTATAATCTGTCAGAGTGGGATCTGAACTCATTATGTAGAACATGAACCTGGAATTCTGGATTATAATTCAGTGACATAACCGTAATGGCACACCTTCCTGAACTGTTTAAGCAGATGACCCAGACAAGTGAACCTTTAAAATTCAAATTAAGTGCACAGGCAGCAAGCAACAAGGATATATACCAATTACATTTTCCTTAGTTACCTCTTCTTTTAATTGGGGAGTTTATGCATTTATTTTCAATCTGCATTTCTTATTTTCAATGGTAATAATACTTTTCACACTTCAGCTGTTTCAGAATAAGACCTTCTTGTACGATGTCACTGGCTTTGAAGTAGTCACTTGCTTCTTTCTGTGTGGTCACATTTTATCTGAAACCATTCCCTCTAAATTGAATTGAATTGAATTTCTTGTCACGTGTACCGAGGCACAGTGAAAAGCTTTGTCTTGCGAGCAATACAGGCAGACCACAGAGTTAAGTAGCATAGATAAGTAAATAATAGATAAACAGTGGCAAAAACAAAAACACAGGTACAGGCAAATGTTAAGAATTTTTGAGTCCATTCAGTATTCTAACAGTAGAGTAGAAACTGTTTTGAAACCGGCCGGTGTGTGTGTGTTCAGGCTTCTGTACCTTCTCCCCAATGATAGAGGTTGTAGAAATACATTGCCAGGGTGGGATGGATCTTTGAGAATACTGGTGTCCTTGACAGCAGACCTGGTAGATGGATGCTATAGATGGGAGGTTGGCCTTTGTGATTGCCCAGGCCGAGTTCACCACTTGCTGTAACCATCTCAGATCTTGAATGGTACAGTTGCCATACTAGGTAGTGATACATCCAGACAGAATGCTCTCGATGGTGCACCTATAAAAGTTGGCAAGGGTATTCGCCGGCAGGCCAAATTTCCTCAGCTGCCTGAGGAAGAAGAGACGTTGTTGGGCCTTTGTAGCAGTGCGTTCACATGACGAGTCCAAAAAAGCTTGCTGTGGAGAACCACACCCAGAAGCTTGACACTTTCCACTTGTTCCACCTTTGTGCTGTTAATGTGTAGGGGGGCTAGTCAATAATGAGTTCCTTGGCATTGAGAGCTAGGTGGTTTGCAGTGCACCATTTTTCCAGGTCTTCCACCTCCCATCTGTATTCTGTTTCATCGCCATCTGAGATTCAACCAACTATGGAGGCATCATCAGCGAACTTGTAAATGGCATTAGTCTGGTATTTGGCGACATATACAGTGAGTACAGTGGGGGGCTGAGTATGCACCCCTGGAGAGCTCCAGTGTTGAGTGTTAGTGAGGATGAAATATTATCCCCAATCATCTCTGATTGCGTCTGCGGGTCAGGAAACTGAGGATTCAGTTGCAGAAAGTGGGGCTTAGTCTGAGATCACTAAGTTTCGTTACTAGTCTCGAGGGGATAATAGTGTTGAAGGCTGAACTGTAGTCAATGATTGGATTCTTCTGTAGCTGTTCTTGATGTCAAGATGTTCTAGGGAGGAATGAAAGGCAAGTGATATGGCATCTGACGTAGATCTGTTGGTCAGATAGGCAAATCAGAGTGGGTCAAGAGTAGTGGGGAGGCTGAAATTGATTAATGCCATGAGCTGCCTTTCAAAGCACTTCATGACCACCGAAGTAAGGCCACTGGGCGGTAGTCATTGAGACATGCTGCATGATCCTTCTTAAGCATAGGGATGATGTTGGCCCTCTTGAAACAGGCAGGGACAGTGGCCTGCTGCAGGGAGAGGTTGAAGATGTCCAAGAAGACCTCTGCCGGTTGATCTATGCATGCTCTGAGTGCACGGCCTGGTACTGCGTCTGGTCCCATCGCTTTCCTTGGATTCACATGAAGGAAAACTGATTTGCCCTCTGATGCAGTGACTGTTGGGACAGGTTCATCAGGACTTGTCAGAATAGAAATTCTGCTCAAAGTGAACATAGGTGTTGAGACAATCTGGGAGGGATGTGTCATCATGTGCTATCTTGCACCATCTCTTTAGAACCTGTATTGTCATTCAGTTCTTGCCATAGTCGCTGGGTGTCTGTCTGGGTTTGTAGTTTGGATTGGTATTTGTCTTTGGCTGTCTTAATGACTCTGTGAAGGTCATATTTGGATTCCTTATATTTGAGTGGGTCTCCTGATCTGAAGGCCTCACGCCTGTTTTTTAGCAGGTTCTGTATGTTCTGATTCATCCAGGGTTTCCTGCTGGGGAACACCTGGATTGACTTCCTCGGCTATGCAATCCTCCACACACTCGCTGATAAAGTTTGTGACGGTGGTGGCGTACCTGCGGATTGTTTGAACATGGCCCAATCAGCTGATTCCAGACAGCACTGGAGTTGATCCTCTGCCTCCTCCGAGCAGCACTAAACCTGTATCCTCGAGGGAGTCTCCTGCTTGAGCTTTTGCCTATAAGCCGGGAGAATAAACATGGTATTGTGATCGGAGTTCCTGAAATGAGGGCGAGGGATGGAGCAGTAGGCATCTTTCACAGTGGTATAGCAGTGGTCTAAAAGGTTCGGACCACTGGTGGGGCAGGTAATATTCTGGTGGTATTTGGGCAACACCTTCCTTAGATTGGCTTGATTGAAGTTGTCAGTTACAATAAACAGGGCCTCGGCGTGTTCTGTCTCCAGGGTGTTAGTGGTGGAGTACAGCACATTCAGAGCTTTCTCAACATTTGCCTGTGACGGTACATACACAGCAGTTAGTATAACAGCGATGAATTCCCGTGGTAGATAGAAGGAGCGATATTTGATGGTGACTAATTCAAGGTTTGGGGAGCAAAGGCTGCCTAGGGTTGCAGTGTCCATGCACCACAGTTGTTGATTAAAAATCAAACCCCTCCAACTCTTTGTCTTACCCAAGGATGCTGTACGGTCCATACAAATGGATAGAAAAACCATCAGCCTGAAGTGAATGGATGGGTTGAGACAGGTTTCTGTGAAGCAGAGTGCGCAGCAGTCCGGCAGTTCATACCGAAAGCTCTGTTGTAATTTTATTTAAATGTTGCCCTCGGCCAAAACACCCTTCCTGTATTTCAAAATAGTCTTTCATAGCTTTCATAACACTTTATAGGTTTTGCCCAAACATCTTCAATTGATTTATCAATGAACTTCCCTTCATCATAAGATCAGAAGTGGGGATGTTCACTGACCATTGCACAATGTTCAGTGCCATTCATGACTCCTCAGTTATTGAAGCAATCCTTCCCAAATGCAGCAAGACCTGGACAATATCCAGGCTTGGGCTGGCATGTGAAAAGTAATAGTTATGCCACACAAATGCCAGGCAATAACTATCTTCAACAAGAGAGAATCTAATCTTTGCCTCCTGGCATTCAATGGCATCACAATCACTGAATCCATCACTGTCAACATCATTAGCTTTATCATTTGCCAAAAATTGAACTGCACTAACCATATAAATACAGTGACTACAAAGGCAGGTCAGAGACTAGGAATACCATAATGCGTAACTCAACTTCTGACTTCCCAAAACCTGTCCACAATCTAGAAGGCACAAGTCAGGAGTGTAATGGAATATTCCCCATTTGCTTGGATGGGTGCAGCTCCCACAACACACATGAAATTCGACAACATCCAGATCAAAGCAGCCTGCTTGATTTGTACTACATCCACAAACATTCACTTTCTTGGCCACTGTCATTCAGCAGCAACAGTCTGCACCATCTACTAGATGCACTGCAGAAGTTGATCAAGGCTTCTGATATCAACAAACACATCGACCTGGACCCAATATACCGGCCACTGCAGAGAACAGCTGGAACTGACAACCGGAAGCGGCAGAGGCAGACCACTATAAATTTCTTTTAGATTAGATTAGATTAGATTAGATTACTTTACAGTGTGGAAACAGGCCCTTCGGTCCGACAAGTCCACACTGACCCGCCGAAGCGTAACCCACCCATACCCCTACATTTACCCCTTACCTAACACTACGGGCAATTTAGCATGGCCAATTCACCTGACCTGCACATCTTTGGACTGTGGGAGGAAACCGGAGCACCCGGAGGAAACCCACGCAGACACGGGGAGAACGTGCAAACTCCACACAGTCAGTCGCCTGAGACGGGAATTGAACCCGGGTCTCTGGCGCTGCGAGGCAGCAGTGCTAACCACTGTGCCACCATGCCGCCCATGGCGGAGGAAATGCTGGAGGAAAAAACACAGAAGCGCTTCACAGGAGGCTCCCAAGCACTGGGGATGTCACCTAGACAGGGGACGAAACGTCTGCAACACAAATTCCCAGCTCGGCGAACGGAACCACAACAACGAGCACCCGAGCTACAAATCTTCTCACAAACTTTGAATTAAAAATCTATTTGGCTTCACATTTACTACAAAACTTTTGTCACTCGTCACACTGGAGGAATTTCAACATAAAACCATAGTTAGCTGGCAATTATTTTACATGAGATTGGTGGCTTAACACTGTCCTTCCTCCAGTTGTTTATCTTAAAACTTGGAAATGTAAACAAAAGCAGGTTCAGGTCCAATTTCTTTTTTGTAAAACAAACCTTTTCATTTCCTGCCACAATTATAAACCTATGTAACAAGATATTCACTGAGGTCCTTTAGGGAACATTCATTTCTGAAGGGTCACTGGACCTGAAATGTTAACTCTGATTTTTCTCCACAGATACTGCCAGACCTGCTGAGTTTTTCCAGCAATTTCTGATTCTTAGTATTTGCAGTTCTTTTGACCACAGTCTTAATATTGGAATGAAATCAATTCTGGTGAAAACAGGAAACATTTTTTTCAACAGGAAAGATATTTGAAATCTGAAACTGCCTGTTAAGAGGTTGTGGACGTCAATTGAAATTTTCAAAGCCATGGTTCAATAATTTTTGTTAGATATGGACATCAAGAGATACAAAAAAAGGCAGGTAAAAAAGGTTGTGTACTGACCAGCCATGATTTTATTCTATGGTATAAGTTACAGGGCTGCGCAGCCTATTCAAGTTCTCAGACTCCTTTGCGCATCTGATTTATAGTCAGATCAAATTTACATATTGTGCAGGAATGGAAAAAATGCATGAGCAACTTTAAGGTTTAGCTGTAATTAAAGAACCACATACAAATCATTCATAGAATACAAAATGGCAGTGCACAGAAACAGGCCATTTGGTCCACCATGTCTGTGCTGATCATGATGCCATTCTAAACTAATCCTATCTGTCTGCACATGGTCCATATCCCTCTATTCCCTGTCTGTTCACCTGTCTGTTTGTCTAAATGCTTCTTTAACATTGCTAAGAGATTTGATTCTAACACCTCCCCCGGCAGCAACTTCCAGGCACCAACCACCTTCTGTGTAATAAAAAACTTGCTTTGCTTTAAACTTTCCTGTCTCACCACAGAATTGTGGCCTTATTCACACAAGGTAAAAAGATTTGACTATTTACCCTATCCAAGCCTCTTAATTTTATATACTACTATCAGCCTGAGGTGACTGTCTATGCGGAGTTTGCACATTCGCCTGGTGTTTGCTGTGGGTTTCCTCTGGCTGCTCCGGTTTCCACAGTCCAGAGATATGCGGGTTTGGTCGATTGGCCTTGCTAAATTGCCCTGTATTGTGCAGGTTAAGTGAGTTAACTGTAGGAAATGTGGGTTTACAAGGATAGGGTGGGATGTTCTTCTGTTAATCGGTGCTTACTTGATGAGCAAAATGGCCTTTATCTGCACTAGAGGGATTCTATGATCGAGTCACCCCTCAGCTTCCAAAGCTCAGCAAAAACAATCCAATTTTGGCAACACCGTGGTGAAACTCCTTTACACCCTCTCCAGGGCTTCCACATTCTTTCTATACTTCACACAATACTCCAAAGATACCATAACTAAAGTTTTGTACAGCTTAGATTAGATTACATTACAGTGTGGAAACAGGCCCTTCGGTCCAACAGGTCCACACCGACCCGCCAAAGCTCAACCCACCCATACACCTACATCTACCCCTTACCTAACACTACGGGCAATTTAGCATGGCCAATTCACCTGACCTGCACATCTTTGGACTGTGGGAGAAATCCGGAGCACCCGGAGGAAACCCACGCAGACACGGGGAGAACATGCAAACTCCACACAGTCAGTCGCCTGAGGCGGGAATTGAACCCGGGTCTCAGGCGCTGTGAGGCAGCAGTGCTAACCACTGTGCCACCGTAACATGATTTCCAACTTTTGTACTCAATGTCCTAACCAATGAAGGAAAGCATACAGCATATCTTGTTTACCACCTTGTCCACATGTTGCCACTTTCAGGGAGCTATAGATTTGCACCTTCAGATCCTGCT
This sequence comes from Chiloscyllium plagiosum, assembly GCF_004010195.1. Taxonomy (NCBI): domain Eukaryota; kingdom Metazoa; phylum Chordata; class Chondrichthyes; order Orectolobiformes; family Hemiscylliidae; genus Chiloscyllium; species Chiloscyllium plagiosum. The sequence continues at coordinate 20,351,361 of NC_057728.1, forward strand.
CTATATCAATGCTCCAAAGCATCTTGCCATTTACTGTATACTTTCCTCTTTCACTTCATAATTACCTGGATTAAATTTCAACTGCAATCTCTCCACCCAAATCTTTAATTGATCTATGTCCTGCTATACCTTTTGGTAACTTTCTCGCTATCCACAACTTTCCTAATTTTCATGTCATCTGCAAACTTACTAATCAGACCACCTATATCTTCATCCAAATCATGTATATTGCAAACAACATTGGTACCAGCACTGATCCTTGTGGAATATCACAGACTCTAGTCAGAAAAACCACATCTCTGTAACTATCCTCTGTATTCTATAACCAAGTTAATTCTGTATCCAACCTACCAATTCACTGTGGATCCCATGTTACTTAATCTTCTTGACTAGCCTACCATCAGGAACCTTGACAAATGTTTTAGTAAAGCCCATGTAGACAACATCCACTGCCCTACCTTCATCAATCACTATAATCACTTACTCAAAACACTCAAACCTGAGCTCAGCTCAAGTATCCAAACTCCAATGCCATGTTCCATGATGGAGGCAAAGGACCAGCTTTATGAGGAGTCTGAGACTATCATTAGCAGAATTCCTAAGTCAGATATCTTTAGCTACTGGATGACTTCAACACAAAAGTGAGTGTGGACCTTGAAGCATGGCCCTTTTGTTTCACCCCATGGTATGGGGAAGTTAAATGAAAACTGACAACAGAACTTTGCTGCTACCAAAAGCTGCTTTCAAGACAAAGTGTGACAAGGTTTCTGGTGAGATCTGTGATCAGCATACCCAACCCACAGAACTACCACAGTGCTGACTATGATCCAGATCGTTCAGTCACATAGCAGAGAAACAGACTTTTTGGTCCAACTAATCCACACCGATGTTCTCAAGCTAAATTAGTCCGACGTGTCTGCATTTGGCCCACATTCCTCATACATTTCCTATTCATGAACCTGTCCAAAGGCATTCTCACACAGCTGCTGGAGAAATGGAGTGTTGCCCAAAGTGATCTCTTCCTTCAGGGACAAGATAATAGGAAGGTCAGCTGGACAGAGCAACATCAGTAACCTTTGAGATCTGCAGTGGGGTTAAACGCTGAAGCTTTTTGGCACTTCTTTTCCCTTTGTTGTTGCAACATACATTCAGGTCATCTCCAGAAGTTGTCTGCTCACATACCCAAACTGATAGAAGGTTGCTCACTCAACTCACCTGAGATCCAAAGCAAAGAAGCGTCAAGTATTGATTAGAGAGCCGACTGTGCCGCAAATATCAAGAACACTTTCAGTGACAAATGGAGAGATTCTGTCATGCCTGTAACAAGTTAATTTGATTATCTGTATCAGCAAGACTAATGTCACGGTTTCGGATATTGCCATTCTGCCATCTATCAGCATTGACAAGTACCTTTAGAGGTTGTCACTAATTTAATGTGACCACAATGATCAGCAAACTGTCACTTGTTGCTGAAATTGAAACAAGCATTACAAATGCTCCACCTGTTATGTCCAAACTGACTAAGATGTAGAACAATATCAACCTAATAGAGATCAAACTAAGTCTACTAATCTTATGTCCTTAGTGCACTTGAGGTGTGGTTAGACCTGGACAACATTTGCTAGACAGAAGAAGCAGCCCACAGTTTCCACCTTTCCTTTACAGATGCATCCTCAGCATCTCTTAGCATGACAAGGTAATCAGCTCAGAAGTCCTGGAGCATGCTAATCCTATCAGCATGTACTCATTGCTAAGGCAACAATATATTTGCTGGCATCACTACATTCATTAAATGGATGAAGACCCTATAGCCAAAAATATTCAAAACAATTAACTGATCACTAGGCCATGACCTCCTGGATGGCCATACTTTCTCTACAAAGACGCTTGAAAGTGAGGTATGAATATAGCTGGCACTGACACAGAATACTGATGGCCTGTGACCGCTAGAGGCTGACTATTCAAAAGAGGGAACAAGTTAAAAAAAAAGAGCTGACTGAGAAGAGGACTCTGAGAAAACAGAGGTAAGCAAATCATGCACCTTCAAAGCCCATTAACTTGCCTTGTAGCACAGATGCAGAGACTGCTGTGCCAGATTGGGACTGCTAAACCATTCTAGGTGATATGGAGTTGAGCACAATACAACTGCTAGTGATATTCTAAATGACTGAATGGCCATCGTCAGTTCTTAAGTTCCAATATACACCCACAGTAGTACACTTTTTGTTGCGGAGATGGAGAGAAGCCGTCGATCCAACTATCCAGAACAGGTTAAATAAAAAAATACAGGCAGGCAAGTACACATTTATTGTTATCTGCCTCACGGCTATGAATGCCAAGTATGCTAGGTATGCATTATTCAATTTGAGAACGTACTGCAAAGACATAATAAAATGCATTTTACCAATGTTGAGCTCTAGCATGGCTTTGAGAATGGTAATGGATTGAACATTTAGACCACAATTGTGGCAGCCACATTCCAGAGATCGAATTTGTCATTTACATGACTGCATAACCACAGACCATTGTTCTGACAAGGCCTTATATCCACTTACATATCACATTTAAATAGCCAAGGTATCAAAGCCAAACTATAATGCAAATAAATGTGGGAAATTATACAGTAACAAAGGAAACAAATATCTTGTTATGCAATTTTTTTTCTCCTCAATCAGGAAATTCCCCATAAATCTCCCCCACTTCATCAACTACCTGTCACGAATCAAGATGGTGGGCAGACAGCCTGTTGTTGTGTCTCTCAGTTTTGTGGGGACTGAGGTGTATTACAATGACCACCAAATGGAAAGCAAACACAATATATTTATTGTGCAAATGTTTTGATAGCAAAGTATACTGATTCTGAAATGAAGGGAAAACCTGACTCAAGAAATACACAGATGTGCTGCTATAATTTGTTTAATCTTGGAACCTAAACTTTTCATTCTGCAAGTATGGCCACAAATCTCTCCCTACAACAAATACAGTGAGTCACTAAAAAGAAAAAAAAATTAAAAACAGCCATTTAATAATTTGGCTTATTATATTCAGCATCTACTACATTAAAGTATTTTGGAGACTGGAAATTGTAGGGCATGCATACAATTTTGGCTCTGTTACTGGCAGAATCAAGTCTGAGTGCTGGATGTCAGATAGGAAATAAGCAGTCTTACCTATTACACTATCTTAAGCTATGAACTCCATGACAGCAGAGTCTCAGCAGTGCACATTTGAATGTGACCCTGCTCAATGTGAGTTGCATTGTTTTGAGGTTAACTTTCTTCCCAATTTCATAAACAGTCAACTACTAAATGTCAGCTAAACTGGCAAAGATAAAAGGGGCAAAGTCATGGAAAGGATTTGCCATTATACAATACATCAACATAGCTGCGGGATACACAAGATATTTCATAACCAATTTATTTTTGAAGCAGAAACACTTACTAACAAACCATGTCAATAATTTTATTATACAAAGTTCTTTAAATATCTACCTGAAACACAAGGATTCACAGCTACTTCGGTTACACTCCGACCCATTCGGCTTCTTGTAAGGGCTCTATTCCATTCTAGGTTCTCCGTCTCATCCATTCCAAAGTTGCCAACATCCATACCAGTCTTCCTTTTCCAACAGTAGAAAATTTACTTCGAGCAATGGATGGTAAGGCTCTTGACTAAATGCATCTCATTTTATGTAACTTTTCTGTGATCCTTCTGATGTCACCTTCCTATACAGATACAAGCATTGCAGATACAAGAGCTGCACTTTCACTTCCTCCATTCTCATTGTTCGCTGCCTCAAACAGGTCTTTCAAATGAAAAAAAAAGCTTTAGATTTCTTTCAATTTCATATACAGCATGCACTGTTCACATTGTGATCACTTTTTTACTGGATAAACCAAAATGAAGATTGGGTGATTGCTCTTTGGAGAACACCTCCCTCCTTAGCCTTCCAATCTATCAGTCATTTACTCCCCTCTTTCTCTATCCTTGCACTTGTTTAAAATTCATTACAGCTCTAATGTTTTAGCTTACGTTTCACTCTCCACAGCTGCTGCTGCTTAACTTGCAGAATACTTCCAGCATTTTCTGATTGTGTTCCTATAAATAGTGAATGAAATGAGTAAGCAGATAACCTTTTCTTTTGGGGTGAAGGTTGACAGATTCCATGCTGTTTAGAAATTTTAACATTCACCTGAAGACATGCAAAGAGCCTTAGTTTTAATTTTAATTTGCTAGCAATCATTTCAGACAATACGGCTCACACTCAACCCCACAAATGTTGATACACGAGCTGGAATACTTTAATTCTGAAAATTCATTATAACCTCAGTGATCAGTTTGTTGCTATTGATCCAAATAGGACACCTGCTCACTTCTATAGCACAATTTAAGGTCACAGTTTTGCTTGGAGCATCTCTTAGAAGCAAGATTTAATTATTTTCGAGCTGGTTTCACCATCACAATTAGTGGAATAAGAAACTGATTCAGAATGAGCCACAAGAAAGTCTTCAGGCTCTTCGAGACCTTTTTAGGAGCATTGCTGGCCGAAGTAATGGCAAGGACAGAAAGTGTTAGAAACGAAAATCGCTTCTCAATAATCGCTCTAGACAAATTCAGGAAAACAAAGTTTTATTAACAAGTCAAGTCTGCAGAGTTGGGCACCCTTGAAGAAAAGGCGCGCTGAGGCTTACAAAGTCTCCCATTATATACAGTACAAGTCCCTCCTCTCCTTGACTCTAACAAGCCATGAGGTTCACATTCTTAAAAACATCATTATTCTTATCACAAAGTCTGCAACAAATGTCTCCAGAGTCTCTAAAGTTGTTGTTTTTCTCACCCTGTAGTCTTATCAGTCAAAGACTTATTCTTCTCTGTCTGTGCAATCTGTAGCAGATGTCTCTCGAGTCATTTCCCTATCCTGGAGTCTTATCAGTCAAGGACTCATCCTTCCCTGCCTGTGTTCATGGTTTCATCAATCAAGGGCCTGTTTGTAGCATTCTGCACAATTTAAAATAGCCTGTTTGTTTTTACTCTGCTCACAAATTGTCAGCATTCTGCACAATTTAAACTATTCTACTTTTGAGTATATAAAATGTTCTAGAAAAGAAACAAAAGTTTTGTCTTTTATTATAGATCAGTCTGTGGTCCAGGCACATCTTAAAGTTTAAACCGAAATTACCTCTCACAGAAAGCATTCTATTCAAGAGAATAACTTGCTCCATTGGTAGCAGATGTAAAATGAAAACTGAAGATCTTTACTGCAGTATTTTGGGCTTCTCCTTTGTCAATGACAATGGCAATAATCTCTATCAATATCTGAACTGTCACCTTGCAGCAAGCAATAAACAGGATTGCAGGCATGTTGTATCCAGCCCACTGTAGCAATACAACAATGTCTCACTCTCACAGTTTGTGGAAGGATCTGCATCTGTGGAGTCTGTTGTTTAGGTCTTCAGCATCTCAGGACTGTTATACTTCAGTCAATAAACACAGGCAAATGTTCTCTCATCAATGAGAAAAGTCAGTCTGAGAAAATTTAACTGTGAAGATACACATACACCAGCGTGCAGTGGCATGACCCCGATTTTAAAAATGAGCATAAGAATTCAATCAACTAGGAAATGCATTTGATGATGTCACCAGAACGCTCAGTCATGGAATCATAGAGATATACAGTACGGAAAAAGACACTTCAGTCCAACTTGTCCATGCCGACCAAATATCCTACATAAATCTAGTCCCATTTGCCACCATTTTGCCCCTATTCCTCTAAATCCATCCTATTCATATGCCTTTTAAATGTTGCAACTGTACCAGCCGTTCTGTGCAATTTTTAGCTTGAACTGTGTCCTTATTGAGCTGGCTATAATATGTGTATGCCTACACTGACTGTCTCAGGAGGTCACAGGACTACACCAAGCCAGGATGCACATCAGTACAGTGCTGTATTCCTATCCCAAACATTCTCCATTTCATAAAAAAATGCACATAATTATTTACACTGCTATCCAAGATGCCTGCTATGCATATCAACTGTGCTCATGCATTAGCAGTTAGTTATTCGTTTCAGTCTGTGCACATGCACTTTACACATAATCTTTAAATAATGCCAAACTCTTAATGGTACACGTGCATTGCTGTTTGCTGTTCATCTGAGTGATATGACTTTGAGATGGAATGTTGTTTTCATGTCACAGGTTGTTGCTATGGTAACTATTGTTGTGCCATTTACATCGTTGGGATGCTGTGGACCTCTGCGACTGAGGGTTGATCTATGGCAATCGATTGATCTATGGTCTGAACAGATAATGAGTTCACATGCTCCTATTGGCCATCTGTAGTGAAGGATCAGCTATTAGGTTTGTATATTTTACTTTGAGATTGTGATGTTATATTTGGTCATTTGTTTTGTTATGGCCCCAGCCGATGGTTCTACTGCACAGGTCAGATCCCAGAATGAAATCTGGCTTCATAGTTCGTATATTTTATTTCACAGTTTCTATTAATGTGATGGTCATTCACTGAAACACAGGCACAAGGCTGCAGATCTTCTTTAATAACAAAACGGAAGTTCATCATACAAAAAGAAAAACAATAAATTATTCTATTTAAATACAGAACATAACTCGAAGAATTTTAAAACACACAGCAAGTCAAACTGACACTGTTTCCCAAACTATGGGTTACAGAGATTCAAATTCAGAGGCGTTGCCACTCTACATCAAATATTTAAGTTGAATTTAACTGAAATTCCCTAATTCTTTCCTGTAAATACTATCAAAAGTGGTAGCTTAGACCTTTTCAACTTTAAATAACCTGCAGATTTGTAACCAAACCAAACCGAAAATTTCACATCTTAAACTTGCCTCCTGAGGTATGGATGATAAAGTAACTATACTTTCCATAAACTGCACTATTCTCCTTTCAAGAAGAGAAAATGCATTTGCTTCTGACCAGAATCAGATCCCAACGACTGTCCAAAAGCTTCTGACCTCCAGGTTTTCTCAGCTAAGATCAATCTTTAATTATCTTGAACCAATGCAAGCTAATGGCCTTCAATGTTTATACCACCTGTTGGAAATAACCACAGTAAAAACAATCTGCCATTAACACTCCAGGAGTTTGTGTTTTCTGATACAAACTGCATTAGGTTACTCTTCCAGAAGGACGATCTGACCTTGTTACCTTTCAGAAAAAATCTTTAAAAATGTATCCCACACACATGCAACTATTTTAAAATCCTAATTCTAAAAAAAATTTATATATAGATCAGATAACTTTCATCAAACCTCCCCACAAAGTAAAAAGAAACCTAAGTGACATTTTCATTTTCCATTCCTCTAAGACTTCTTAATACTATTTGAATGTTACATCAACAGTAATAACATGCTGACATGAAGTACACAATACTTATGACAACAGCATTTTACATTAGACAATTTTGATTCTGAACAGCATCCAGTTTCTTTCATAAGTGCTCTTGAAGAAGCATCAGCTATAACATTGTCTTTTCCAGGCATATGAATGCTCTTTAAATTGTATAGCTACAGGATTTTATGCCATTGAAACATCTGGTCCCCAAAAATCTAAAAACAAAACCAAAGGATTGTGGCCTGTATAAATAAGCTTAGAGTCATAGAGATGTACAGCATGGAAACAGATCCTTCGGTCCAACCCATCCATGCCGACCAGATATCCCAACCTAATCTAGTCCCACCTGCCAGCACCCGGCCCATATCCCTCCAAACCCTTCCTCTTCATATACCCATCCAAATGCCTCTTAAATGTTGCAATTGTACCAGCCTCCACCACATCCTCTGGCAGTCCCTGTAGCTCAGATCCTCCAACCCTGGCAACATCCTTGTAAATATTTTCTGAACCCTTTCAAGTTTCACAACATCTTTCCGATAGGAAGGAGACAAGAATTGCACGCAATATTCCAAGTGGCCTAACCAATGTCCTGTACAGCCGCAACATGACCTCCCAACTCCTGTACTCAATACGCTGACCAAAAAGAAAAAGAAGGAAGCATATGTCAGGTATAGACAGGATAGATCGAGTGAATCCTTAGAAGAATAAAAAGGAAGTAGGAGTATACTTAAGAGGGAAATCAGGAGGGCAAAACGGGAACATGAGATAGCTTTGGCAAAATTGAATTAAGGAGAATCCAAAGGGTTTTTACAAATATATTAAGGACAAAAGGGTAACTAGGGAGAGAATAGGGCCCCTCAAAGATCAGCAAGGCAGCCTTTGTGTGGAGCCACAGAAAATGGGGGAGATACTAAATGAATATTTTGCATCAGTATTTACTGTGGAAAAGGATATGGAAGATATAGACTGTAGGGAAATAGATGATGACATCTTGCAAAATGTCCAGATTACAGAGGAGGAAGTGCTGGATGTCTTGAAACGGTTAAAGGTGGATAAATCCCTAGGACCTGATCAGGTGTACCCAGGAACTCTGTGGGAAGCTAGAGAAGTGATTGCAGTGCCTCTTGCTGAGATATTTGTACCATCGATAGTCACAGGTGAGGTGCCGGAAGACTGGAGGTTGGCAAACGTGGTGCCACTGTTTAAGAAGGGCGGTAAAGACAAGCCAGGGAACTATAGACCGGTGAGCCTGACCTTGGTGATGGGCAAGTTGTTTGTTTTACTATTGTTGCTGATGTAGATTTTAAACTGATGTAGATCCAACATAAGACTATGTCTCTTTTTCCATCATCAAATATTTCTGTTGACATGTATTCAGTTTAAAAATAACTGACCGGCCGTTTGATTAGATTAGATTACTTACAGTGTGGAAACAGGCCCTTCGGCCCAACAAGTCCACACCGACCCACCGAAGCGTAACCCACCCAGACCCATCTAACCCCTTCATCTAACACTACGGGCAATTTAGCATGGCCAATACACCTAACCTCTGCACATTTTTGGACTGTGGGAGGAAACTGGAGCACCCGGAGGAAACCCACGCAGACACGGGAAGAATGTGCAAACTCCACACACAGTCGCCTGAGGCGGGAATTGAACCTGGCACTGTGAGGCAGCAGTGCTAACCACTGTGCCACCGTGCCGCCCACTAAAGATCCTCTAAAGATCCTCATTTTGTCAACTTCTTATAAAATGGCAATCACACTGATGTTACCGGTATCAAAAGCCAGCTTGAATGGCTTCTCATAATTTAATGCTGCAAAAACTGTAAAGTTGTCATTCTTGTATTTATTCAAGTTTTCTGTCTTTCTTTAACAAATTTGTCAAACAGCCACTGTAGTGATGATGTTTGAAATAAACATTCAATAAAATCCACTCATGCCAGCAAATTGCAAAATGTTGTCTCTTCTCCTGGGACTGAAAGTCCAAAATAGCTTTTACTTTTACTTCTTTATGTGTGGAACAGGCCCTTCGGCCTAACAAGTCCACACTAATTCTCCGAAGAGTATCCCACCCTGACACATTGCCCTACATTTACCCTTGATTAATGCACCTAACCTGTACATTCCTGAACACTATGGGACAATTTAGCACGGCCAATTCACCTAACCTGCACATCTCTGGATTGTGGGAAGGAACCGCAGCACCCGGAAGAAATCTATGCAGACACAGAGAACGTGCAAACTCCAAACAGACAATTGCCCGAGGCTTGAATCAAACCCAGGTCCCTGATGCGGTGAGGCAGCAGTGCTAACCACTCAGCCACCATGTTGCCCCCTAGTTGCTACTTGACCTGTCCCATAGTGTGGCCCAAATAAGTAATTTTGGTTTTGGAAGATCAACTTTAGCCAGACCAAAGTGACTCTCTGTACCTAACTGAACAGTTCAGTCAAATGACATAAATGAACAACGCAGGTTTGGCAGAATATAGTTAAGTTGATTCATGTTGACATGAATCATACAGTTACATAGCCCTTCATTGACAATATTGGTTAATTATTGGAATGTTGCTGGTGCTTTTTTCATTTCAAATGGCAAGATTTTGCATTGAAAAATGTCATTTAGTGTTTAAAAAAAGCTGACATTTCACTGATCTATGTGCTAACACAACTTAGCAATATCTTTTTAGCAGGTTAATGTTTGTCACGATGAATGCTTGTTGAAGTCTTTCAATAAAATCTTCCAATTTTGGAACAGGATATGAGCCCACCTTTGGTAACTCATTGACTGCATAATAGTCAAAACACAAACAGTGTGACCCATCCAGTTTTTGGCACCATTACGACAGGTGGTTTTCAGCTATTCTGACTCGCTTGAATAATGTCCATTATGAACTAATTCTTGTCCATCAAATGAGTTAATTTTTTCCAGACTGATTCTATAAATAGGTTGTTAGGTAATGCACCCCTTAGGTAAAGATCATGATCACTCAAAGATGTTTCTCCTAGTCTATGCACATAAATTGATTTATGAGATTATGATAGTTTTTGTAAATTACTTTGATAGTTTTCTGAAGGATAAAATATCATGCCATCTGCCCTCTTAAGTACCATTTGCCTTCCTAATTGCTTGCTGAACTTGCATGCTTACTTTCAGTGACCAATGTCCAAGAGCACCCAAGTCCTGTTGTAACCTTTTCCATTCACCATCTTTCTCCTGGCTATTCTCCCTGTCATAATATCTCATTAACATAACAAGCATACTGATTGTCCTGACTAATCACCATATAATTTACATCATTACATTTCATTTTGATTTGATAAGGTTTATTGAACATTTCTTTTAATAGTTCTCTAGAGATAGGCAACAATATAAACATCTTGTATTAAGCAATAAAATTTGAACTTTAGCTTTTTTACCTGTTCCCACCTTTCGTTGTTTGTTGACCACTTTTCAAATTGGCCAACCTACATGCTTTGGTTAGTTTATCACTGGAAGTGTAGTTTCTGAGCTTTGGTTTATCAATTTTTCTCTATTCAATGCGAGTGGTTAGAGTCATACAGAGGTACAGCACAAAAAACAGACCCTCCGATCTAACTCACGTGCTGTCCAGATATCCCAAGATCTAGATCTATTTGCCAGCATTTGGCACATGTTCCTTTAAACCCTTCCTACTCATGTATCCATCCAGATGCCTTTTAAATGGTGTAATTGTACCAGCCTCCACCACTTCCGCTGGTAGCTCATTCTGTACGCACCACCCTTTGTATAAAGAAGTTGCCCCTTAGGTCCTTTTCAAATCTTTCTCCTCTCACCTTAAACCAATGTCGCCTAGCTTTGGACTCCCCCACCCTGGGAAAAAAAGACCTTGGCTGTTCACCCAATCCATATCCCTTATGATTTCATAAACCTCTGTAAGGTCACCTCTCAGACTTCAAAGCTCCAGGGAAAATAGCCCCAGCTTATTCAGCCTCTCTCTACAGCTCAATCCTCCAACCCTGGCAAGATCTCTGTAAATCTTTTCTGAACCCTTTCAAGTTTCATAACATCTTTCCTACATCAGGGAGACTGGAACTGACTGCAGAATTCCAAAACCTGAGGTGAGGCAGCCACACTAACTTTTACAGATGCGCATCAGAAAGCATTCTATCTGGGTGAATAATTGCTTGGTACAGCAACCGACCTTCCCAGGACTAGAAGAAACTACAGAAAGTCGTGCACACAGCCGAGACCATCACGAAAGCCAACCTCCCATACATTGACTCCATCTAAACATTGCCTTGCTGTGAAAAGGCTGTCAACATCATCAAAGACTCCCTCCCACCCTAGTAATACTCTCTTCCAACCTCTTTTGTGAGGCAGAAGTTATAGAAGCTTGAACACATGAACGAACAGGTTAAAGAACAGCTTCTTCCCTGCTGAATGGACCTCTCTAATTCCAAATCTAATGTTGATCTTGCTTTTGTGCACCTCCTATGCAACCGTAACCCTATATGGCTTGCTCTGTCAAAACACCCTATAATCTGTACGTCCTTGTATGTTATGATCTGCTTGTACTGCTCGCAAAACAAAACTTTTCACTGTACTCAGATACATGTGCCACCAATAAATCAAATCAAATCTGTACAGCCACAACATGACTTCCCACCTCCTATACTCAATGCACTGATCAGTAAAGGCAAACGTTCCAAACACCTCCTTCACTATCCTGCAACTCTACTTTCAAGGAACCTACACCCCAAGGTATCTTTGCTCAGCAACACATCCCTGGACGTTACCATTAAGTGTATAATTCCTGCCATAATTTGCCTTACCAAAACGCAGTACCTCACATTAATCTAAATTAAGCTCCATCTGCCACTCCTTGGCCTGTTTGTCCTCTGATCAAGGTCCCGCTGTACTCAGAGGTAACCTTCTTGGCTGCCCACTACACCACCAATTTTGGTGTCATCTGCAAACATATTTACTATACCTCATATTCACACCCAAATTATTTATAGAAATGCTAAAGACCTTTCTCGCTTCATTATAACAGTTCAATAGAATGGAATCCTGTAGACTCTTTAGAGCATCCTAATAGCAAACAGTTATAAATGAACTTTGCAAATTTTGAAATTTGAACCTTGATCTGGCTGTATTTCTTTGGAATAATCTATATCTTGTAATGCTTTTCTGCTCCCATTTTTGCAGGGTTTTTTTCCTCCTACAGGTACTGATTCAGGAAAACTTGTGGAAATATTCATAACTGTTAAATGATACTGATTCCCTTTCATGGTTTTAGGTAGGCATCCTACACAATCTATTAAGACAATGGTAAATTTTCAAAAACTGGTATTGGGATTAGAGATACAGATTTATTGATGGATTATTAAATGCAATAATTTGTCCCTTCTAAATTCGAGTTGCTCCAAGTCCAGTCATTTCAGTGGCATCACAGAGTGGTTGAATTAATAATTTATATCATAGTGTCAGCATTGGTGTTGCCATCATCAGTTGCGTAATTTTAGTGAATCTTGCTTCTTGTTCTGTACCCCAATACTACTGCATCTCCTTTGCAGTGAGTTGGTATAGTGTCTCACACTTTGATGATTGGACACAAATTTTACTAGAATAATTAAATCAACAAATTGTTGTACTTTTTCTACATTTATTGGTTGTTTCACTGTTGCTACAGCTTTTGTCTTTTTGCAACCCACCTGAAAACATTTTGCTGTCAATACATGACCTATGTACCAAACTTCAGGGATCCCGAATTGTAATTTTCTCTTATACTGCTTTAGATCCTCTGGTGATCTCTATCTAGCAGTTGCACTGTCTTTGCAGCAACAGTCTTCAGCAATGGCTTCTTCTGTGTTCCAGTATCCAACATTGCTTGCATTCCAGGAAGATCACAACCTACAACAAGCTGTCCATGTTGATATTACTCTGGAGCTATGCGAGTACCAAATAACACAACCATTTGTATCTCCTGAACAGTGTCCATAATGTAATCAGAAATTTGTTGTTTTCATCAAGCTTCACTTCGCTGTAACCATCCGTAATATGGTGGTAAAGATTCTTGCCTTTGCAAGTTGTGGCAAATGTCTTTGGCCACTGGCATAGGGATTGAGATCTCAAGAGCTTTATTTAGATCCTTTGGGTTGATTTAGCTTTTTATGCTGTTTCACTGCTACCATGCCTCTAATCTGTTCTGTAGGAGATGTCCTTCCTTAATTATTTCCTTCTATTTTGTCTGCCAGGCTGACTTGGAGGGCAGTTTGAACTTTTCTTCAGCAGATCCTGAATTGGTCTTAGATTCTCATTTGCCTCAAGATGATATTCTCCAAGAATCTGGAACATGTCCCAAACTTGAAAACACATCATTGTACTCCTCTGGGTTACACTCAGTTTCATGAGCTGTGACACTTTTAGCACATTAAAGGTTACGATCCAAGCTTCAGACTTGCTCCAGCTGACGTAAATGGCTTTTGCTTGCCATCTATGACCCAGAACTCCAGATTTTTGTTCTCATGTTGGGCTCTCAGCATAAGTTCTTTCATCACACATATGGTGTCATAATATAGTCTCAACTTTGCTTTCAAGGACTTCATTTTTGGGTTACCATATTCAGCCAAATAGTCCATGTCTGTGATCCATTGTGCATTAGTATCTATCTGACACTATATTGACTTGATTTTTTCTTTCTGCAGTCATCCTTCCAACAATGACAATCTATTTATCACTGACTGACCTGCCTGAACCAATATGCTGTATGGTGCAAAATGGCTCATTAGAATCTTTGACTAATATCTCCCCTGTTTCTGTTGTTGAGCTTCCTTCTAGCCAAGTGTCTCATGTTGAAAGTTATAGCAAGTCAGGATGAGCATGAATACGGTACCGGGTGACTTCTCATATCCGTGGAATCGTTTTTGGTGGTATAAGTTACCCACGATTTATTGCGCCTGGAACATACTATGGTGAATATTCTGGAAGCAGGGACCAGGAAGCTGCCAGGAAGGTAAACTTCCCACTTAAATGAATGGGTTCGCTCCTATCTGCTGTTTTGGTCTTCCATGGTAGGTTGTGGAGTGTATCCCCCACCGGTATGGGGGTTTACTGCATTGCATTTTTATCTCAGTTGGTTATATTGCACCAACTTTGTTGTTGGTAAGTTGAATGTACGCGAAGTGAATTCAACAAATACAACTCAGATACAATTCATATTTTAATATACTTACAGGGGCTCCATTAAGTTTCATCAGGAAGCAAAAATCTTTTTGAAAAGCAAAGGTTCAGAAGCTACTTAGATGATATCACACAAGTTGGAGAAACATTCAATTCTTACAGGTTGCCTGGAGATGGGCCAATTGATTCAGAATTAAATCAAACTGACTGTTTTGTGGACAGTTTGAAGGAACATGCTGCTTTGCCTCTTTACCAAAAGTCAAATGCTCCACAACATCTACAGCATTATGGCAAATTTATAACAAAATAAGTTAAAGGTTGTAGCATAAATGAAGTTTGACATACAGCTAGCACTGCTGGCCAAGTTGGCACAATTGCTGTGAGAAGTTCAAACCTTAGCAACATTGACAACACGTGAATAAAGAGAAAATGACAAAATTTTGAACACCAGGAATCCTTGCAATGTAAATACAACAATGAGAAGAAATAAAACACCAACCAAATGCTTGACTTCAGTAGATTTAATTCCTTCACAAAAGGGGCCACTTGAAAAACCACACTGGGCTCTTGTATTTAAAAGCAGCCACCACTGTGATCACTGTGGAATGGAATTAAGTATCAGACAATGATGAGCCATTTCAAGACTGACAAACCGTGTCTTTTTGACAGCTGCATAAATGTAGCATCTACTGCTGGCTATTGTTTGTTGCATACTTTATTAGAAATCATTAGACAGAAAGAATTGAGCTAATGAGCAATTACAACACTTGACCTGTTACCTGAGTATTAATAGAAGCTTGCAGAATTCAAAGCTCCAAATATCTAAGATAAGATTTTATTTAATTTAGCTAAATAATCACTGTACCAATTCAGAATACTACCAAAGACTCATTGCTCTAGATATTTCAATTGATCAATAAAATTCACTGCCCTAGAACGTGGTAGATATCAGACAGTTAACAAATTTAAGGAGTAGACAGATTTTTAATTAATAATGTTCTAAAAGGTTATGGGGAGCTGGCTGGAAGGAGTTGAGGCCGAGATGAGATCAGCTATGACCGTATTAAATGGTGGAGCAAGCTCAAGGAGCTGAATTCTTCCTTGTTCTTACGTATTATATTTCAGCCTGTATTTTTCCCTCCACTGTTTTGCCCATTGCAGCACAATGTCCCCAGATCTCTAAGAATGTTCTGAGCAATATCAGTAGCTACAAGGAGCTTCACAAGATTGCCCCTTTTGATTTTCCTGGTCTTAGTTTAGAAGAACAACCAGCATAGGCTATTCAATTGACTGCATCCATGCTAGCTCTGGAAAAAAGCTATTGACTAAGGCACAGAGCTTTTATTAATTTTATATTTGTCTTTCAAACTAAGGGCGAGTTGATTCTTCTAGGCCTCAAGCCATAAATTCAAATAAATTTGGAAAACAGATGCAACACATGGTACAATGAAACATTTTTAGAGCAAATCTCACCCATGCATGTCACTCAAAGAATTAAAAATGTTTGCTTTCCTGTAGTATTACAGTGTTCTTTTTGTTTAAACAGTATAAGCTCATTAGACTGTTGACAGAACAGGTTTGAGGAAGTTATTGACTTTAATGAAGAGGCAAAAGAATTATTGCGCAGCACATACCAATAGATAACTAAGGAGCACTTTAGCAAGCTGCACCATTTTTTGCACATGGCGCAGGTAAATTTCAGAGATTATTTGCTTACTGAAGTCTATATATATATATCATGTCTACTGCTTTGCCCTCATCAATCCTCTGCTTCTTAAGTTGATACCTAGCTCCTTGTACCGAATACGCAGCACATCTTCTCCTTACGGTAAATAGCATCCAAATATGTGAGTAAGTGAACAGGAGGTGGCTATTTGGCTCCTTGAACCTGCTCTGATTGTAACCTCAACCTGGCTATTCTGATTGTAACCTCAACTCTGCACTACCCCTACCTCGATGACCTTTGCTTACTGAAAACATACCTCTGTTTAGAAATATTCAACAATTCTGCTTCTACCAGCTATTCAGAAAGAGTTCAAAAGAGTTTTGATCTGCAGAAAAGATTTTGGCTGATTTATGGGCGACATCTATATTTTAAATAAAGACCTCTGCTCTAGATTCACCTAAGGTGGCGCCGGAAATGTTAACTTTGTGCACATTTCACTGTACTCATGTATCCCTGTACTTGAGTACGTGACAATAAAACATCATTCTAATTTCAATTCTAAGTGGATTGTCTATATCCACTCTGTCAAACTTTCTCAGGAACTTAAATAGTTAAAATGTTACAACAACATGAGATTGGAAGTTGCACCAAAAAAACTACGCTGATGAGTGCACCAGAAGCCTGAACTGCCTTGTGTGAAGGAAGAAAACATATACACTAGAAAGTGGTCAACAGTAAATAGCACAGGTGACACTATTTTGATCCATAACCTTAAACACTCCAATAGAAGCAAACAACCCCTTTGGACAAAGCTGTCAAGATATTCACGTATTCCAATCTTCTTTTCATGAACTACTTGACAGGGAATAATTTAATTTAGTACTGCAAAGTACTGAAATTGGACATCATGGAGGAGAATTGAATCTCTTGATTAATAAAGTACTGAATTTTGCAAAACAAAACTGAAAAACAAAAAAAAAATCAAACCATTGATAACTTCAGAAATACTTCAATATGCAAGAGGAGTGGAGAACATTTCTAATCTGACAGGAAGTGTCAATAAAATGAGAAATTTTAGTTTAAAAAGTATTAACTTACATGAAGATATTGTTGCAGCCTTTGAACAGAGATAAGGAGTGAGCCACCCCTATGCAGAGAACCTTAGCACATTGTTGGACTTAAAAAGAAATGCTTTTTTAACTAGTTCCACAACATTGTTTGGTTTCTGTTTGTAGACTCTATGTAGCACAAGCTATTTTATGCCAGCAGCAATTTCAATTAGTGCCAACATGTTCCTTTGAAGATGGCAAATCTACCATTATCCTAGTTCCTTTGTTATCTGGAATCAACATTCTCAGAATACGTTTCTGCTTTCCTTTCTTGTCCCTAAACCAAATGATACCTTCTTTCCTTTTTCCAAAGTAATATTTATAATTTTGAGTTAACCTTTATCCTGTTTGGTTCCACTCACTCTATTTTTAAAATTCTTTCATTGTGCTCTTATGTGCAGCTTTAAGTGTTTTTATGATCTCTGGCAAAGCAGCCAAGTCGGTGTGGCTAACTGGTTAGGGACCAGTAACTTTATTTTTGTTTAAAACAGAAAATGTTTGAGACACTTGCTACTTATTTAGAGAGTAAGGCATCAAGAATATATGGTTCAAACAAACAAATTACTCTTTAGTACAAGAGATTAGAAAAGGCCATATGGGCAAGGGTGTGGAAAGAGAGAAGAACGGGATCAAATCAGGAAAGTAACAAAACTTGAAACTCAATTTCTGCAGCTGCTATTCTTCAGCAAGCTAAAAGGTCAAAAGGCCTAAAGACTGTCCTTCCTAAAGTGAAGTAAAGAAATAAACTTCTATAAAGCTTAATCCTTGGGGTAGTCCCAAGATCCTGCAGAAACTTACAACAGTGGATTGAAGGATCGGTGCAAATACAGCTACCAGCAATCTAAGGGGCATTCTTCCCTTTCGACGTTCCACAGATGCAAGTGGCAATGACCTATTAGGGATAGTCAGCATGGCTTTGGGTGTGGGAAATCATGTCTCACTAACTTGATTGAGTTTTTTGAAGTAACAAAGAGGATTGAGGAGAGCAGAGCAGTGGACATGATATATATCAACTTCAGTAAGGCATTTGACAAGGCTCCTCATGGGAGACTGGTTATCAAGGTGAGATCTCATGGAATACAGGAAGAACTAGCCATTGGATACTGAAGGTACGAGACAGAGGGTGGTGGTGGGAGGGTTGCTTTTCAGACTGGAGGCCTGTGGCCAGTGGTGTGCCACAAGGATCAGTGCTGGGTCCACTGCTTTTCGTCATTATATAAATGATCTGGATGTGAGTATAGGAGGTATAGTTAGTAAGTTTGCAGATGACACCAAAATTGGAGGTCTAGTGAACAGTGAAGAAGGTTACCTAAGAGTACAATGGGATCTTGATCAGATGGGCGAATGGGCTGAGAAGTGGCAGATGGAGTTTAATTTAGATAAATGTGAATGCTGCAGTTTTAAAAAGCAAATCAGAGCAGGACTTATACACTTAATGGTAAGGTCCTGGGGAATGATGCTGAACAAGGAGACCTTGGAGTGCAGGTTCATAGTTCCTTGAAAGTGGAGTCGCAGATAGATAGGATAGTGAAGGCGGTGTTTGGTCTGCTTTCCTTTATTGATCAGAACATTGAGTACAGGAGTTGAGAGGTCATGTTGTGGCTGTACTGGACTTTTGTTAGGCCACTTTTGGAATATTGCGTGTAATTCTGGTCTTCTTCCTATCAGAAAGATGTTGTGAAACTTGAAAGGATTCAGAAAAGATTTCCAAGGATGTTGCCAGGGTTGGAGGATTTCAGCTATCGGGAGAGGCTGAATATGCTGGGGCTGTTTTCTTTGGAGCATTGGAGGCTAAGGGGCGACCTCATGGAGGTTTATAAACTCATGAGGGGCATAGATAGAGTAAATTGACATGGTCTTTTCCCTGGGGTGGTAGAGTCCAGAACTAGAGGGCATAGGTTTAGGCTGAGAGGGGAAAGATATGAAAGGGACCTGGTGGTAACTTTTTCACACAGAGGGTGGTGCGTGTATGGAATGAGCTTCCAAAGAAAGTGGTGGAGGTTGGTACAATTACAGCATTTAAAAGGCATCTGAATGGTTATATGAATAGAAAGGTTTGGAGGGATAGGAGCCAACTACTGGCAAATGGGGATAGATTAGTTTGGTTTATCTGGTCGGCATGGATGAGTTGGACCAAAAAGTCTGTATCCGTACATCTGTATCTGTACATCCCTATAACTCTAAGTGCAAGAAAGTAAAGTTTCTGGGACCACTTCAGGCAGTTTCATTTAAACTATTTTTTTCCCTAGACCTGTGCAGGTATTGTCTAGGCACAGATTCAGTTTTGCCCAATAAGGTAGCTTTCAATTATCCAACAGGACTACAGTTGGTTTTATAGTTATGACATAATAGGTCTCTTCAACTTGTCCTCTTCACTGCACCTACAGAACACTCTGTTTCCAAGCACTGTGAAGGGAAACACATGACTCTTTTAACATTCCTCTATCTTCTCCAACTATAATTTTTGGAAAAAATCTTAAAAGTAATGGTTTCAGAAAAGGACATTTGAATCCGGAGTGACGTGACGTTTTTTATGATTTGGATAGTAAGTGGCAAAACAAAGAAATAGCATAAGTAAATAAATTATTAGAATACTGTACAGTTCCCATTAATGCCAGTGGTAAAATATCTGCCAGAGAAAAGCATCTACCCATGCAATGGAAATTGCCAAATATAATGATCAAATTATCAGATGTTGGAAATCTGAAATATAAACAAAAACAAAATCAAGAAATATTCAGCTTGTCAGACAGCAATTTTGAATAGAAATGGAGTAACTGTCTCAGCTTTGATGACCTTCATTAACAGCAGTGTTAAGATTTTTTTGTCTGAAAGGTCATTGATCTGATACATTAACGCTGTTTGACTCCAGATGCTGAAAAATCTGCTGAGAATTTCCAGCATTTTTGTTCTTATTTGAGAAATTCACTCACCTTCTCTGACCCTCCCATATCCCAACTGTGTATAACCATGCTTCTGGTACTTGGAGAACATCACATTTATAGTATCCATGTGAACCAGTGAGCTCCACTTTCCTACCCATCCCAAAAGGTAAGATCGAATTGCTAAGTTTTTTCTCAATAAAGGAAAACAAATATTGCTTTTAGAAGCCACCAAAACCACATGCAGCAGAATACCCTGCAAGGAACAACATCTTTTGATCAATTTTAAAAAAGTGAGCTACAAACTGGGCATCTCGGCAGTCCTGCTTTTCGTAGTAATGAGGAAGAAAGTATATTTACCCTTAAGGTTTAAATATTAAGACATTTATATCTCATCTTCCAAGTGCTTTTACTTTGGGCACTTACATTCTCAACCTGTTATTAGAGATACACATATTTACACAGATTATGCCACAGGATACGTGAAACATTGCTCTAGGTCCTTCCTCTTAAAACTTCATATAAAAACACAACCTTATCAATACGAAAGAAAAATCAAACTCGAATGTGAACACTGCTCGCAAAGGGTGTTGATTCATGGAGGCTGTTCAAAAAAAGCATTCACTGTCAAGAGATGAAGATTCTCAGATATGTCATTGCTATTTTGAACAAAAAGAGTCTTTCTTTACTCTCTTAACACTTCAATTGGTAAAGTATAAGCAAATACTGTCAATACTAGCATTGTTCATCAGATATATAACAGATCACGTTTGTTTGAGTGGGAGAACAGAATTGGTTGTTAAATATACATTCACCTATATATTTCTCCCAAATTTAATGAGATAAGTAAAGTTGAATATGATAAAGAGGCTAGAATTTAGAAATCAATATCAATTGTTCTGGAAGCATCAAACTCTAAGATCAATAATAGAAGAAACACTGTTCTAGTAATGAATGCTTGCAGGTACAGAGAAATGCACTCAAGTTATTCAACGTGGTTGAAAGAATTATCAGGATCATAATCGAATCATGGAAATACTCCATTTTTGTTCCTTCCAATAAAAAAACCTCTTCCATAGTCCTTTAGGAAGCCTAATAGGTCTCATTTCAAAATTTATCTGTTAATCTTTTTTATATTGCTCAATTTCTATTTGCTCCTCTAAAGCACTGGGATTCAAAGTTGGAGAAAGATGCAAGGACATTCATGAGTGTTATGAAATTACATATGACGCATTGAGAGAGCTGGACATCAATCTTATCTCTGTGTATCACTCTCCCATTGGTATACAATCAACTGCCTTTACTTATCATTTTAAATTAGCCTTTTCCAACAGGGAAACATGAAGAGCATACAGACTGGACAATGTATTGCACTTCTTTTGCATTAGACATCATCATCAAAACACAACAATATGTTGTCCAAAAATAAACACAACATTGGTCCAACACAATATTAAACTTGGGCAGTCATGACAGATGCCCAATAATGTATTAAATCAAAGAAAGGCATCTATAAGTCTGACCAATGAGCAATCAGGCTATTAGTCTGGTTGGACCATGACAAAATTCTATGACACTGCTATGACAAAAAAGTGCCTGTAGACTCAGTTAAATTGGGCTGGACAACTTCAATGCTGTTCTGAGTCTGCAACCAAAATATAGTAAGACTGTAGTTCTTACTTCAAAAAGTTTTGATTTATGTGAAAAATGAAGTCAAGCTTTTCCTTGCACATCATGTCATTATGCATGGCAATTTACATGCACCTGCCTTAAACACTGTGGAAATTTCACAATTGCCAAAGTACCATTATTGAAGAAGCAAAATGGAAACACCAAATCTAAGAGGAAGAGGAACAAAAGTACATTCAGCTAATTTGGTGATTTCAAAATATTTTGGAAGTTGCATGTAAGAACAAAACTTTCTGCTTAACTGGGAAAGAACTTAGTATTTTACTTCAAGTCATGTTTGCCTAAACTAGTCTTTATTCTCAAAGCAGCAGAGAGACATTTGAGGTTAAGAAAGCCTTGAGGCAACAAAATGCAGAAATTACTGGTATGCAAGTAAGGTAGGGCTTGCTCCAACAAATTCCCATCCACCATTATGTTAAAAAAAAAGCATATTTATCCTGAAATGTCTCTGGTATTTTCAACAAAATACTGTATATATTGTGAGGCTACTTTCCTTTTTATTGCTCTGTAGAACAAAGACGCAGTTTCAGATAATATTTCAATCATTTTGGAGCCTTCAAGAAATAACATTTTCAATTTGAACATTGGAAGCAATTGTTAGATTGAGAGAGAAATCTGTGAACTTTTTAAAAAAGTGATTTCCCAAGCTGACTTCATGAGAGTTGATGTCATGGCACTTCACTTATATTCATTGATCAAATGTTGGACACTGGGCTAGTTTCCACTGGAGTTTAAAGGAGTGAGGGGTGACTTGGTTTAAATATGAGATCCTGAATGGTCTTGACAAAGAAACAATGTTTCCTCTTGTGGGTGAGTCGGGATCCAGGGCACTGTTTTAAAATTAGTGGTTGCTGTTTTAGGACAGGAATGAGAAAACTGCTTTTCTCTCGGAGGGTTGTGTGATTTTGGAACTTTATCAGAAGGTGGAGGAGGTGGGGGACATTGAATATTTTTAAGGCAGAAGTAGATTGATTCTTTTGCCTAACAAAAATCTCAGGCTATTGGAAGTACTTGGGAAATGGGAATTCAAAACACAGACAGATCAGCCATGATCTCACTGTTTGGCGGATCAGTCTTATGTTCATACCTCACATTGCATATTCATCACTAATTTAAAACAAAATGAATCTTAACAGTAATAACAGACTATTAAATTTCAGGAAGAACCTTCTTCATCTTAAAGGAAAATAGAAACAATCCCAATAAGGTGACTATGTCCTTTATCCCCATGATACTCAAAAAAAGTGCATTGGGAAATATTAATTTGACCAACCAAAGCCATTCTCTCCAAAGACCGTGCAACCGTTCCAATCAAAGTCAATTCTATCATTTTGATTTCGTGAGGGAAAATTCATCAAAAACAAATAGATTAGATTAGATTACATTAGATTAGATTAGATTAGATTAGATTAGATTACAGTGTGGAAACAGGCCCTTCGGCCCAACAGGTCCACACCGACCCGCCGAAGCGAAACCCACCCATACCCCTACATTTACCCCTTACCTAACACTACGGGCAATTTAGCATGGCCAATTCACCTGACCCTGCACATCTTTTGGACTGTGGGAGGAAACCAGAGCACCCGGAGGAAACCCACGCAGACACGGGGAGAACGTGCAAACTCCACACAGTCGGTCGCCTGAGGCGGGAATTGAACCCGGGTCTCAGGCGCTGTGAGGCAGCAGTGCTAACCACTGTGCCACCGTGCCGCCCACTAATACTTTCTCTTGCCATCAAATAAAAAGTTGAAAACATACAAAAATACCAGAATAACTGTTTAGCTTTACATCCTTCTTCATTCATACTTACCACTTGCCTTCCAGAGTCATAGAGATGTACAGCATGGAAACAGACCCTTCGGTCCAACCCATCCATGCCGACCAGATATCCCAACCCAATCTAGTCACATCTGCCAGCACCCGGCCCATATCCCTCCAAACCCTTCCTATTCATATACCCATCCAAATGCCTCTTAAATGTTGCAATTGTACTAGCATCCACCACATCCTCTGGCAGCTCATTCCATACAC